>NW_015536784.1:397182-412863 GCF_001515605.1 Sinocyclocheilus anshuiensis | reverse complement strand
ACACACACACACAGACAGAGCACTCAGACAGAGAAACAGAAGGACCTTTGTGAGGTGTAGGACAGGCGTCATGTGAACACATGTAGCACATATTTAATCCTCATAATGACCACCATAAATCATAGACTGGGTAAATATGAAATTGTAGGGGTTGAATCATGTTTGATAGATCTTATTATCTGGGTGGCTTTGCTAAGAGGGTTAGCATACTGAGTATTGATAGATTTTCTGAAACCAAATCTGGAGCAGGAAGTGGGGATTTTACAAATGACTGTAATTACAGCTGGCACTGATATCTCTCTAGATGCCACGTGTTGAGAGATTTGGAAGTGTATGTGTGTGTTAGAAAAATAAAAGCATATATTTTTTTGTTTATTTATTTATTTTACACACACTTTAGGTGTATTTTTATCTTATGGAAATAGTGCCCAAAAATGTTGCTGTAATTTACTCTGTGGTAAATAACTCTCTGTCTCTATAGAAGTCTCTTATGCTCAATAAAGCTGCATTTCTTTGTTGCAATTAATCGGGATTATTTACAGAAAAATGTGTGATTAGTTGATATATTTTAATCAGTTGACAGCACTGTTTATTGTTTTTTTTTAAATTTAATTTAATTTTGGACGTGGCTCCATACTATATATTTATTTATATCCAACTTTTAATATTGAAGTTATACTAATGATTATTATTATGCTCATTAAGGCTCAGTAAACCCGTATTTATTTAATCAAAAATACAGTAAAAACAATAATATTATGAAATATTATTCCAATTTAAAATAACTGTTTACTATTTGAATATATATTAAAATGTAATTTATTCCTGTGATCAAAGTTGAATTTTCAGCATCATTACTCCAGTCTTCAGTGTCACATGATCTTTCGGAAATCATTCTAATATGCGGATCTGCTGCTCAATAAATATTTCTTATTATTATCAATGTTAAAAACAGTTTTGCTGCTTCATATTTTTGAGGAAAATGTGATAGATTTTTTTTTTTTGTAGGATTTTTTGATGAATAGAAAGTCAACTTTGAACTATTTAATGCATTCTTGCTGAATAAAAGTATTAATTAAAAACAACAACAACTTTTGAACTTCATAAAGACTTCAACACCAAAGATCTGTAGCACAGCTGTTAAATGAATATGCATCTTTGATTTGGTTTTGATTTCTATTATAAAGAAAACCATAATTACAAACATCAGTAAAACAATGTAAGTAAATGAAGAGAAAGTATGTGTGTATGTAATTTATGGCAGAGGATGTTTGGTCTCTCTCTCTCGCTGTGGAAGGAAGTGTGAAATATGTGTTTGCTTTAAGAGAGCTGTTATTTTTCTCTTTCTCCAAATGGCCAACACAAACAGAGAAATGTGCCCCAAACTCACACAAATGAAACACACATGCTCATTCACACACTAAGAAAACACAGATCTGGACTTAATACAGTCACATCACACACATGCTTTCAATCACTCTTTTGGAACTCTTGTCTAAGCATTCATTTGTAATATAAACAAGAAATAAGTGCATTTTGGTAGTATGCTGTATGACTTTCAGAATGTACATTTGTGCTACAGATTGTGTGATTTTGCTGGTAATTAGCAGTTCAGCTGTTACACAGTGTTTTTGTGTACTTGTTTGCGCACAGTGGTGTTAATGTTGGCATTGCACTCGTTGCCTGTTGAATAATTTCCATGCGAGTTCAGGAAGTCTAAAGTCATTAACAGTGCAGTTGGTTTGACCACAGACTGGCCTCGTTTAACTGTGGTGACATTTAAAGCCTTTTTAAATACCTGGACCTGATAAAATCACTCAATTTAGTCATCTTATGCCTTCAGCAGAATTATGTTTAATATCAACCCATTACAGCTGCATTTAAATCTAGATTTGTACTTTTTCTGATGAAAGTGTGAGTGGTTTCTGCACAGTGTTATTTTTGTATTTTTTTATATACTAGTATAGTTTTCTAATAATATTTTGAATTTGCTTTTATTTTTAATTGAATTCTTAGTAATTTTTATGTGCATTTGTATTCATTTTTCTAATATTACTATTTATTTATTTTAGTTTTAGTTCACTTTTAGTTTTTATGTATTTCCAGTTATTTCCAATAATTTTTGTGCTTCAACTTCAACTTATTTCAGTTGCCAAGGTGACATGTTTAATTTTAATTTTTAAATCTAGATTTTTATTTTTTTCTGATAAAAGTATGAGGGGTGTTTGAGAGATGTTATTTTAGTATTTTTATATTATAGTTTTCTAATAATATTTTGAATGAGCTTTTATTTTTTATATATTTTTGATTTTTATTAGAATTTGTAGTAATTTAGTTTTGTGCTTTATTATTAATATTATTTAGTTTTAGTTCCATTTTAGTTTTTATGTATTTGCAGTTAATAATTTTAGTGCTTCAACTTAAACTTATTTCAGTTGTCAAGGTGTTATTTTTATAAAATCTAGATTTTTACTTTTTCTGATGAAAGTGTGAGTGGTATCTGCACAATGTCATTTTTATATTTTTTATATAGTTTTCGAATAATATTTTGAATGAGTTTTTATTTTTATATTTTCATTTTAATTTAATACTTCAATTCAATTTTATTTAATACATTTGTGATTTTTTTTTATTAATTTTTTTTTAATATTACTGTTTAGTTCTAATTATTTTTTTTTAATTCAGTTTTAGTTTTAGTTTGTATATCCAGTTAGTAATTTTAGTTTAGTTTTTTTTAATTTCATTTCAGCTTTATTTCAATTTTTTTTTTTTTTTTTTTGGTAAAATAGTTTTAGTTTATGATAATAACCCTGGTGCAAAACTCACAACTGTGATGCTAGAGGATGGTTGCCAGGTCATAGCTATATTGCTAAGGAGTTCTGAGCATATTTTAGTGAATTGAGACCTAAACTTACTTTAGTGTTCCAATGCTCGTGATTCCACATGACTTCAGACGTAATGTTTGCAGCAAAACAAATCAGTCTTTACTTGCCATATGCATAAGGGCAGCGATATACTAGTCACATGTAACCAAACATGACTAACTGCTCCTCACGGCCCATTACTGCAGGCTCTCTGGGTTTATAGAATATGGCTCCTGGGCGCTGGAATTCTGCGAGATTATTCGGGGAGAGCTAGTGTTTCACTGGTCCTGCTGTGATGGTATCGCCTCGGCTTTCAGCCTGTTCTTCACAGACAGGATGGTGCCACGAGCTCCGGAACTAGTAATGGGCTCTGGGGCTACTAATACCACACCTCTATTTCTGTCCTAAACTCGTCATTGCAGACTGCCAGACTTGAGATTACCAACTATACTTTTCTGAGAATAATTTGATCCATTAGACCAACCTCTCCTCTTTCTCAAGCATTTGCTATAAGGCAAGCAACTATTATGTAAACTTCATTGTGTAATTCACTGTACACCATTTGTGCTATGATACCACAAATCTTGATTTTCATCCGGTGTACAGTAAAACAAAATCAATTTGGCTATTTTTTTTTATCATACTAGCTGTCTTTAAAATATTATTATTTCCATTAGGGCTGCAAGGTATCGATTTCTCAATTTTAATTGATCTTCATTTCAACAAACCAATATTGATTCTTAAATCCTAAGATTGATCTTTTAGCCAAAACTTTTTTTTTTTTTGGTTTATGCATGAATAAAACCTCAATAAACATGATTTGCAATAATCTTTGTGCCCTCAAATTCTCTCAATTTTACTATGAAATTCAAAAAATAAATGTAATTTTGTTACTCTTTATTGTGGCCCCTTAGAACAAAATTTGGTGCATTTTTCAAAAATATATACATTATTTATTTATTTGAAATAAATAAATGTTATATTTAATACAAAAATTATATTTAATATTAAATCAATTATATTAAATATAGTTCAATTAAAATATAACATTAAAATATAAATTGTTACAAAATTATATTATATAATGTATGTTTAGATAAATCTGTCATGTTTTTATAATAGCCACCAAGGAAATGATTTTATCTCAACAATGAACAAGAGTAAAGTCAATTATAGCTTTCATTAGAAAGTTGTTATAAAACCATCTTATGTGCAACTCTTTTTATTTGAGTGTTGACTATTATATCTGAAAATAAATAGCAATTAAATTTAATAGTTTGGGCTCTGTTGTTATTATACAATTTTCTGTAAAGCTGCTTTGAAACAATATGTATTGTTAAAAACAATTTTATACAAATAAAATAAAATTGAATCGATGTACCAAGATTCCCTGTATAGTTTACAGCATAATTTGAGAGATTTTTTTTCTTGAGAAAATTGACTTGTACCTGAAATATTTACAAAAGAATCGATATTGAATAGAATTGAAATGAGATCTGAATTAAATCGAATCACAAACTTTGAATTTGAATCAAATATAATCACAAGTCAATACTCAGCCCTACTTTCCATCCAAACTCAAGCCCACATCTTCTCCTGATGTTTTTTTATTCCTAGTTTGTCTAAAACAAGAAGATGAACTATAAATATCATGACTCCTGCTGTTAGTTGTTTGGTGAAGGTTGCATGTGGGCAAATTTGGTAAAAACAAAACCTCTGTCATCTGCAGACGAATCCTTGACATTTCATCGGAGAACGCTGAGCATATGGTGCCGTTTGGTTGAACCCTTTGTTGGATTGCTTTTGTTTGATTTCTCATGCGCCTGCTTAAGAGAATGCAACGATATTTCTGTTTATCCCTCTAATGGAATTTAGATGTTTAATGGCTTTGAGTAAATGTTTATGGTCATGGAGAGGGAAAATAAATCACGCTGGTGACGATTTCAAGAATGAGCAACACCAACAGACGTCTGCCAACAGTAAACACTGCTGATTTTGCGAACAAGATCTCGAAGAACAAATCACAAATGTTTAGTCTCATCTCATTTATCTCTGTGATGACATTGTTGTGTGTATTTATCACTTTATTTGTTCGGCGCCATCTCAATGGTTCTCTGGTATCACCTCATAACTCCGCTGGTAGGCTGCGCTTCACATCTGCAGGATGTCACATTTAGCCAGTAAAGCTAACACAATCACCATAGTTCACTGAAATAGGCAGTGTTCAAATATATATTTGTGCAGTAAAACAAAAAAGCAGAACAACTTGGAGAACCGACTTTAGTATTACATTTCAAGATCCTTTTGTCTGTTAAAGATTCCTTTTACAGTTATGAAAGCTTTAATAGTTCAGCCTATCATTATTTTCTCACCCTCATGTGCTGTTGTTTATTTCTTAAACTTGAAAATTTGAAGTGTTTTTATACAATGAGAGCCTATCAGTCTCCAAATAAAGACAAAAATATCATTATTTTCTCACCCTCATGTGCTGTTGTTTATTTCTTAAACTTGAAAATTTGAAGTGTTTTTATACGAGAGCCTATCAGTCTCCAAATAAAGACAAAACAAGTATCATCAAAACTTTTGTTTGATGTTGGAAAACTTGGGATGCAATGCATGAATCATATATGAACTTGATTGATTGATTTGTTTATGATTGTTTTATATATATATATATATATATATATATGCATGCTTTTGTGGGGGGCATTGTGTAGTTTAATTGCAGGCTGCAACACAGGTCAGATTGTGCAGAGGACTCGTCTGGTTCTTGTGGTCTTGAGCCGATGACCGACGAGGTCTTCACAGGGGATCTGTCTGGTTCGTCTAGTTGACATGGTCTCCGGTTGACGTAATTAATGCAGCCTAACAATCCTTTAACGGATTTGAATTATAGAAAAGTGATTGTGTGTTATATGTATGCAGGTTAAAGAGATGGGTCTTTAATTTAGATTTAAACTGACAGAGTGTGTCTGCCTCCCGAGCAATGCTAGGTAGATTGATTTTGATATTGATTTTGATATTCTAGGTATTATCAAATGGCCAGAGTTTTGAGATCGCAGCGTACGTGAAGGACAATAATCGCTCAAGTATTGAGGAGCTAAACCATTCAGGGATTTATAAGTAATTAGCAAGATTTTAAAATGTATTCGTTGTTCAATAGGGAGCCAGTGCAGTGTTGACAGAACCAGGCTAACATGGTCGTACTTCCTGGTTCTAATAAGAACTCTAGCTGCTGCATTTTGGACCAGCTGGAGTTTGTTTATTAACCGCGCAGAGCAACCACCCAATAAAGCATCAATCTAACCTTGAGGTCATGAACGCATGAATTAACGTTTCTGCATTTGACATTGAGAGCATAGGTCGTAATTTAGATATATTTTTAAGATGGAAAAATGTGGTTTTACAAATACTAGAAACATGGTTTTCAAAGAAAAGATTGCCGTCAAATTGCACAGCTAGGTTCCTAACTGATGATGAAGAATCAACAGAGCAGCCATCAAGTGTTAGACAGTGTTCTAGGTTATTACATGCAGAGGATTTTGTTCCGATAATTAACACCTCTGTTTTTTTTCAGAATTTAGCATTAGGAAATTACTAGTCATCCAGTTTTTCTTATATCAGCTATGCATTCTGTTAGTTTTGCGAATTGGTATGTTTCGTTGGGCCGCAAAGAAATATAGAGCTAAGTGTCATCAGCATAACAGTGAAAGCTAACACCATGTTTCCTGATGATATCTCCCAAGGGTAACATATAAAGCGTGAAAAGCAACGGTCCTAGTACTGAGTCTTGTGGTACTCCATACTGCACTTGTGAATGATATGATACTTCTTCATTCACTACTACGAATTAATGACGGTCAGATAAGTATGATTTGAACCAAGCCAATGCAATTCCACTAATGCCAACATAATTTTCAAGTCTACTCAAAAGAATGTTGTGGTCGATAATGTCGAACACAGCGCTAAGATCCAGTAGCACTAATAGAGAGACAACCATGATCAAAAGATAAGAGCAGGTCATTTGTAACTCTGATGAGAGCAGTCTCTGTACTATGATACGGTCTAAACCCTGACTGGAAATCCTAACAGATAAAATTTTTCTCTAAGAAAGAACATGGAGACATGAGGAGATTACCTTTTCTAGTATATATGACAGAAAAGGGAGATTTGAGATTGGTTTGTAATTAACTAATTCTCCAGGATCAAGTTGTGTGTTTTTTTTATATATCAGTACTGAAAAAAAATTAGGAACTTTATTGGAATTGGTAATTATCTGCTAGGACATTATTCATTAATTTTATGGACATTTCCGTTAACCCTACAACACAACGCAATGACGTGCAAAATTCAAAATACAGGTAAAACACCTGTGAAAAAAATCAATATGGAAAATTCCTTCATATTAACACAGCACATACAGTGCCATACTTTCACAGTTTTTTTTATATTATAGTTAACTGAAACTAAAATTGCAACCATAAAAAACACTTTTGTTACTTACAATAAATAAATAAAACTACTAAAAATTCAAACATCCAAATAAAATAAGAAAAGAAGACATTTGAACCAGAACATGTCTCTTTTAAGTAATGTGAAAACATGTTCCAAGACTTTGTAAAAAGATTGGGTTTCCTTCTGGCTCCAAATTTAATCTTCTCAAGTTTGAGGGCAAACAGTAGGTCAAAACCCCACCATTGATAAGTTGGAGGGGGCTATATCAACTTTTTATGATGCTTTCCTGGTGCTTATTTTGTTTTTGGCACTTGAAAGATGTGGTTACCATCAACTGACATTGCATGGAAATAAGCTGTGTAATGATTTATTCTTATGCATTGTAAACGAAAAATAACAGCATACAGGTTTGGAACAACATGGGGGTGTTTATCACTGACCGAATTATTCCTCTGACAAAACAGTGATGCTTTCAAAAAGCTTGCATTTTCAACACACGTGGTCTAGCTGTTGTGGTTGATGTCAATGAGCTTCTTGAACTTTAGGCCCTGCTGCTATCAGGTTCAGTTATCGAATGACCAAATAAAGCTTCACCAAGCCAAGGATAAGATCAGTGAAGGCTTGATCAGCGTTGCATGCCATCAGATAGAGACACAGAGGGTGCTTTGGCAGACCTGACTTCCAGGGTGCATTCAGGCACAATGGAGCCCAGTGTCATCCGCGAAATCCTGCTACAATCAGGCCATTTAAACTGGCCACCAACATGAATGGAGAGCTGCAATGAGGAGGGTCTTTGGGCAAGTACAATATTGATCTGGTTAACTCAATTTAAATGGATAACCTCTGCTCCTTGAAGATAGAGTTTGCCAGTGATTAAGCGCAACAGTGGAGAGATGAGACTGAAATTATTTCACTTCTTTCAATACGCATCAATATGGACAGACAAAACTGGATAATATACACTACTGTTCAAAAGTTTGGAGTTTGTTATATTATTTATAAATGTATATAATTGTAGACCTATAAATGCAACAACAATAGGGCTATATCACTCAAAAGTCTCACAAAGGCTGCATATATTTGATTTAAAAACAATAATATTGTGAAATATTGTAACAATATAAAATAGCTGTTTTCTATGTGAATATATTTTAAATGGTAATTTATTCCTGTGATCAAAGCTGAATTTTCAGCATCATTGCTCCAGTCTTCAGTGTCACATGATCCTTCAGAAATCATTATATTATGCTGATTTGCTGCTCAAGAAACATTTATTATTACTATCAATGTTGAAAACAGTTGCTGCTTCATATTTCTGTAGAAACCGTGATACATTTTTTCATGATTAATTGAAAATAGAAAGTTCAAAAGAACAGCATTTATTTGAAATAGAAATCTTTTGTAACATTATAAATGTTTTTCTGTCACATTTGATCAATGTAATATGTCCTTGCTGAATAAAAGTATTCATTTACTAAAAAAAAAAAAAAAACTTACTGACCCCAAACTTTTAAACTTTTTCATGAAAAAAGAATATAGAGCTTAAAAATTTCACAAAATATTAAAAGTTCTGTCATATCAAGTATAAATTCAGAGATTAGAAGCTTACAGTCTTACAGATTTTGCTGCGATACACAGTCCAAACATACTCAAAAATAAAAATAATCAGACTTACACGGGACCAGAATATTATAGAGACAATAATCCGCAAGTACGGGAAAACACCACTCACAATTTCTTTGCAATTTGTAAAAAAATCTAGTTTGTTTGAGAGTATTGAACTGCTTCTTTTGTATATACTTATTTAGCTGCATGTTTAGAATTGAAGACTTTTAAATGACAGACTTTACTTTAAAAGTGTTAATCATGTCAGATCATATTGAGTCACATCTGTCTGTTTGTATTAACATAGTACATTTTAAATGTGTAGGTTTGTCAGTGAAGATGCATGTTTACATTTGGACTAAAATGGACTCTTATCTCTTTTAAATCTGTGCTGTAACAGCCAGCCTGATTACAGGAAATAGTTTTGGGTTGAGGGACTCTTAAATTTTCCTATCAGATCCAGCGATCCGCGAACCGTACAAACGCTGTTAGCTGGAATGACTGCAGGAACTGAACTATGGAACTGTAAACTGCACATGTAATTTGCACAAAATTACTAAAAAATTGCAAGCAATGGTGTTGTTTCTATAGGTTCAGACGATATGGAAGTAGATCCTTTTTGTGAAATGTTTCTTTTGTCAAGCATGATTTCCAGGGCAAGCATATGGAGTGAAAGAAGCGATTCATGCCGGAACATGCTCATTTCTGCACTCTGGGTAATACTTTATTTTAAGCCATTTACTTCATAAGCCATTTACTTTACTTCATACCTCCATTAAGTTAAACTGATGCCATAGCAAACACAGGCTTATTTCAGACACCAACAGTGTCATTAAGCTAAGATGCCGTATACAGAAACATGCTATAATTTCACATTCAATCCCAAGCCATGTCGACACATGCATGACACTGCTGACTGTAGACAGGAAGGTTTGATATGACGTGTGTTTTTGAGTCAATAACAAATAAGGGTGTTGAAAATATCTTTTAAATATCTGGTTTAAAATACATGTGCCAAGTTCTTAGAATTGTAATTATAATCAAAAGAAAGCTCTCTACCACCCCCTCCCCCCTGAGACTTTTGAATATCAAGACATTTATATATAGATTATTTCACTTACAGATTATAACTTTTAATGAGACATTCTTTTTACATGCCCATTCTTATTACAAATATATTTAGTTGGTTAGTATTTGAAGGTGAAAGTTGCAATGTCATTTTTATCTAAGAAAAGAGATATATATATATAGTTAGTATTTGAAAGTGAAGATGAATTTTTACATATGCATTTGTTTCATTTCATTTTAATTTGATTTCAGTTTGTTCCATCCTCTCCTTCCCATTCACACAGAATCCATGAGCTCATTGTGTGAGATCACACAAGCTGCAGTTTAATTTATTTTCTGTCAGCTACTAAAATGCTAACACCTGGGCACAGGCTGGTACCACCCATCGCTTCAGTCTGGAGGAATTACTTCTGAATGATTCACTTCTATTTATGTTTACAATTAGAGCTTTTTTTCTGGAATGTTTCTGTCTTATTTGGAGGTAGTTAGCCCGTCATCACCCTCCATCATATGGCTTATGTATGTGTGTGTTCATTTAAAAAGCTTTGGCAATAACTGTAATTTTATTAGCCATTTGTAACAAGTACATTGGAACGCTCTCGTGTTTGAAAATTTTGGCAGGAAAAATATCACTAATTTGATTAAACAATGATGGGTGAGTGAAATAAAACATGGTATGATAAATCCTACATGACCACCATCATAATCATCATTGATAGGGTGTTCTTAGTGGTTGCCAGGGTGTTGCTATGGAGTTACTATGGTACTCTATGGTCTTGATCTTGTTCTATGCAGTTGCTAAGCTGTTCTGAGTGGTCATCAGGGTGTTGCTATGGTATGCTATGGTCTTGGTTTTGTGCTATGCAGTTGCTAGGCTGTTTTGGGTGGTTGCCAGGATGTTGCTATGGTACTCTGTGGTCTTTTCTTGTTCTTTACAATTGAACAAGTGTGTTGCTTTTGGGAAACACACCCTAGAACAGCTTAGCAATTGCACAGCACAAGAAAAGACCCTATCAATGCCCTGACAACCACTCAGAACAGCTGTTTTTTGGGGGGAAATGCACCCCTGGCTGGTTGTCAGGGTGTTGCTATGGTACTCTGTGGTCCTGATCTTGTACTATGTTGTTACTAGGCTGTTCTGGGTGGTTGCCAGGGTGTTGCTATGGTAAAAGGATGCTAGGCTGTTCTGAGTGGTTGTCAGGATGATGTTATGGTGGTATCTATTGTACATTATGGTCTTAGTCTTGTGCTATACATTTGCTAGGGTTTTTCAGAGTGGTTGCCAGGGCATTGCTATGGTACTCTATGGTCTTGTGTTATGCATCTTCTATGTTGTTCTGGATAGTTGCTAGGGCAGCTGTTCTGAGTGGTTGCTATGGTACTCTATGGTCCTGGTATTGTACTATGATGTTGCTAGGCTGTTCTGGCTGGTTGTCAGGGTGTTGCTATGGTACTCTATGGTCCTGGTATTGTACTATGTTGTTGCTAGGCTGTTCTGGCTGGTTGTCAGGGTGTTGCTATGGTACTCTATGGTCCTGGTATTGTACTATGTTGTTGCTAGGCTGTTCTGGCTGGTTGTCAGGGTGTTGCTATGGTACTCTATGGTCCTGGTATTGTACTATGTTGTTGCTAGGCTGTTCTGGGTGGTTGCCAGGGTGTTGCTATGGTACTCTATGGTCTTGTGCTATGCAGGTTGTTCTGAGTGGTTGCCAGGCCGTTGCTATGAAATAGCTATGGTACTCCATGGTTTCAGTCCTATGCTAAACGGTTGCTAAGCTGTTCTGAGTGGTTGTCAGGTTGATGTTATGTGGTATCTATTGTACATTATGGTCTTAGTCTTGTGCTATGCAGTTGCTAGGGTTTTTCAGAGTGGTTGCCAGGGCATTGCTATGGTAATCTATGGTCTTGTGTTATGTAGTTTCTATGTTGTTCTGGATAGTTGCTTGGGCGTTGCTAGGTGGTAGTTTACTGGCCCAAGTCAAAAGAGCCCTCTTTCGAGTCTCTGTGATATTCTGGTCTCTGGATGCGGGTTGCTTTGAATGTCTCCTTCAATATAAGTCTGTTGGCTTTTTGCCTTAGCAAGAACCACTAAAGCAGAGGATGAACAGGCCAGATTATTATGATGAGGTAGAAGGATTAATGGGGTTAAACAGAGTTTTTTTCCAGTCGCAGGTGTGAAAACAGACTTGTCAGGAGACGAGCTGAGTGGATGAGGGGGTCAGAGGCCTGACAGAGTGTTATAAGAGATGAGAAAAACGACTTACAATTGAGGAATACAACACAAGTGATTCATCATAAAGAGGCAAATAAACACAGGAAGTGCTCGTAATACAAAGTTTCATATATTGTTCAGAGTAGTACAAGCTAGACAGGGAGGAATCAAGGAATAATTTTTTTTAAAATTAGGATGCAGTCAAATGTTGATGAAAGACGGGTGTAGGTTTGATTTTGGCATTGGTGGGGACATAACAGCACGACATACATTTAAGTGTTTGCTCAAAATTATTGCTAGGGACAATTTAGTAGTCGCTGGATATTATATGGGGATATGTCATAGCGTCTCTACTAAATACTATGCCCTTGATGAAAGAGATGATTTTTCAGCCGTCGCTTGAATATATCAGTTGAATATTATATAAAATATATATTTAGAGCTCTGACTGTAGGTAATGTTTCTCTGTATTAGTCATCACTGAAAGCAAACAAACACATCTTTGTTTGCCTTCCTATTGTGACATTGTTCATTATCATTAGGGATGCGCCGATACCACTTTTTCCAGTACTCGCCCGATTTCATCTGAAACGTGGTGCAATTTATATTCCAAAGCCACTCATATAATGCACAAACACTCAAGCAAGCAAAACACGCGCAACGCGTGCAGGTGTTTGTACTGAAGCAGAATAGTACAGCCGGCTTATCACATGCTGTGTGGTATTGGCGTTTGGTATCGGGGCATTTTAACGAGTACGAGTAGGCTACGAGTACAGGAGACCAGTATCGGGCTCCTAATGCATCCCTAATTATCATAGTTGAATTTTCTCAGTTAAATGTGATTTTATATAATTGTAGACCTATAAATGCAACAATAGGCCTATATCACTTAAAACTTTTGAAAGAAGTTGCTATGCTGACCAAGGCTTGTGTTTTCTGTTTAAAAATACAGTAAAAACAAAAAATATTGAGAAATATTATTTATTTAAATGTATTTATTGAAACTAACTGTTTTCTGTTGAAATATATATATTTTAAATGTAATTTATTCATGTGATCAAAGCTGAATTTTCAGCATCATTACTCCAGTCTTCAGTGTCACATGATCCTTCAGAAATCATTCTAATATGCTGATTTGCTGCTCAAGAAACATTTCTTATTATTATCAATGTTGAAAGCAGTTGTGCTGCTTCATTTTTTGTGGAAACTGTGATATATTTTGGACATAGATTTTTTTTCTTTTTCTTTCAGGATTCTAGCATTTATTTGAAATAGAAATTCTTTGTAATATTATAAATGTCTTTACTGTGACCTTTGATCAGTTTAATGCGTTTTTGCTGAATAAAAGTATTAATTTCCTAAAAAACAGAAACTGACCCCAATCCTTTGACCGGTATATACACATTTAATTTAAAAATTCATTGCATATACAGTATACTTCATCAAGGGAAGTACTGCAAGTTACATTTTTCATGGAGGACATTTGAATTTAGTTTATTATCAGTTCTCAAAAGATTATGAAAGGCATCAACCTGATTCTCTAATGTTAGATCTATTTTTTGAGATAATAAAAGGACTTAGGGTCTCTCAGACCCCTTGCGGAGTGTGAGAGAGCGTTCAGAACGGTGTAGATGATGGGTTGAGGGTTGAGTTTGTGAGCGTCTTGACCCCTGCAGAGGAACCGTGGAGCCAAACATCTTTGCACAACTGTGATAAATGGAAAACAAATCGCAAAATATCTGGCTGGTCAGCTTGCTTTTGTCTTCCTGAACTATCCTATTGAATGCACACGAGAATGCATTAAACACGCAATGTATTGGATTTGACTGATGTCTGCAGAAGAATTTGCAATAGATCTGAAACTGATGGCTGGCCTTTTTTTGTAAAATCAGTTAGAAGTTTTTGTAACTTCTGCTAAGTCTGTTGCAGTAACAGGAGCTGCCGCATGTGGCAAATGAAAATAATACATGAAATATTTCAAACCATGTAGTGAAAAATGGGTTAGCGATTGATGCAAACTGTGTGAGATCTATTACAGTGAAATATTAGCTGGGCTCGGGCTGAGGCGGCATACAACACCTCTCAATTACCTGCTCTCTTGAGAAAGTTAATAAAAGTACAGAGTTCACAGTAATACATGGATTGCACAGCAGCCAATTATAATAACAGACTTGTGTGTGTTGAGTGAGAGTATGAATATTGTTTTAACAATTCAGATCAGTTTTGCTTACATATTTGGGCCATCTGAAGAAAGTTGAGCTGCTATATAGGCTCTGCTCAGAATAGTTACTATTTCTATTTTTGTTGTATGCAATATGTGTGATCTAATCTGGATTGGATCTGATTGGATGAGCCATGTTTGGTCTTGTAAAATAGCTGATACACCTCTGACACATCAATTGAATTTTTTAGTAATGGGATGAATTTCCATATCTACAGTATAACTTGCATTTACACACAATACACTCAAACTATTTATTTATTTAGTGTGTTTGTGTGCTTTCACTTCACATTGTGCCCGAGGAAAGAAAATACTGTAGCACATTATCTGGTTTATTAATTTTTTTTATGTTTATATTTTTTGGGGGGGTGTGAAAATGGACCATTTTGTGGCCATTCTTTCCCTGAACTTTCCTGCATACACTCTTACAGAATTGTTTAATTTTATTTTTATAGTATTCATATTAAAAATATTTAGAAAATATTTTATTTATTTTATTTCAGCTGTTCTGTGACCATAAAATTATACATTACATTACATTACAGTACAGTACAGTACATTACATTACATTGTAATATATTGGTGTCTCATCAAGTGTCTCATCCTCCGTTTGCACTTTTAGCAAATCTATATTTTTGTTTTATTCTTTAGATTTAAGTAGTTCTTCCAAAAACAGATATCCAAAAGATTCAAATGTTTGGTAATATCAGTCCATTCCAATCTGTTTTATATGTAGTTCCGATAATTTTAGTCATATGTCATTTCTTGATGAATGCCTTTAAAAACAGGACATTTTATGAGATGCAGAGCAAACATCTTCCACCTTCAGAAAACTCTGATATATGGAGCGGTGCTTTATGGAGCGGTGCCTGCCACAATTGTTTATGAATAACAGTTTTGTTTGTCTTAGTTTTTTTCCTAGTTATATACATAAGGGTTTTCTGTTACAGTACATCTTATGTTGTTAAATGAATGTTAATTGCATTATTTTAGTGTCGTGTGTTTTCATGATGGTGTTTTGTGTGTATGATAACGTGCCTTTTATATATTAATATTGAAGCTCAACTTGTGGAAAAGCTCGATGAACTTTGATTCATTATGTGATTTGCTCCTGTGTTTTTACAATAATTGTCAGTATACTATCAAAAGGCAAATTTAAGTAAGTTTAAGTTTTTAACAGAAAGTTCAATCTGTAATGATTTTTTTTACCAGAAAGTTCAATCTGTAAATCTAAAAATGGTGCTATCGTATTTATA
>NW_015536784.1:391759-396975 GCF_001515605.1 Sinocyclocheilus anshuiensis | reverse complement strand
TATATATATATATATGGTTAAGTTGTGGCAACCAGAGCTGCCTTTTTTTCTTATTTTTTAACACAGTAAATGTGACTCAGGTTCCTCCTCTTTGTAGTCTCTTTATCACCCTCAGGAGGTGTGGGCTCATGGTATGCTGCTGGATGACATCTTCTGTTGTTAATTTCCAATCAAGCCTGGGCACAGATCGGTTGTCCCGTGGCACTTTTCCTCTTTCATGGCCCTCTGTCATGGCATGTCTTTTGGCACGGGAAAAAAGCACTCGCATGGAGGTAAAAACACTTCAGCGAAGATTCAGATATCTTAAATAACTCCTTTACAAGTAACTCACTGTTAACCAAATACACTAAAATAAATGTTCCAAAATCTGGTTTTGCAGTGATGCCATAAAATAACTATTTTCAGCCAACAGTTCATAAAAGAATAATTTTTCTTAGAATGAAAAACATTTGAATCATCTAAAGAACCTTTGTCCACTATAAAGAATGTTTTGGAATGGGAAAGTTCCATGGATGTTAAATGTTCTTCATGGAACCATCGATGCCAATAAAGAACCTTTACGTTATATTCTCTT
This sequence comes from Sinocyclocheilus anshuiensis, assembly GCF_001515605.1. NCBI lineage: Eukaryota > Metazoa > Chordata > Actinopteri > Cypriniformes > Cyprinidae > Sinocyclocheilus > Sinocyclocheilus anshuiensis. The sequence continues at coordinate 396,401 of NW_015536784.1, read as the reverse complement.
TCTCTTCCAGAGTTAGATCTTCTCTATAGGTATCTATATGATAATATTTTTTGTCAACCCATCACACATTTCGTCATTCTGAATGTCGGGGCTTTCCTCCGCTGGGCTGCACAAACATGTCAGAGCATTCCTGGTGCCAGTTTGAAACCCTGTAAGAGGATGTTCATGGGGTATTGTTCCTGCTAAGCTAAAACAAAAATCATTGCAGCATTTGAATAAACAGAAAATCATTATGATATGGTATTCAAATGGTATTATGCAATTAAAGCTGCACATTGAAACTGCTTTGAAGTGATATTTACCATATCTGGAGCTAATGAACTGGGAAACCACCCAACTGGTCACATTACGCCCAATAACATTCCATATTATGGAAAATGCATGCTAATTTTGACACTAATGTTACCACTATTATACACTCTTAAAAATAATGGTTCCAAAAGGGGGTTTTCACAAGAGAAAAACCATTTCAGTTCCCCAAAGAACCTTTCAGTGAAAAGTTCTTAAAAACATTTTAATAATCTAAAGGACCATTTTGCATAATAAAGAACCTTTTGTGGAATGGCGAGGTTCAATAGATGTTAAAGGTTCTTCATGGAACCATCACTGGCAATAAGAACCTTTATTTTTTGGAGTGTATGGAACAGACAACATTGCGTTTTTAAATTGTCTGATGAAAACATGAGGGATGTTTGGCTGTAGAACTCATTGACATTATCCACGGGTGTTGTAAGTGCTTGTCAGGGTGTTACTATGTTGTTGCTTTCAGGTGGACATCAAGTCTACAGTAAGCTTATTACAGTTAACTAAAACCAAGACCATAAAAAACTTTTGAAAACTTATTTCAGCTCGTTGACCAGGCAACATTTCTCATATTCATTGTTTAATTTGATGTACTAAAATAATTAAAACTGAAATAAAAATGTATAAAAACTATATAGACATAACTTAAAAAGACAAAGACATAACAAAATTGCTAAAACTTTAACTAAAATGAAAATGTATTTTAAATGTATAAATTTTATTACAAAAATGAATAAAAATTATAATAGTATCTCAATGACACATATGAAATGATTCGAGGAATCATTTATGTCTGTAGCACAAGTAAAATGGCTCCAAAATGGCCCCAAAATGTATTTGGACACTTCAGTCACACCTACATTTTTAATTTAATTTAATTTAATTTTATGCTATTTTGTGCCTATAAAAATGTGAACACTTACAGTAAAACTAGTTAGTTCCGTTTTTATGAGCTGTGCATTTAGGCTGCGTCCGAAAGCTCTAAAATGCTGCCTTCGGAGGCAGCATTCCAAGGCAGGAAGGCATCAAGGCATGTCCGAATCCAAATTCTGCTTCACTTCCTGTCTCCGGAGGTACCTTCTTCTGATCGAATTTTGAAGGCAGCATAGATGTATCCTTCGCTGCCTTTGATATCCCACAATCCTGTGCGTTCCATTCCGTGACGGTAGAGCTAAAAAATAAAGATGGCATCTGAAAGTTGCGTTTGGTGGTTAGTTTGTGTGTAAATATATATTTCTGATTAACTTTTTGCACTTTTGATGTTATTTCTAGCGAGAAATCAGCATTATAGTTATTAAATATTCGTTTAGTTATCACCAAAACTCATTCTATTTTGTTGTAGATCATTAAACCGTTACGCTGCCTCAGAAGCCTGTCCGAAATCAGTTTCATGAGGTGCCTTCGTGCAAAAACGCTGCCTGCAAAGTCATTGCCTCATACGGCAGCGAGGCAACAAGTCAGCTGCCTAAGTTTTCGGATGCAGCATTAGTGTTCAGCCATTAGCACTAACAGCAAGTCTATATCTGTTTAGTTTAAAGTACTCTTTCCAAGAACTGTATATGTATAGTTTTATCCTTTAAATCTACAAACTACTTTTTTTAAAACAAGCCACTTCCTGTCAAATGCTTGTTTGAAAGGTATACTCGTACTATCATTCTTTAAAATTAAGAACACTTGGTTTGATATTTTCTATCTAATGCAACAACATTCATGCATTTGTAACTGTGACCCAAGTGATACCAAAATACTTTTGGGGCTGTGAGTTAAACTAGAGGTTAGTGAGACTGCAGGTTCTCTGTACCCTTGAGGTGATTCAGTGACTTCCAGACTCTGACTATATGACTATGTGATGACAGGCATGCAGACTGGAGAGCAGAGGATCTGACATGAGCAAACACACGCAGCACATATACCCACTCTCATATGGCACAAGCTCTGCTCTGGAGCGTTATTAAATTGTAATCTATAGTGCTGGAAATCAGAGGAAGAGAGACATCAGGAAGGCAAAGGGAGGAACTTGACGAATGAGGGGCATGGGTGTATTGGGTTTCGGCCAGTCTCGCCCAGTCGACGGCACTCATGTCCATTTTTCAGCGAGCGTTGATAAGTCTCCCTTCTGTGGGCGACGGGGCTAAAGTTTCCACCCCCTGACAAATGACCGTACATCCATCCCCGGCCCATCCCATCTGTCCCCACCTGCATTTTAAAACCTCATTTAAAGTACTTTATGCACATGTTAACCAAATAATCTGTTGTAATTGTAAAATACTGTGACTCGAGCAGCTATTAGTGTTTATGTTTTTTTTTACATTTTTAATTCATGCTCAATAATTCTGCTAGATACCAACACATTTTTTTTTTTAATTTCTAGTTTTTCCATTTAAAAGTCATTTTACTGAGAATGCACTCATGAAGAAAAAATATATATATTCATTATAGAAATTTCCATAACTTTTTTCATTTGTATTTTTATTTATGTATTTATTTTAATTTATACGTAACTAAAAACATGAATTAATTAAGACTTAATTTTAAAAGTAAATAATTAAGGCTTCATTGTAGATGTAATTTAAAAAGTAGTTAACAAAAGCTTAATTTTTAAATTAATTCTGCATTTTACTGAGAATGCATATATATACAGTGGGTATAGAAAATAATCCCCCACCCCCACCCACCCCCCCCTTAAAATAATCACATTTTGTTGCTTTGCAGCCTGAAATGAAGATTTGTTTTATCCAGCTGTAATTACTCAGTGCAACTTATAACATCCAAATGAAAGATATAACACCAATATGTCAGAAAAAGATAAATAAATAAAAAAACAGAATCACTGAGTTGGAAAAAGGTTCACCCCCTCTGTGGAATGACTTGAAGACTGCAATCCACAAACAGTCACCATCAAATTTAACTAAACTTGAGCTGTTCAGCAAAGAAGAGTGGGCAAATATTGCAAAGCCTAGATGTACAAAGTTAGTATAGAGACAAATCCCAACAGACTGAAGGCTGTAATTAAAGCAAAAGGTGCTTCAACAAAAAACTGACACAAGGGGGTGATTCTTTTTCCAACTCACTGATTCTGTTTTTTTATTTATTTTTTTAAATTTTTTTCCTTTCCTGGCATGTTGATGTCAGATATACAGTATCTTTCACTTGGATATTATAAGTTGCACTGAGTAAACACAGCTGGATAAAACAAAAACGGTGTCCATCTTCATTTCAGGCTGCAAAGCAACAAAATGCTATTATTTTAAAGGGGGGTGATTCAAAATGCTTAAGAAATTTGTTACATACAGTCAAAAGTTAGGACACAATCTTGCACACATTATTTGTTAACGTGGTTTGTTGAGGTAACCATCGCTATTACTATTTCTCATTTAATCAAATCCATAAGCTTAACTATTAAACTTCAGCACCATTCTTGCTACATACACAAATGATTCCTCAAATCATCTAGCTTTTCAAGGAAATTAGTCTTGTGCCATTCGTTTTCTATACAATCAGACATATGGTTTTGTATACAGAAACTCTCTGCCATTGAAATCTTCATGCAACTGTTTGTATTTCCGATAAACAAACCCACTGTTGCTAATGTACTAAGAATCCATTCTCCCTTTCATTTAAACTCTCTTACAAGTAACAAAGTCTGTCTTTCTTAAATCCATACGATTCATTTCTCTGGGCATGCAGACACATGTTAATGTGTGGTGAAAGAGCTCCATTCATGCTAGTTCAGAGAGAGACAGTTACTGTATGCCCTATATATTAGGGTCCTAAAATCACATTCTTTTCTTTTTGATGTGAATTAAAATGTGTTAGCGTTTGGAGTTGGCATGTTAAAAACCTGTTGATTCTGAGAAACAAGATTTAATGGAAAATAGAACATCACATGGTTAGTGACAGAAATAGTGACGAGTCTTAAATATTTTTTCTTCATGTAATGATATAACCTTTCTTCGTTTTATATTATGAACTTGATAATTTCCAGGTTTAAATAAGAAAAAATCCTACATGTGTTCTCACACTTTTAGATCCTACTGTATAACCAAACCTATCATTGAATTGTCATGCAGGTCTGAAGGAAAGAGTTGAAATTAGAATTGACAAACTCTAGTCTTCCAGGTTTCTCCATGATGATCACACATTCACTTTTCATGAGCCAAGGACCTCTGTAACGAGTTTACAATGATTTAAAATCCATGTCATCCCAAGCAGTTTGAGTTAAAAATCAATTTCTTCATTGGAATACCTAAAATGTTACCCAACATATTTTTATGTTCTGTTTGGTGAGGTCTTAATGGTTGGTTCAACCTGACACTGTTAAAGTGAGGTGAAAAAAAAA
>NW_015536784.1:389335-391510 GCF_001515605.1 Sinocyclocheilus anshuiensis | reverse complement strand
TAGAAATGGATATTATATAATAGCTGCTTTTTTGAACATTTTAGCAATTTAAAAATATTAAAAAATGATTTTTGTACACGGCACCCCGGTTGGGAAACACTGTTCTAAATAATAAAAAATAAGTGAAAAAAAAAAAAAAGTGACGTGACATGTGGCCAAGTATGGTGACCCATACTCTGAATTAGTGCTCTGTTATTTATTTTTGACAATCATTTTATGGTACAACATCCCAAAGTTTTAGTAGCATACTGCAATATGAAAAAAAGTATTTATATATGACTTACAGTACAATTGTAATAATACATTTAGTAGTATTTGTAAATATTTTTTGTACTGAAATGAATTTATTCTTGTTCTAAATATAATAATTTATAATAGATAATATGGTGCTAGCAACGCAAAGATCATTGATTAGATTTCCAGGGAATGCATGAATTGAAAAAAATGTATAGCTTAAATGCTGTATGTAACTTTGGATAAAAGCATCTGCCAGATGCATGAATGTAAATGTATAGAGTCATTAAATCATAAGTTGCATTTGAGACTCATGTTAATAGCAGATGTAAATGTGATCTTGCATGAATTCTTGTGATCAGATCCCCAATATGGATGTTAATAGCATGTGTAAATCGGGTCAGTATGTACTGTGACTCGTTCTGATTTTCGTTACAAGTCCGACTCTCTAACCATTAGGCCACGACTTCCCCCATCTGTTACATCCATGACTCTGCACAATTACAAACTAAATGCTGTTTATATAATCTGGGCAACAAATGGCTCACAAAAATCACAGGTTTTCACTGCTGGCTTTTGTCAGGAAGAGAACTGTGTCTCCATATCTGACTGGGAACGGAAGAAGGCTGGAGAACTGGACCGTGCTCTCATTTGTCCTGGTAAATCTCAGGCTTTCTGATGTGTTTATAGGTGTGGGATCCTTAGAGAGAGTGAGGCTTTCCTGAGTTTCCCACATTGTGTGTGTGGAATCGTGGAAAATGACTCCATCTCATGAGATCTGATCACAGGACTAATATACAGGCATAAAAGTAAGCATCATTGTGATGATTTTTATGCACTTTTTATTTGCACATTGTTTTCTAAAGACTAGATACATTTAACCCATGTGCTGAAAATCTGATTTGGTGTTCCCAGTCAAAAATGATCAGTCTTTTAAAAATTGCTTGTATATTGTGCTGTGTTATCACTAAATCTCGGATTCAATCTTTTTGTCAACTTGATCTTTCAATCAGTGGCAGGGGTTTCACCACGATTAGACAGCGATACCTGGATTCTGATTGCAGGTGTAACTGTTCACCTGGTTTAGAGCAATCTGTGTCACCATTCACTGTATGAAAGCAGAAAGCAGATATGGGGTGAGTATTGCTGGTGCTGGGTTGCGATATTGACCTTGCATGAGTTCGGATTACAATCTGGCCTGCCTGTCTAGCGGTGTGTCTTACAGCATGTGGGAATGAACGAACGGTGAGGGAGTCCCTGCTTGACTTGCGGGGTGAGAATCTTCTCTGCTATTGTTTGGAAAGGAATATTATCTCAGTCTTGAGATCATATCACTGTGTGTGCTATATTTATATCTCCTAATTATGGCCAGAACTCACGGAATCTGCATACTTATTTCTAATTATGCAGGAAAATTGTGTGATTAATTAATTTAGTGAACTGCTGTGAAAGGAATCTCACAAGAAATGTCAAGGTAATAGAACTCCAACAGTGTAAAAAAGGATTACTGATTTGGTGTTCCCAGTCAAAAATGATCAGTCTTTTAAAAATTGCTTGTATATTGTGCTGTGTTATCACTAAATCTCGGATTCAATCTTTTTGTCAACTTGATCTTTCAATCAGCGCAGGTTTTGTCATAGGCCTGATTGATCTGAGCTTATGCATCTCAAAAAAAATCATTATTTTTGGATAATTTTGCCAATGTTCACTCAAAAACTGAGGTGCATAATTTCAGATCAATACTATGATTAATCAGTTCCAAAATATAATATAATAAATATAATACATAATAAAAATGGTGTAAACATTTTAAATCTACTTGGCAACAATGGCTGTTTGGCTGGAAAAAAATATATAATCAAAGCTGAAAAAAAATGGAAAAGCCTTTATGCACAATATTTAGTGCAGCATATGCAATATATTGCATGAGGAAGATTTCAA
>NW_015536784.1:382098-388482 GCF_001515605.1 Sinocyclocheilus anshuiensis | reverse complement strand
TTTTTTTTTTTGAAGTGCAGTATGCCACTGTAATTTTGGGATGTGGTCATAAAATAATTTTTGAATAATAATTTAATTATTATTATTAGTTTGAATAATAGTTTAAATAGGTTATTGGTTAAACACACAAATCAAAAGAAAACAAAAATAATATATTATTATTATTATTATTTGACAGACTCTGTTCCGTGTCTGTGAATGTCTGTGAACGTTGATCCCCGTGTCCTACGTGTGATTTTCCCTATTGTAAATAAAGTCTGTGATAATTCTGGAATCTTCTTCGTCTCCTCGCTCCTTCACAGTAGGCACAACGTGACAGAATACCGGACCGAGGACAATAAGTGGCGCCCCCTCTCCCCGTGTTTGTTTTCCGTTTTTAAAAGTGTTTTGGTTTTCCGTTTGTTTTCCCCCCAAGATCATGGAAAACGCTGCTCGTTTCTCCGCCTTAGTCAGCCGAGATCTCCCCTTCTTCAAGTACGCCTGGGAATTCTGCGGGCTCGCCGCGGCAACGGCATTGGATAACGCCACCATCAATTCTTTGTTCTGGCTCGGGGTCAACTACCAACTCCCCGTGGACCTCCCAGACACCAAGAGACTACGCTGGAGGGAAGGGATCTACCGGTGTCTGGGAAGTGTCCGGGCCCGAGCCAGAACCAGCCCGCTCTCAAGCCTGCCGGCCGTGGCACTCTCCAGCCCGCCGGCCATTCTTCAGTCAAGCCCGCTGGCCGTGGTTCTCTCCAGCCTGCCAGCTGTTCCTCAGTCAAGCCTGCCGGAGGTGGCTCACTCAAGCCCGCCGACCACACCTTTAACCCCGAACCTAAAGGGGAATCAAAGGAGGAGAAGGCGGTCAGTATTCCCCGTGTCCCAGTCCTGCACCAGCCTCCAGGGCGCCCACCCCCCCTCCCTGGTGGAATTGTTATGGCGCGGGACGCGCCTTCCAGGGGGAGTAATGTCAAACTCTGTTCCGTGTCTGTGAATGTCTGTAAACATTGATCCCTGTGTCCTACGTGTTGTTTTCCCTATTGTAAATAAAGTCTGTGATAATTCTGGAATCTCCTTCGTCTCCTTGCTCCTTCACAGTAGGCACACCGTGACACTGACAGGCAGCCCCTGATGAAGTTTTGCTTAGGGCCCCCAGAAGTCTTTGAGTCTTTGTATTCAAGTTTCGAATCAAGACCAAGTCAAATTGTCCTGGTTAAAAGTTGCAATGTGGTCAAAAACACATTGAACAGTTGTGATATATAGTCAATGTCAGAATGATGAGCCAGACCATGGAGGGCTCCAGTCCCCGAGTTTAGCCCAGAGAGGGCTCCAGTCCCCGAGTTTAGCCCAGTGAGGGCTCGAGTCCCTGAGTGTAGCACAGAAAGGGCTCCAGTTCCCATGTCCAGCCCAAGGAGGGCTTCAGTCCCCAAGTCAAGCCCAGGGTGGGCCACTGTTCCCAAGTTAGGCCTATGGCTTCCTGAACTGTCTGATCCACCATGGCCTTCTGAGATCCCTGCTCTGCTGTGGCCTCCTGAACTGTCTGATCCACCATGGCCTTCTGAACTGCCTGCTCCGCCAGGGCACCCCGAGCTCCCTGTTCCGCCATGGCCTCCTGAACTGTATGCTCCGTGGCCCCCTGGACTGCCTGATCCGCCCTGGAGGTACTCCCCGTGTCCCAGTCCTGCCCCAGCCTCCAGGGCGCCCACCCCCCCTCCCTGGTGGAATTGTTATGGCGCGGGACGCGCCTTCCAGGGGGAGTAATGTCAAACTCTGTTCCGTGTCTGTGAATGTCTGTAAACATTGATCCCTGTGTCCTACGTGTTGTTTTCCCTATTGTAAATAAAGTCTGTGATAATTCTGGAATCTCCTTCGTCTCCTTGCTCCTTCACAATAGGCACACGTGACATTATTATTATTATTATTGTTATTGTTATTATTATTATTATGCCACTGAAACTTTGGGTGTGGTGTCATCATAAAAATAATTTTTCTATTTTTTTTTTTAATAATTTATCAAATTTTTATCTGTTTACATTTTTAATCATAAGAATAAGATAATTTAGATAATTTTCTAATTTCTAAAATAGATCATTTTGTAATTTTCACAAAATTAGTAAAACACTATACATTAGTCAAACACAAAAATGTAATAATGACCAACAAGCAAACAAAAAAGTAAAATGTAAATCTAAAACGTTGCAACATATTTCATGAAAATGTACAGTGCGTGGATGTATCCGTCTTGCAAGCATCTGATCGAATAAAGCTCAGTCTTTAGGCAGAAAGTAAGACACATCTATGATTGCAGGATTGAATTATAGGAAGAATGGAGTGGCGTTTCAGTGGGCAGATTGTGTGTGTTTCACAGCATCGAATTGGGCCAGGCTCACCTGAGGAAAGTGATACACCTGAGAAACCCCCTGGGAGAAATGCTCTTTTGTGTCTGGTGGTGAGATGGGGGGCTGAAGCGTGTGCTCATTGAAAGAAACATGTATGATTTTACACGCCTCACAATACGCCCACAAAACAAATCAACATGCCTCACGAAAACTGTATCGCATCCTGCAGCATTCACAGAGACAAAAACATCCAATTTCTGTTCAAAATGTCACTGAAAGGCACACAATAGTAATTTAAGTAGGTTTTAAAATGACTGCTTTGTGTCGTGTCTGCAATGTGAATGACATTGATAGAGTAACATATCTCACAATATACGTGCATGTTCTAGAACGCTTCTGCCTTTGTTCATGTGAAAGTCATACACGCCGTTCTTATAGGTTCTTTTGCAACAGCAAGAATAATAGACATAAGCTGCCCATTCAGTGTTTTTATGAAGATGATTTTAGGTTATGGTTATTAATGTATATGAATGTATAAGGGAGAGTGTATATCTTTGGTTCTGCAACCATTTTTACCATATTTTTCGTCATATACTGTATATTCACAGGTTATTTACAATATTCATTGAGCATGAGAGCCAAGATTTAGATGCATTTGTTTCTTCATAGGGACAGATTTGGAGAAATGTAGCATTATATCACTTGCTCACCAATGGTTCCTCTGCAGTGAATGGGCGCCGTCAGAACGAGAGTCCAAACAGCTGATAGAAACATCACAATAATCCACAAGTAATCCACACCACTCCAGTCCATCATTTAATGTCTTGTGAAGTGAAAAGCTGTGTGTTTGTAAGAAACAAATCCATCAAGACATTTTAGCTTCAAGCCATTGCTTCTGGACAAATACGAGACCATAATCCACAATAACGTTTCCTCCAGTGATAAAGTCCATCTCCTGTTGTCCTCGCACATTAAAATCCACTGACACATTTGTTTAGAACCGTTTTGGATTGTTTTCACTTGTAAATGGTGCTTGATGTGTGCATATTTCTCATGATTCAGACCGGACAACTTTTTCCACAGGAGAAAACAATATTATGGATTATGCACTTTGAGGCATTGTTCCAAAAAACGCCTTAATGATGGATTTGTTTCTTACAAACATGCAGCTTTTTTTCTTCACAAAACATTAACTGATGGACTGGAGTGGTGTGGATTACTTGTGGATTATTGTGATGTTTTTATCAGCTGTTTGGACTCTTATTCTGACGGCACCCATTCACTGCAGAGGATTAATTGGTGAGCAAGTGATGTAATGCTACATTGCTCCAAATCTGTTCTGATCAAGAAACAAATTCATCTACATCTTGGATGGCCTGAGGGTGAATAAATATTTAGCAAATGTTCATTTTTGGGTGATCTATTCCTTTAAGAAGAATATATCTGGAAAAGCTGCATGTGTAGATTTCACATTCGTTCAAGTTTTGAATAATGACTTACAGAAGAACATTATGCTCTATTATATGTCTAAAACACTGTCTTTTTTATTTCTAGCAATTATGTCTCATTTCATAATACGTTTGATCTTCTGAAGTAGCGGTTAGAGCATATTACCATATCCTCGAGGATCTTCAGAAATTTGCCAGTTTTTCTGCCAGAAACATTTTACCAGGCAGTACATGGTTGTCAAAAACCATACGAAATGAGAGACTCTAAAGTCCTAAAGGTCAAAACATTGCTGGAAATATGGTTTTCACCATTTTGCCCTTTTCAGCCTCAAATCTCATAATGACTCGTACCGAACATTTTGTCCAAATGATCTCAGTGCCTGCAGAGCCGACTGTGGCATCCAGAACAATTTGAACTTGGAAGTTACACAAGAAGCATAGTGGAAAAGACTAGAAGAGAAATTCGATTTCTGCAGAAAATGTGAGTGTCATTTTCCTGTGCAAAACCCTCCACCATGATGCTATAGGGTTCAATGCGCTCAATGCGTTTGCTTACTGGCACAAGTCTACTCAGTCAGTTTTGAGGTATCATTCGTGACTGTAGCACAAATGATGCTGAAGTTTAATACTTATGGTTATGGGTTTGTTCAGATCGCTAACTCTGAGTTTGAACAATAGAAGCTGTCTCAGTAAACAGCAGTAATAAACTGCAGCTCTGTGGGAATAGGCTGCACAGAAACAATGGAGTGAAAGGAAATGCCTGCAGTGGAGAAACACTGATGCTTATTGAGTTTCATATGTTCATATTCATGTGTTTATGTTTCCACAAGGTATGATTCCAGAACATACTGTCAGGACAGTTTTAGTCTGAAAAATCCTTTGGCTGTATCTGTGTTTTGTCTCTTTACTTTTCTTCTCTTTTCTTTCTGACGAGCATTAAAAAAGCCTATTTACCAGGGTCTGTCTGTCCGTCTGTCTGTCTGTCTGTCTGTCTATCATCTGTCTATCGTCTGTCTGTCTGTCTGTCTGTCTGTCTACAATTAGAGCAGTATATTTATTCATTTTAATTTTATACTTTTCCATTTTATTATTATAATTTTTTACTATTTATTAATTTTAACTATTTTTTGTATGTTTTTATTCATTCATTTTGTCTATTTCATTAATTTATTTATTTAAATTATTTTCATTTTATTATTTTTATTTATTTTTGTTTTTTCATCTTTTGTTGTTTTATTTTATTTTATTTTATTTTATTTTAATTTGTATTTATATTTTATTATTTACTGGTTTTTATGTATCTGTTTTGTATTTATTTTAATTATTTAATTTAATGTTATCATTTATTATTATTATTATTATTATTATTATTTCTTTAAGATCATGATGCCTTCAGCAGCTCCAATGTAGAGCTACTTTTTGTGAGCAGCCGATAGTGGTAAAAAGCGATGGTAAACAGCTTCTCCGGCAGTGATTATAGCTGTCAAGTTTAACAGGGAGTAGCAGGGAGGTTTTTTCCCCTGTATGTTCAGTTTACACTCCTCCGACACGTTCTGTCCTGCCCCGGCCCACCTCATTCTCTCCTCCCTCGGCCTGAGGGGGTCCCGCCCGCCGCTCCTGCACACAGAGGGCTTATTGTTCTCTCAGTACCTGCGCAGGGGCTGGCCTGTCTGTCAGAGGGTGTGGAGAGACACAAAAGCATGAAAAAAGAAGGTGAAAGTTAAACAAGACAGAGTTTAAAAACAAAGAAAGATTTAAGACAAAAGAATGAGTGCTGAATGGAAAAAAGGGAGCCATAATTCCTCCAAAAATAATATATATGGTTATAAAAGATTTACAATGTGTGCGCAGCCCCCCCAACACACACACACACAAACATATGTGTGTTCATCTGTGCTCTATTCACGTGTGTGTGGTGATATAAACGAACGCTATTGGCTATTTTAAAAAGGGGCGGGGCTGCTTGATATGTCCCGCCCTGTCTTCCTGTTCCAGTTCAAATGACGTCAACACATAGAGTAACGCTGCGTGTTTCTAAGCATTTCAGGGGACATTTAAAGTGGTTAGTTGGTCTCTCAGTTTAGCCAAGCGGGTCATTCTGATATGGTTAATGGTTTTAGATGGGATACCTGTAAACTGGTCAGACTAGGAGAACACCAATCTATTTTAGGCTTGTTATTTTGTTTGGTGATAGGCTATATGTTAAAAATACCCAAAATGGGATATACAGTAAATCATTAAATAAACAGTAAATAAATAAATAAATAGCAGAGTCCAGCCCGGGGTCGCCACATGTGGTTGCTGCAAGCCCACTGGACGCTCCTTCGTCAAATCCGCCAGCCGCGCCATTCTCAAGCCCGCCGGCCGCTGCTCAATCTAGCCCGCCGTGTGTGCCGCCGTGTGTTTCGTTGTGAAAGCGAAACTACTTTGTTTGCCCTTCCAAAAGAGGACACAACTAGAAATCAGTGATTAAGTTGTATTTACAACACTGTTCCAGAACAGTTCAACCCAAATATTCAGATGTGTGCAGTGCATTTTATGGAGGATGAGGACTGTTTCCTGAGAGAGTAGCCTACAATGCCGGTGTCTGTTTCTATAAAGTGGGGCAATTCCAA
>NW_015536784.1:374541-381987 GCF_001515605.1 Sinocyclocheilus anshuiensis | reverse complement strand
GTAATATGTCCCCACTGGATGCAACAAATGCCTCGTTTATAATGGGTTTTATTGTTTTTGTCTCGTCGCTCTGGCCGGACAGGGCATCACAGTATGGCATAGGCGGAAATCCCGGGGGGGTCGGGGGGGACAGGACCTCCCCTATCTGAGGGTTGTCCCCCCTAAAAATATTATTAAAAACCACGCTGTGCATTGTAAATAACAATGTTTTATACTTTAATCAATTGTAAGTAGTAAAACAACACAAACGGGGCAAAATTATTTAAAACTATACAGGAATTATATAAGTTTAGAATTATTTTGAGTCTCCCCCTCCCTTGCCTCAGTGCTTTGGTCCAAATGCCTGCTTTAGTCTTTTACATCACCCACACACACACAAGTCCGGTGAGAGAGAACAAAGTCAATAGTTGAGGAAGTCCAGTAAGTAAGGCTGCCAAGGCTAATTTCTTCACTTAAACATCGGATGAAGTGATTAGTTTCTCTTTAATACAGATGATGCCAATGTATTTTTCGATAAATCCGCTATGTTAGCAATAATAACGTTACCTGCTTCAGGGAAATGGTTGCCAGGTTGTCATAACAAAACCCGCCCAATTGCTACTCAAAACTAACCGTGTTTCGAGGGGTCCCCCGGTAAAAATCGCGTTCAGGGGGCTAAAATACACGTTATTGGGGTCGCTTCAACCCGCGGACATTAAAAACAACCCGCAGCAACAGTGATAAAGTAGCCCAATAAGTTATTACTGCATACTGTTTTATAATGTATTACAATGCTGAGGTGCAGACAATTGCCACTATTGGCAATAATTAATTAGCAGAATATCCTGCTATTTTAATATAGCCTAGTATAAATAGCTATTTGCACTTAGTGTAAATAGCATTTATCGCTAAGAAAATATGCTACCCCTCCGCCCCCCCTTGTGTCCCCTTCAAATATTCCTCTTGAGAAATTTGATGCTTATTGTCCCCCCCTACTGTTAGACAAAATTTCCAAAACATTTCCATCACATGCTGGAGGTATTCAGCCAATCACAACGCACTGGATAGCTGGCCAATCAAAGCACACCCCGCCTTTTCAGACCGATGAGCTTTGTAAAAATCGACACGTTTCAGAAAGGCGGGGCATAGAAGAGAAACAATAATGTACAGTATGTGGAAAATAATGTGTTTTTTGAACCTTAAACTGCATAAACACATTTCATTACACCAAATACATAAAATAATGTTCTTTTAGCAACATCATATGACCTCTTTAAAGTTGTCCAAATGAAGTTCTTAGCAATGCATATTACTAATCAAAAATTAAGTTTTGATATATTTACAGTAGGAAATTTACAAAATATCTTCATGGAACATTATCTTTACTTAATATCCTAATCAGTGTTCGAACTATACCGTGGACTTTGGGGGAGCCCACTGTTTTTTTTATATAAAAAACATATATATGCTTGCGCGTGCCTCAAAAGAGGGCTTACAATGACTTACAAAGAATAGCATGTATAGTTATCTTTACTGAAGTGAATTAGGTTTAAATCGCCGTCATGCATGAATGAGTGATATTTTTGCAATTTTACACATAATAATCCACGATGATCACATTACACAAAACTGAAATTGTACGTCAAAATAACACATTGTCAATGTGTTCACAAATCACGTTTTCAGGCGAGCCCATGTCTTATTAAGGGGAGCCGAGCTCCCCCTAGCTCCCCCGTAGTTCGCACCCTGATCCTAATGATTTTTGGCATAAAAGAAAAATCAATAATTTTGACCCATGCAATGTATTTTTGGCTATTGCTACAAATATACCCCAGTGACTTAAGACTGGTTTTGTGATCCAGGGTCACATATAGTACAAGAAGTTGTGAAAGGTCAAAGGTCAGCAGAAAGTTGAACAAGATAAGCAGAAGGAACATTGCAGAAATGCAAACTTCCAGTGCAGTAGGAAAAATAAACCTGATACCAGTCACTAGATTTGGCAATGACAATGTAGATGATTAGATGCAGAAAACATTAGAGGAGGGAAAAATTAGGACTTGGAAAAAAATAGACATATTCATATTACCTCTGACTTCACACTCATCACTTACAATCACAAGACATACTTAGACATCATTAACACACCATAAATGACAGAAAAGAAGAATTAATCAGTAATAAAGCATGCCAATTATCAGTATATCTGAGGAGCTCTGGCTTACATGCATCAAAGACATTTTCATCTCAGTGGGAAATCTGACTGGACTCAATGTGCCATAAAGAGCTTGTAGCATTTTGATGTGTGTTTAAGGGTGATGTTGGGCCATGTGCTACAGCCGCGACAGAAAGGAGATACTGTAAAAAGGCGGGCGAGGGTGTGTGCGGAGGTGTTATAAACCTGCGCTGTACACAAAGGGCCTACTGTGTAGGGGCAGCCCGCAGGTCACACGTATGCATACACACTCTCGCTCGCCTCCCACCCGCAGAAGCCTGCCCGCTACAGATTTCATACAAATAAAACAGCACGCAAAGAAAATATGAGCCCAGGCAGGAGAAAATAGTGAGTGAAAAGAGTGAAGAAAAGAACAAGAACCAACACAAGGCTTCAATCTTGGTCTACAATGTTCCTTTGTTTCCAAAAGCGGGTTGAGGGGGGTTGAGAAAGAGAAAACAGCAGGATTTAGGCAATGTTCAATTCACATTTATAATGTGAATGTTAATGACAGCTCTGCTAAATAACAGAAATACAGCGCTTGTGTTCTCTAGAGGGAATCTCCTTGGCAAGCAGATGCATGTTGTGGCAGCAAGAAGAAAGTGATTTTTCAGCGTACATGTGGAAACTTTGTGTCAAGCTACTCTACCGGTCAAACGTTTGGAATAATTGTTTTTGAAAGAAAGTTTCTTAAGCTTACCAGGGCTGCATTTATTTCCATCAAAAATACAGTAAAAACGGTAATATTGTGAAGTATTATTACAGTTTAAAATAACTGTTTTCTATTTGAATATATTTTAAAATGTAATCTATTCCTGTGATGCAAAGCTGAATGTTCAGCATCATTACTCCAGTCTTCATAAATAATTTTAATTACTTATTACTAATTCTTATTACTATCAATGTTGATGACAGTTGTGATGCTTAATATTTTTTGTGGAAACTGTGAAACACTACCATTCAAACGTTTGGGTTAAGTAATAAAAATAAAGAGAAAAAAAAAAAACTTTTATTCAGCAATGATGCATTAAATTAATCAGAAGTGACAGTAAAGACATTTATAATGTTACAAAAGATTTTTATTTCAAATAAACACTGTTCTTTTGAACTTTCTATTCATCACAGAATCCTTTAAAAAGTGTATCATGCTTTTGACAAAAAAATATGAAGCAACACAACTGTTTTCAACATTGTAATGTAATAATAAGAAATATTTCTTGAGCAGCAAATCAGCATATTAGAATGATTTCTGAAGGATCATGTGACACTGAAGACTGGAGTAATGATGCTGAAAATTCAGCTTTGCATCACAGCAATAAATTATATTTTACTATATATTCAAATAGAAAACATATATTTTAAAATTGTAATCATTTTTCACAATATTGCTGTTTTTACTGTATTTTTGATCAAATAATTGCAGCCTTGGTGAGCAGAAGAGACTTCTTTTAAAAAACATTAAAAAAAAATCACAATTATTCCAAACTTTTGACAGTCAAACTTTATTGATAAAGTTGTGTATATTTGTATATTTGAAGTGTTTTGGTGCATCTGTGTGTATTTTTATTAGTAGCAAGGAATTTTAGAAGAAACATTTGAAATCTGAGCAGAATGTGAGAGGCAGCTGCGCGATATATGTAGCATTGCTGCAAAGAATCACGGGATGCGTGCACGTAGCCAAAATGACAAACAAAAAAAGTTGGAAGCTGAATGTTTAAGTGTCTGGTTTGTTTGTTCCGTACATCAACCCGGAAAAACTCACACAACCTTCTGTTTACATCAGAAAATGCTGAAGTGCAGCGACCAGCCACAAATTGCTTAAATGTACTGAAAACAACCAAATGGTGCTCATAATACACAAACTGTCTGCATTGTGAGTTTAGTGAGATTGCTTCAGTGGGTTTGCTGAGTGCATAAAGATGTATAAATATTTACTGTAAATCAGAGGATGGATAGTAGGAAATGACTATTGGACTTGCTTCATGCTTGCTTGGTCCATGTCATGGACTTTTTGTGTATTTTCTTTTGCTGAATAAGCAAGACAATAACGTGCACTCAAAAAGACTCACTAAATCTGTTGAAGACACATCACACCTTGCTTTCTGACAAAGAACTGCCATTTCAAACCAGATACACTTACAGCACTGCGTGAAACATAATCTTTATAACCATTTAAAAATCAAAAGTTAGGGGTTAGTCAGATTTAAAAAAAAGTTTTTCAAAGAAATCTCGTTTGCTTACCGAGACTGCATTTATTTGATTAAAAATACAGTAAAAACAGCAATATTGTGAAATATTATTATATTTTAAAATAACAGTTTTCTTATTTGAATATATTTTAAGATGTAATTTATTAATCTGATCAAAGCTGAATTTTCAGCATCAAAAATCCAGTCTTCATCATTCAGAAATCATTCTAATATGCTGATTAAGAAATTAGCTCTGATTATTTTCAATCTTGAAAAGGGTTAAGACCTAATATTTTTGTGGAAACCATGATTTTTGTGATGAATAGAAGGATAAATAAATAACTTCTTGCTGAATTAAAGTATTAATTTCTTTAAAAAAAAAAGAAGTTTTTTTTTTAACACTACTGTTACTTATGGTACTATGGTACCTTTCAAATTATTATTATTTTTTTATTTTTGTATTTTTTGTACTGTTTTTGTAGCTGAATAGGTTAAATTGCTTCTTTTATGTTGGAATAGGTTTAAAGCTGTCAGGAAGGTGATGCTTCAGTATTTATGCTGTCTTTAGGCTAAACTCTAAATTGAACCCTAAATTGAGGATGACCTTTCACCTGTGCTTCACACTTTCCTAAAGGCATACAAAGGGTTATTGTCTGCTGAAATAGAGAGAAGAATATAAGAAACACAAGAATGAAGCATAGAAACCTTAAAGGCACAAAAAAAAGTTTATTTGAGATTGATGGTGGAAAATGTCATGAAACACTAAATAATGGCTGTTTTTTGGCATTAAAAAAATCTTGACTAACATTATAAATGGACCTGAGGGGAAAATCAAAATGCTATAGTACATTGTGAGCCCTTTAAGATAACCAATATTAGTGTATACTTCAATACGTTGAATTTAATTGCTTTTAAAGGGGATTGACCATTGAGCAACTCATACTATTGCAATATATTACAAATGACGTTTACCATCGAACTTTCTTATGAAATAACAGAACCTCTTAACAATGTTTGGCTTCGCTGGACAATGCATCCAAATCTGCTGTGAAGTGATAAATCCAGAAAAGTTTGTTAACATCTCCTGTCAGGACTGTGATTAAGTGATGCAGAGCCATGCATCAGACACACGACACGGCCGTGTGATTATGTGTGAGGGACCACATCCAAACCTTGTGAGGAACGTCTTTGAGCATTTAAGATGATGTCAAAATAATATATTGTGTCATATTCCCTCACAGAACAAAATGCCCCCACAGGGTCGGGCCTGTAGGCTCCGGGACGTTTTGGCAGTTTAGCGCTGGTGATGTGCATCCTCACATTTCAAGATGAATTTCTGCTGTCAGAGCATTTTCTGGCTAGCTGTCGTCGGTTACATGCTGAAGTTTAATGCTTAGTGTTATGCAAACATCACTACATATTTCTCTAATTTGAATTTAATGAAAAAAAAAACATTATTTTAAAATGTATCAATGTATGCATCCTATTTTCGTTAAAAACAAAATCAAATCTATAGTAATAATAATAAAAATAATATTTTTAAAATAATATAGCATTAAATTAAACATTTTTTATATTTAATATAGCATTTATATATATCATTTTTTAAAATACTACTTCTATGATAATAATAGTTATTATTATTATTATTATAGATTGATTATTGTTATTATTATTTGGTATTATTATTATAATTTATATTATTTTGCAAACATCACTAAACATTTATTTAATCTGAATTTAACCTGAACTTAAAATATTAAAATGTATCAATCTAATGCATCCATTACTGAATTCAAGTATTAATTTCTTTAAAGAAATCTTACTGACTCCAAACATATATAAATAATTTCTCAAAATGCAGTAGTATATGTTGTATATATGTTATATTTTATGCTATAATAATATAATGCTATATAATCCTGTAATAATAATAATAATGTAATATTATTATTATTATTATTCATGTGTTTTTGTAATATTTTTTTAACTCAATTTAGGTTAAATTACTAAATTAAACTGAAAGAATTAAAAAATAAAAATAAAAATAAAAAATGCAATTCTTAAACCAGCCAAACTTTTTTTTTTTTTTTTGAGGGAAATGGATTACTGTGTGGTCATTTAAGCACTGTAGATGTAAGAAAAATATTGCATTTCTCTAAAAAAAACAGCATTTTCAATTTTCCATTGTTTAATCAGTGAGGAAAAATTTTGAGCTTTAGAGAGTCTTTTATTTACTGACGTAATATGAAACAATATTGTGGTCTGCAATAAAAAGCCTTGTGCTTTATTATTTTGTCTTTAACTGTGAATCCCAGCACACCTGGTCGTGCTTCAGCAAGGCTTATGGGAGGCTTACAGGTCTGTCAATCTCCTGAACGCCGGCCCGGGGTCACACTCAACCCAACCCTACTCTCTCAACTCATTCTGGGCAACCAAACACTAATGCCTCTATCCTGTAAACAACAGACCAGGGGCCCGTTTCAGTAAGGAGGTTCAACCAACTCCGAGTTAAAACTTGATCTCTGAGTTGACTTACTCTGAGATGGGAAACTCTGAGTTTTTGGGTTCAGAACAGCTGAATTGTGTAAGTTCAGTCAACTCTGAGTAGGTTGACTCTGAGTTTAGCATGTGCACCACGACTATGAAAAGCCATGATCAATGGAGCGCCAATATTACGATTCACCATGGCAACAGCTCCTGCCAAAAAGACGTCTGCATACTTCAGACTCACAATACAAGTTTAATTCTTATCACTGTTATAATATCACAGGTGAAAACGTTACGGCCAAAGGCCTAGGCTACATACCCCAAAATACTTACCTGTTAGGGCCAGACTCCTGGGCCCGGGGTAGAGCTCAAGGCTTGGAATCAGGAATAGATTCCTTTAAGGGAATACTAAGGGAATTAAGGGAGTAAGGGAATACTTACTCCTTTAAGCTAGAATCATACTAGTCTTGGCCTGTCACACAGGGGCTACCGCACGTTTCTCTTTGTATGTGCTGAAGGAACTGTCTCAACAGACCCTTAGTAGCAACACCCTGTTAAGTAGGTATCCAGAGGATA
>NW_015536784.1:372029-374360 GCF_001515605.1 Sinocyclocheilus anshuiensis | reverse complement strand
GCCTATTTATACTATAGTCGCACCGGTAGTGATGTCATGGCTGTCGCCGGCCAACGAGTTGGTGTTTTTTCAATGTATGCTTCAGACACGGGTCACGACGAGGCGTTCCCCATAGCGACCCCTAGAGGACGCAGTTTGAAGTTCCCATGAAAGGGAACTGGCAGAAATGTAGGTTATTGAACTAATAGGCTATTCATTTTCATGGTATCTCACGGGAAAAAAAATAAAATAAAATAAAAAAATAATAATAATTTAAGTGCATTTTTCTTATTTTACAAATGATCTGCCAATAGGGTATTAAAAATACGGCAGCGGCTATTTACACTAAGTGGAATTAACATACTTTCTTAGCATAAGGCTAAGTGCAAATAGTTCTAGTCTAGATGCTATTTACACTATTTACACTTAGTGAAAATAGTGATATATTCTAATTCTATTTACCATGTAAAAGTAGCAGTTCTTTGCAATAGTGTAAATAATAATTAGATGCTATTTATACTTTATACTGGCAGATACATACTATTTGCACCTCAGAGTTGTACATTAACAGGATGCAATAATAACAGATTGTAAATGATTATATTTATTAAAATTATAAATACTTTTATCATTTTTAAACACTCGTTAGGCAGTTTACTTCCACTTTTAGAACATTTATTGAAAATAAATTATAATGTGATATGTGATGGGAAAAGTGAGAACAGAAATGTAGGTTATTGAACTAATAGGCTATTCATTTTCATGGTATCTCACGGGAAAAAAATAAAATAAAATAAAAAAATAATAATAATTTAAGTGCATTTTTCTTATTTTACAAATGATCTGCCAATAGGGTATTAAAAATACGGCAGCGGCTATTTACACTAAGTGGAATTAACATACTTTCTTAGCGATAGATCCTATTTACAGTAGGCTAAGTGCAAATAGCTCTAGATGCTATTTACACTTAGTGAAAAATTGTGATATATTCTATTTACCATGTAAAAGTAGCAGTTCTTTGCAATAAGTGTAAATAATAATTAGATGCTATTTATACTTTATACTGGCGGATACATACTATTTGCACCTCAGTTTTGTTGTAGCCTATGCAACAGGATGCAATAATAACAGAGTGTAAATGATTAGATTTATTAAAATTATAAATACCTTTATCATTATTAAACACTCGTTAGGCACTTTACTTCCACTTTTAGAACATTTTCTAAATTCTAATGTGATATGTGATGGGAAAAGTGAGAAGAGCGAGCTCGGCAAAAGCCGGACTCGAACCCGATCAATCGCGTCACAAGCTAGTTCTCCGCACCCAACACGTTACACTGGCAGATAATTTTACTTAAGTAAAATTTTACTTACGATCCCCCCAGGAAACAAGACTAAATATCTTATATAATTTTCTTATATAGAAAATCCATCTTGATTTAAGATTTTTTTATATTTGTACTTGAAATAAGAAAAAAATACTTAGTAAGAATAGCATTTTTGCAGCGTGCATGAATGAATGAAGTATTTAAACATCGCTTGCGCTTTAAAAAGGGGGAGGAGACTGAAAGAAACTCTGGGTTTACCGAAGAAAACCTGCTCCCGACCAGGTTAGGTTCATAGAGTAAGTTACCATGGTAACTGACTCTGAGTATAAGTTACCTCTCTTTCAGAAACAGGCTTGACTTACCCTGCTTTCTCGGGTTTGACAAACCTCCCATTCTGAAACGGAAAACCCAGAGTTTCCCTCATTTCAGGGTTAACATACTCCGAGTTTTCACTTATCCTCCTTTCTGAAACGGGCCCCAGGTGTGCCAAACAGAAAGAGGAAAAACAGAATATATGTCTGTGAAAGATTCTGCTGCATAAGGAAGTTTTCAGTGTATTTGTGTGAGTGTTGAAAAGTCTTCTAAAAGTACAAGATTGTTGTTGTGATTGGCCGAATTCCTCAAGCGTGTGACGAAAACCCATTATGAACGAGGCATTCGTTGCATCCAGTGAGGACATAATTACTGATTATAATGACTTATACTGTCTTTTTACGAGTTGCGTATTGCGCCGCGTAAACCTAAAAGCATGTCTGCATTTGTGATTGGAGAAACGACAAACAACAAGCACTACTCTACACTGCTCAAAACTCACGTTTGAATCATCAGTGGCAAATTCTTTAAATATGAAAACGTACTTACAGGTTGTGAGTCAGAACAGCCGGCATTGAAGGATCAGGAAACAGTCCTCCGTAAAATGCATTGCACACACACGAATATTTGGTTTGAACTGTTCTGGAACAGTGTTGTTCCTCTTTTGGAAGGCCGAACAAAGTAGTTTCGCTTTCACAACGAAACACACAGC
>NW_015536784.1:371364-371871 GCF_001515605.1 Sinocyclocheilus anshuiensis | reverse complement strand
ATAAAAAAAAAAAAAAAAAATGTAAAGGTTTTTGCAGAGAGGATTTTGGATCTCAATTTTTTTTGTATCATTTTTATCACTCCCAAAAAAAAAAAAAAAAAAAAGGTACAAAAGTTGTGACTAGGGCGCGGTACCTTTTCAAAACATACTATGTACTTTTGAGGTACTAATATGCACTCTTTAGGGGTAAATGAGGTACAAATGTGTACCTTTATCAAAGGTACTGCCCCAGTGACAGCTTTTGTACCTTTTTTTTCTTAGAGTGTAGTGTACATTAGTATTAGAGTGTAGTATTAATAATATAAAGTTGTATTTTAGTTCTACAGTACTAATATAATATAAAATAAGCAGGGGAGAGAAATGCACCAATTTTGAGATTGGTAAGATCTTTTTAGAAATATCTTTAAAAGTCTCTTCTGCTCACCAAGTCTGCATTTATTTGATTTAAAAATACAGAACAACAGTAGTATTGTGAAATATTATTACAATTTAAAAGAACTGTTTTCT
>NW_015536784.1:355745-371324 GCF_001515605.1 Sinocyclocheilus anshuiensis | reverse complement strand
TTTTTTTTTTTTTTTAATAGAAAGTTCAAGAGTACAGCAATTATTTGAAATATAAATCTTTTGGAACATTATACATGTGTTTACTGACAGTAAATCATTGTTGAAAAAAAAAAAACCAACACATTTCTGAGCAGTAGTGTATTACTATATTTGTGCTTATGAATGGTATAGCAGTATCCTTAATCGCTCGTTTGGGAGTTTAGTTCACATGACAGCAAGTATTGCATGCAAAGCCAGTGTTTTGGCCATGTTTACATCTCAACCACACCATCTAAAACAAGCATATAAAAATAGACAGCCTCCATTAAGTTTCAGAGAGTTAGAGCAGAGTTAGGAAGATCAGATAAAGCAGGCTTTCTTTCACGTCACAGATGAGATCTCTCATTCTAATGCATGATCAACATGTCTTCTGACAGCTTGGGAAAACGTTACATGTCGAGTTATCAATACTATCTGCTTTCTTAATAGAAGTGCATTCACATGGATCAGGTGGCCGGGATGTTTCTCATTCCTCCATCTTCACCAGCCTCTAGGGGTTCATGATGGAACTAGGGGGTTTGTGAGATGAGTTCAATGATGAATTCAATTAAATAAGAAAAATAACATGAATATACTATTGAGATGAAAATTCTTATCCAAAGCCCCTCTGAAATCCACATTAAGTAATGTTGACATATCTAATTGATCTAAATTTGGATTTCGTAAGGCCGGCTGTCTGTAGTGCACTCATAAAGTGGAGTGTTTTGTCAAACAGATTTTAAAACTGGCCTGGAACGACCTTATTTTATAAGACTGATGTCAACTGGATACTAAATCAGTCAGTAATTCATTACACTGATTAAACAATCCATAACTTTTAATGATATCTTTGGGACCCATTCTTGGAGGCTTTTGTTGACAATATTTTTATTTTCGCATTATTATTTTAGTGACATAACAAATTGTTCTGTGAGAACTAATATTATGAGTTGAGCCAGTTTTACTGTGGGGTGTTTAAACAAATCTATTTATATTTTTCTGTTTATGTTCTGGGATACAGAGGGTATTTTAACAAAAACAATAAATAAATCATTAAATAAAATTAAATAAAAAACACTTTACAACAACATCAAGGGCATAGGTTTGGTTTTGACATTGGTGTGGACATAACAGCAGTACTCTAATAAATGTTTAAACAACATTTAACTTTTGTCCTTTATCTCTTACGAAACAAAAATATATGGGAATATACTGGAAAATATAATGCAATGGTATTAAATAAAAAAATTCCATATATGGCAAACTAGTGCTTATATTTTTCAATATAATATATGCATGTATGAAAATATTTGTGATGGTACATAAGAAAAAGTTTTTATTTAGGAGATCTGGATATAACATCAACAACAACAACAAAATGGTTTCATATATATCACAAAATGTAAATTTTATTCATAACTGTGTACATATATTGCAAATGCATGTTCCCATATAAATGTGGATATTATCACTTGTAAATCGGTATATTATGAAGTTTATTATTGAATATAAAATTGAACACATTACAATATACACATTTTTTAATTTTCAAAAACATGTTTACATTGGTACGCACAGCATTTTCACAACACAATGCATCACAAAGTGGAAGACGTGCCCTGAAACCAACACTCTGCTTTCAACAAATGCCCTTGTTCTGTTTTTCTGGCTTCTGCCCTGTTTTAATTATCCACACAGGGGTCTGCGGTGAGGAAGCCCATCCGTTCTGTGTCCCGCCACCCCATTACTCTTAACTGGCTCTCAGTTGCTGTGGAAATGGAACATAACCTATTGTGACAGGTCCCAGAGCTTGCTGACATCGCCTTGGTAACGGTGCCATGTGTACAATAGGCCGTCCTGCCAGCGAGGGCTCTGTTCAGGACAGGAAGCGGCTGACAGCTGTTTAGGTGTGTTTACAGTCCTCGCTTCCCACTGTAAGTCATCAGGCACAGAGGGGCTCTATTAAGCTCTAACATTAATCTCTGCGGCCCCAGTGTAAAAGCCACAGCTCCTCTCATTCATTGCATTCAGGACCTAAAGTGTTTTTCCATTCACAGCACGGCTATAAATAGACATCTCTGCGTAGGTTTTTAATTAGCGGCTCTTGCTAAAGCCAGCATCACTGTTAGTATTTCTCATACTTAGAGTTAAGGATGTAAACAATCACCTAAACTTAAGTTTTAAACTTTGGCAGGCAACTAATCCCGGACATACATTTCTAATGCCTCAAATCATGTGGCCACCAGTAAATCTTTCACAATAAGGCCAAGAATGTATACTAGGGTCATTTCTGATTTCAGTCTCCTAAATGACAAGCTTTCAAAAAAAAAAAAAAAAATCACCAAATCATTTAGGTGATAAATAGTGTTTCAAAATGTTTGTCATTTTTTTGTAGTCAAATAAATGTATAAATAATATTTAACTACTTTCTTTCTTTATGTCTTGAATATATTATGTGTATTTATATTTAATTATTCAAATTAATTATTTAATATTATAATAATAAATATATTATAAAAATAATGTTATAATTGATGGTAACACACTATTTTAAGGTCAAATTCTCACTATTAACTAGTTGCTTATTAGCATCCATATTACTAGCATATTGGCTGTTTATTAGTACTTATACAGCACATATTAATGCCTTATTCTGCATGGCCATATTTTAGATCCCATAATATTAACCTAAACTTAACAACTACCTTATTAACAATTAATGTGCAGTGATTTCAGAGTTTGTTCAGGGATTTACATTTTTTTATTTTAACAACATATATAATACATAAACTGATGAGCTTTAGGATGGATATATACCGTAATATAGTATGTTAATACAGTATATGTGCATAAACAACTTACACAGGAGATTTTTTAAAAATGTTTAATTCATATATGTCGATAGTATGTGCATAATATTTAATTATGAAAAAACAACTTACAATTTGGGCCTTTAATTAAACCTTTCAAAAATTCCATAAAAATTGAATATGCTGGGGATTTCAGTTATTGCCCCATATGTTTCCCACATATTTTTACCATATGGATATTTATAAGATTAATATATAAGTTCTTTATAGAGTTATATATGTTAAATATAGATGACCATTTAAAATAGGTAGTTGTGTTTGCAGTGGAAGGTCAGTGGAGATCTTCCGGTTATATTGAGTGCTCATGTAACTGGTCTGTTTTGGCGAGAGGCCGGTCACACAGATAACAGTCCACACACTTTACACAATACTATCGGCCCTGATTTGGCACATTGACCTGTTGTTATCTCGGTTTGGCTCATATTGAGAGTGATTGTTTCAAATGATCTGTAAATTTGATAGTCCCCTGATTTAGTGGCTGTTGTCTGTACATTACGTAATGTATTTCTAGCCTTTCGAGGACATCGTGGCTACACAACTTGAATAAGCAAACAAGATTTCTACATTTCCCAAAGAAAATTTGACAGGTGCTGGACGGTGCAAAACCTGAGGCCATAATATGAATGGTTGCCAGTGCATCATTGTGGTTTTTATCGTGTTGTTATGTGGTTGCTAGGGAGTCCTAGGTGGCACAAGTCCAAAAAGCCCACTCCATTTGCAAATCTCTTTGCAAGTCACCACACTATGCTTGCCTAGTGCTGCCTTCACGTGCAGATCTAAATTATCATAAATAAGAGTTTCCTAGCCGGAAATTGGACATTAATGTGCTCTTAAATTCTGTTTACAACTGGGAAACTCTGATCATTTTGATACCCGAGTTTCCAAGTTGTGCAGGCCATAAACTTTAAACATTGCTGAAAGAGAAGTGACTTTAAGTTTTATTCGTTATTGCTTTCTCTGGCCGTTACAATCATGTGTATTCATGTACATAAATAACCATTTGATGCATATTGTTTACACAGTGGAAATGACATTTATTTGACAACACTTTTAAAAATAAAGGTTCCAAAAAGAGGGTTTTAAGAACCATTTTAGGTTTCCCAAAGAACCTTTCAGTGAACAGTTCTTAAAAGAACCAGTTTTTCTTAAAGCTGCAGTCCGTAAGTTTTGCCTCTTTGTCGCCATCTCTGTTTGAAAACCTGGAATTGCAGCTGTGTGTGGAATGTTAATGTGTGTGTGTGTGTGTGTGTGTGTGTGTGTGTGTTAGCAATGTTTTTTTTGCTCAAAAGCATTTATAACTTGATAGCTGTTTTAAAGATCACAGATCGAGTATGTTGAGGTTAGCTGGGTCATTAGCTTCTTAACGCTGCCTCTGACCATTAGAAAACAGCTTAATGTGCCAAAAGCAGCCCACAACCACTACCTCATCCCAAAAGCAGAGTCCTTTGAGTTTTCTTGGGCATGCAAAACCCTGAACAGAAGCGGATGTGGATAAGAGCCCTGCAAAAGAAACTGTTTTCCATTAAGCAACCCCCACCACCAAGTCCGTAAGTTTTGCCTCTTTGTCGCCATCTCTGTTTGAAAACCTGGAATTGCAGCTGTGTGTGGAATTATCTTGCATGTGTGGGTTGTGAGTCGGCACAGGTCCAGCGCGGATGAATCTAATGTTCTGAAGAGTATGTGTGGCAGTCTTAGAAAACAGCTTAATGTGCCAAAAGCAGCCCACAACCACTACCTCATCCCAAAAGCAGAGTCCTTTGAGTTTTCTTGGGCATGCAAAACCCTGAACAGAAGCGGATGTGGATAAGAGCCCTGCAAAAGAAACTGTTTTCCATTAAGCAACCACTCCCCCGCCCCCCAGCACCAAAAGAGAACGAAGAAATGAGGAGGAATGTTAAGCATAGCTTTGAGAAGATTAGGCAGCTTTGCGGCGCAGCGCATGGATTTCTGTGCACATGCCAAAGGGTCTCAGAAGATAAAAGCTGCTTGGATCTCTCTGGTTATCAGACAGGGTTAAGACACAGTACCTCTGCTCTCCTGTGTGAAAACACTTGTTAAATTCATGTGATGCCAGAGTTTGAAATTAAAACACAAGACCAGGAAGAAACCGGGATGGTGTGTAAAAATGGAATACAGCACAAACAAATTTGGTGTAGGATTTACTTTGAAGACCTTTTTGAAATTTGCGTTTCACAAATAGAAAAACTAAGCAGAAGTAGAAAAACTGAAATAGTATTTACTCCAATAATCTTTGTATTATTTACAAATTGGAAAATGATTTATTTTTTGTGTTGCAAATTGCATACTGCAGAGTATACACTGTGATTTCGGATCATTTTTAACCAAAAAAAGTTACGGACTGCAGCTTTAATATGAAGAACATTGTAATAATCCAAAGAACCTTTTTTCCACTGTGTGTGGCACACACATATATATATATATATATATATATATATATATATATGTACATACATGTCTATATACATGTCTATCTTTTATATTTACATACCGTGTTGGGTGTAATGCATTACCAAGTAATTAATTACTGTAATTTGATTACATTTCCCTTGAAAAAGTAAAGTAATGTATTACTCTTAATCTTTCTGTAATTTAATTACAGTTACATTCTAATTACTTTAACTATTATGTAGACTTACAGACTTATTCTATATAAAACAATTATGAATGCAACATACAAATTTTACCTTCTCCCAAAATACTTTGTTCAGCTCAAGAATAGTTTATGCAATTTTATATTGTTTATTTGAAAGAATTAAAAGAGCTGTTTCATGTCAACTCAAGTTCAACTGGTCGAGGTTGATATGGGATTTAGAAAGTAATTAGTAATAAGTGATGCAATACTTTTTAGAGAGAGTAATTACTACTACAGTAATTGAAGATGTAATTAGTAGCAAGTAATTAGTTATTTTTTTAGAGTAACTTACCTAACAATAATAATCAACATATATTGACATGCTTTAAGATCAATATATATGTACATAACATAAATGTCTACAATATAAGCATGTATGTACATATCTTAATAATATGTGCAGTATATGGTGATTTTTTTATGGTATTATAGCAACCATGTTTGTTAACTATACTATAAAGAATGTTTTGGAATGGAAAGGTTCCATGGATGTTAAATGTTCTTCATGGAACCATCGATGCCAATATAGAATCTTTTTTTTTTAAGAGTGTATTGCGTTGAATGTCTACAATAGTGTAAGTAATGTTTAAATGGTTGCCAACGAATGGGATGCTACATTTTGTTCAAAATCGGTTGGATATTGACTAAATATCTTCTATACATTTTGGCTTTAATAAGATTTCCTTAAGAAATAGAATGAACATTCCCATTTAGTTATGAAAGTTAATGAAACGTTCCATAATACATGACGTTTTTGTGCTAACATTTTGAGAATGTTATTAAAAAACAGATGTAATACAGAATAACGTTGCCAAAGTTCTGAGAACATTTCTTGTTAGTATACTGGAATTTTTTTTATTGGAATTAATATTGGAGTTTCTACTTGAAAATGTCATATTTAATTCAGTATGTTACTTGCCATTTCTTTGTAATTATTTGTGAAATTTACCAGCAATTTTTTTTGGTGAAAATTGTTTCACGACCATTTTTTTTTTTCAATTTAAGCAAACACCACTTAAAATGCTGAGCACAAAGGTCAAATCTTTTTTTAAGTGGTTAGTTGGCTGCGTATTTGACTGCAAATGTGACTTCAGTTGTTGGCGAGGTCCAAGCCCTTCACTGCAGGCCTCTTGCGTTGTCTTGATCTGGACTAGATCTCTGAGGTCAGCGTGAGACCATCTCTTAGCTCACTAGTGAGTGTTGAATCAGCGATTGCCCCTGCTGCTCTCTCTCCTTTTCTCTCTCTCTTACACACACACACACACACACACACACACAAACAGACACAGATCTCGCTGTGTTTCCTTTGGACCAGGCGACCCGTCACCTCCCCTGCCAGAGCCTCACTATCGCCACGATGATGATCCGCAGCCCAAGCATTACCCAACCTTGGCCCACAGGAAGTTCTGACGCAAACCTGGAGTGCGCTCACACTAACGCACATATTCCACTTTTATTTTCCTTTCCATAACATTTGCTTAAAAATATAAAAACTGGCATGGGTCACAGGTACCAGAATGCCAGTTTGTGACTCAAAGTTAGTGCCCGCTCTCAACTCACCCACACTGAACTCTAGTAACTGATGGAACAAACAGGCAGTTAACATTACATATCATTCTTAGATTTATTTTTATTTTAACAACCAGCACAGGGCTCGCAAAATTTCAAAATCCCTGGCCTTTCGGGCAGGCACTCTTCAGATTTTGTCTGTAATATGTCTGTACAGATTTTATTATTTTTATTTCAGTTTTAGTTTTAGTAATTTTACTACATCAAGTTGAAATGATTGAAAATGAGAAATGTTGCCTTTGACAACTATCTGAAATAAAGTACAAATATTTATTTCAATTAACAATTATTTTATTTCAAATAACTTTTTTTGTTTGTTTTAGCTTTAGTCTCAGTTAACTATAATAACCCTGCAGTAAACATACTTTTCAGAATGAAGACACTTTCTGGTTGTCAACTAGGATATGTCAGTACACTGGAAAACTATAGTTGTTTTATGTACTGCATGATCGACACACTGAGTAACAAAGAGACCAGAACCAGGATTACTGCTGTCCCAGGGTCACATATATCATGTTAAATACTGACACTAAACATGCCCTGTTTTTGGAGAGGAACAGGAAGTGGATAAATCTCACTCCTGCAGGACAGGACAGCCTGAACCTGTACAGTATCTTCTCGGCTCAGATTTCACTATGAGAACAGAGATGAACTATGAAGACACAGAGAAGAGAGGAGAAATACACACACACACACACACACACACACACCACACAGACCAGGTTCAGACTCAACAGTCACACTTTTCATTAATTCTATAAAGTGCATTTTCACTGTTACAATAGTTTATCATAATGTGCAAAGGCAACTATTAAACTATAAAAAGCCATTCATAGGTTGACTGTCTGAGGTGTGTAAATACTGTGACTTTGTTTGTTTGTGCCTCCAAAATGTTAGTGTATGGCTCAACTAGTAGCGTGAGTTTGGTGTGGGACTTCCTGTTTGTTTGGAGGAAATTATTATTATTATTATATATATTTGAGCATTTTCGCACTTAAGTTGTGGCGTCTGAAATCGCATAGGTACTTATTTTGAATAAGTAATTGCTTAGTGACTGTTAAGAAAGTATGTTCTATGTAGTATGAATGTAATCCACAGCATTTGTCAAATTGTCATTGTCATGTGACCTACCAGTATTAGTTTCTTCCCCGCCATTGCCAAATCCTGTCCTGTAGCATCATGGGATAGTAAAGTATCCATCAGATGTACACGTCATAATCTTGTTGAAAATAGTAGACCATCCCGCTACTTTTTGCTGTATATTTTATGAATACTGTGAATTCGGGCATACTACTCTGGTCACATACTATTTTCCTATGTTATGTTATTTCAGATGCCGTGTCAGTGTAAGGTTACGTTTTTCACGACAATGATGTACTAAAAACTGATTTTTTTTTTTTGCAGACAACAATGTTGTCAAAATGATCCTATTCATGTGGATCCACAAAAAAATTAAAATTAAAAATTAAAACACTGTATTATGCATGCTGGGCCAGTAGTTGGCAATATCACTTTGTAAAGAAACACTATGTGAACATGTAATACACATGGGCATGACGTCACCGTTTTCACAAATTCTCATTTTTGTATTTTATATGTTGGTAATAACAGTATCGTTTTTAAAAAACTTGCACTTTGAATCCCGTTTTCAAAAGTTTGCGATTTCAGGCCTCCAAAACGCTGTTGTCGTGTAAATGAATGTCCAATGTTCCGTTTTTAGTTGAAAATGGTGTCGTCTAAATGCCCCCTAAGGCTCAAAGTGCGTTTTGGCGTAGGACTTCCTGTTTGTCTGAACATAAAAGTGCTGCAGAACAGAAGTTAGCATTTTAGCACTTCAGGTCCTAAAGTCAATGTTTTTTTTTAAATGGGTTTTTGGCCTGAAATAAGGTATGTGGTGAACACAAGCTCAAGATATTTTCACGTTTAAATGGAACTACAGAGGATGCTGGCAACATTAAACGTCGTCACTTTAGAGTGTGTTTACACTCACACTCTTGCAACTTATTCTAACTCAAACTTTACAACTAGATTTTCAAAACTGAAACAGTTGTTGGAAACATAATGGTGGTGATGAGGAAGTTGTGTGACCATGTTTTAGTTCCTTTATAACTTCAACTTTTTACTTATGCTGATTCTATTTAGGCTTCTAAATTCATATAAGTTGTATGAATTCATTATCTTGGTGAACAAAACATGTAAGAATCATACAGTAAAAAATAACTTTTTAAAATGTAACTTTTTCTGCAATAATCCAAAAAACAACTGGGTTTTGTCGAGAGAACCAGGGTGATGCAAACTTCTGGATTGGACTACAAAAATATGGCACTCTATGGTCTTTTCAAAGAGTTTGATGACGTATTTCTGCTTTAATTAGAAAAATGGTCTATCAACATTGACTATCAGTCCCTGATTATTCAGTTCCCTTTCATGGGAACTTCGAACTGCGTCCTCTAGGGGTCGCTATGGGGAACGCCTCGTCGTGACCCGTGTCTGAAGCATACATTGAAAAAACACCAACTCGTTGGCCGGCGACAGCCATGACGTCACTACCGGTGTGACTATAGTATAAATAGGCGCTGGGAGCACACATCATTCTCTTCTTCGTCTTCATTGACTGTTTTGTTTGAAGCGTGCATTTCCAAGGAAAAAGTAAGAGCTATCTCTATTCATTATGGCGAGCACTAGCAGAGCATTTAGAAGGTGTGAGCATCCGTGTCACCGCTATTTGACACCAGATGACACACACGATCTATGTGTTGTTTGTTTGGGCAAAGAGCACGCACGCGATGCCTCCGAGGGGGCAATCGGCGTGCACTGCAAGCGTTGGAGGCTTCTTCGGACAGAGCTCCGACGCGGGAGCCATGGTGGGTGAGTACGATCCATGTCTAATATATGTATATTTAAATATATGTATGTGTGTATCTAATGAACTGGTGGTTGTGTGTATAACCCTTGTGCTAGTTTCTTTGTAGTGTTTCCCGGGAATCTCGTTCCCTACTCAGGGAACCATGGTTACACAAGTAACCTGAGACGTTTTCTTTCAATATTAAGTGCAATTAACAATGCTCTTATTCACTTTTATTGCAAGTTGGCTAAATCAAAACACTTTTCCCTCTTTTTTTTCTTTCCATCTTTTCTTTTTCCCCTCCATCCTCTTCTCATCTTCATTGAGTCGTGTGGGTTTGGAGCGGGTTCAATCCCAGCAGTTCCTGTTGTGGTGAGTGCTACTATTACCAGAACTATGAACGTAATCTATATTTTGTGAATGGTGACCTCCAGTTGAGTATATGGTGGATTAAAATGTCATTGCAATTTGGTTGACATCCCTTCATTAGTCCTTTGATTTCTCTCTGTCTTTGTATTTTCTTCAGCTGTGTGCGGTTAAAGTAATGCGATCCCACAATGACTATTAATCACGGGCTGAATGAATCAGTGCGTGTCGAGTGTGTACAGAAGGATAAATTCCCCCCGGACATTCCTCAGACGTATAAACTCATTTCTTGAGATGTGCCAAACAATATACACAAACGCGGAAGTCTTTTTTTTGTGAATTGAATCCCCTTCTGCCTATGTATCAGCCAGAAATGTGGCAGATGTTGAGCTGTAAAACAAACTATTACGCTCAGAATGCATTGCATCGTTGCGAAACACATTTCGTAATGCAACAATGTATAAAATCGTATTGCATAGCCATTTTTTTTGCTCATATGTGTAGGTTGCAACTCTGGGTTTCAACTAGAGATTGATTTTATGAAAAGGAAAGTGTGTGTTTTTTCTTCCTCTTTTATTTTCATGCTTAAATGTGAAGCACGTTGTGAGATGGCTACCATTAGAAACCATTTGGCTGAAGCTGAAAGTTAAAAGGCTCTGTGAAAGACAAGAATCAGCAAAAGAGAGTGGAAATGTTTTTCAAATTTAGACCGTAATAAATGCAATATTCACACACGCACTCACCATATTCATCTTAGTTAGAAGAAGCTATTCTACCATGTGTAGCTTGTTGGACAGATTTCTCTAATGTTGAGGACTGAACCCAGACTGTTTCAGTTATCACTCCACATGTGCCACATGTCCATTCATCATTACCACAAAACCCACTGCTCCAGGCAGGTATTTCACCCTGCTGAAGGAAATATTGCTAGTCCTTTTTTGCAATGAATAGTAGACTCTTCATTTGGGATATGTTGTTTCTATGGAAGCTTAATTCTGCAACGGGATCAAAAAAAAGGAAATTGCAAGATATAAACTCGCAATTATTAGAAAAAAAGTCAAAATGACAAGATATAAAATCAGAACTGTGTGATATTAACTTACTATTGAGAGAAAAAGTCAGAATTGTGAGCTAAAAATTTGCAGTTACTTTTTTATTCCTTTGCAGAAACAAACAAAAACAGAACCAGAAATGTTTTTGAAAGAAGTCTCTTTTGCTCACCAAGGCTGCATTTATTTGATTAAAAATACAGTTAAATAAAAAGTAATATTGTGAAATATTATTGCAATCTAAAATAACTGTTTTCTATTTGAATATATTTTAAAATGTAATTTATTTCTATGATGAAAGCTGAATTTTCAGCATCATTACTCCAGTCTTCAGTGTCACATGATCCTTCAGAAATCATTCTAATATGTTGATTTGCTGCTCAAGAAACATTTATTATTATTATTATTATCATATGCTGTAATAGAAAGTTCAGAAGAATAGCATTTAACTGAAATAAAAATCTTCCATTACATTGTCTTTACTGTCACTTTTGATCAATTTAATGGATCCTTGCTGAATAAAAGTATCAGTTATGTTTAAAAACAAAAATTCGTACAGACCCCAAACTTTTGAATGGTAGTTTATCATTATGATTTTTAAATGTATCATTATATGTGATTTTGAATAACTGGTGAAATGGAATAAATTATAAATTGTGCACAATGAGACAAAAACGAATTAAGAAAGTAAACAGGATTCACTTTTGATTTCATGTTGACTTTAAGCCTCTGTTGTTTGTTTCTCAGTGCAGCAACGAATTCATAAATTGCACATTTTATAACACAAACACACCTACACCAAAAAACTAATTTGAGATATTAACACTTTATTATAATATGGCAGTGAACAGGTTTTCTTGTTAGGTGGTGATGTTAAATCAAGCGTTTAATCCCTGGATTTGTTATAAGTGATGAAGTCTTTATTAGTCATATTTTATACGTCTTCTTTCCAAGCTCTGCTCTCAAGAACTCAACATCGCCTGCGGTGCTTAGAAACAAATAACAATGTGCAAACAAAAACACATTTAATATCTCATAATTACCTCTGACACATAATCCTTTTATACACTTTGCTGCCTTTTTGCCCAAGGAGAGTTTTAATGAATGTCTGAACATGTTCAGATTCTCCTCACACACAAAGAGAGAGAGAGAGAGAGAGAGAGAGAGAGAGAGACTGATATGTGATATTTTGACATATCTGTTTAGCTCAGTCTGCTGAATATTTGTTCTGGATTTTTGTGCACAAAAATTAAATCTTGTCAGTGTTTCTTTTCTGTTTACAGATGTCTAGTTGTTTGACAGTGTTAATGCAGAATAGATTTGCTAGTATGAACTGAATGTTTGGAATCCTAACTTTTGGGTACTTGAACTTAAATCCAGTTTAACCTGAAAAGATGGCCTTGCACAAACAGGCATTAGACCGGCTTCAGGTGTTTCTCCTGCAGGGTGGATGTCGGCAGGGTCGAGTCGGAAGCCTGTAGCTCCTCCTCTGGAGGTCTTGTGGAAGAATGCGGTAATAATGAGCTCTTAATGAGCCTGTCAGTCTGACTGTCAAACAGCTGCTTCCTGGTCAGATCAGGAAACCTGAGATGGAGGATAAAATCTGTAGAGTGAAAAATTAAAAGGCAATCATTAAAGAGTGACTCAGGGAAGAGCTGACATTTGAGTTCTGCCAATATGAGATCATCTATAAACAGGCAAGCACATCGAATTTGCAGTGTCCAACTGTAGTGGGCACTTTTGAGTCATAATTTAACCATTTGATCAGCAGACATATCAACACTTTCTCAAACAAACAGTTCAGTGTATATATATATATATATATATATATATAAATACACTGAACAAAATTATAAATGCAACACTTTTATTTTTACCCTTTTGTTCAGTGTATATATATATATATATATATATATATATATATTCCATTCCAAAGATATATCCAACACAAATCTACGAACATATTCAGGTGAGGTAAACGGTTTACTGCTAACTAGTGAAATACTCACTCACACTCATTCACTGTATTTTAAATAGTTTGGCTGCAGTTCAGTTGTTGACAGTTCAATAGGAAAACTTCCAGTCGTCTCATACCATACCGTTAAATTTATCAGTATATTGTAATAAATATTTGAGAAATTATTGTTGTATCTGATTGTATTAGTGTATAGAGTGATAGTCAATGTAAAAAAGCAAATGGGAGCAGCAGATGAACACAAAACAGCAGAACAACATAAAGTTAAAGAGAGTAAACTATCATTCAACTGAGCTGTGCTCATATGTTTGAAACACTTCTGCTCTCTTATCTGTTCTTACTCCACACATCTATTAAATATGCATCCTTGAAACCGTGCAGTTTTCTAGCATATTTACTTTAACTTCTCAGATAATATCAATGGTATGACCTATTTCAGATGCGGCCGAAATTACAACAACAGTGGTTACATACACTGGTTACATTCTGCGCCCTTGCAAAGTAGCGACCCCTGCTTCCAACACCCTGCAGGAATTACAGTGGGGCTGTGAAGGAACGAGCAAGCTAAGGATATGTTCTCCTTGAAGCCTCCCCAAATGCTCCTTCTAGACCTGTAGATGACCCATGAATGCAGCAAAATAAACAGAGAGTGAGATGAAGGGTGGAGAACTGGATAATAGGATTTTGGAAGGGATAGGGAAGTGATTTTCCCAACAGTAAACCTCTTTGGGGAAGAGAAAACATTCTCAGGCAGGTCTAGGCACAGAATAATAATTTCTCAGCAAATAGAGCTCTTTGTAGCTGAGCAGCCTCAGCCTTTTTCTTTAACTTTGCTTCAGTCTCTTTCTCTGTACTCTTTTTGACTAGTTTGAAAGCTGATGTTTCCCAGAATTTAATGAGAGACTTGACACATGCAGTTAAAGGCAGGAACGTGCAGTTGTTGCTTTGTCCACACATATAGTAAGTTCTCTC
Organism: Sinocyclocheilus anshuiensis; assembly: GCF_001515605.1. Taxonomy (NCBI): domain Eukaryota; kingdom Metazoa; phylum Chordata; class Actinopteri; order Cypriniformes; family Cyprinidae; genus Sinocyclocheilus; species Sinocyclocheilus anshuiensis. Next base: position 357,007 of record NW_015536784.1, on the reverse strand, counting down.
AAGGGTCAAACCCTTCAATGTCAAGTTTTTACTTCTTTTGTCAAGCTAATAACTCAACATATACTTGCATTAAAGGAATAGCTCGTAAATTACAATACTTTCATTATTTACTCACCCTCATGTTGTTTGTTTGACTGTTGTTTTTGTCAGTAAGACTTTATTAATATTTTGGAAAGAAATTAATACTTTTATTAATCAAGGATGCATTAAATTGATCAAAAGTGACAGTAAAATATTTATAATGTAGCAAACGATTTATATTTCAAATAAATGCTGTTCTATCAACATTTATAATAATAAGAAATGTTTCTTGCGCAGCAAATCAGCATATTAGAATGATTTCTGAAGGATCATGTGACACTGAAGACTGAAGTAATGATGCTGAAAATTCAGCTTTGCATCACAGGAATAAATTACATTTTAAAATATATTCAAATAGAAAACAGCTATTTTAAACTAACAATATTTTAATTAAATATTGTAATAATATTTTACAATTATTACAAATATTATTACAATTAATAATATTTTACATTTACACTATACTACAGTCTTGTCTCCTTTGTTAAAAAGGCCCAGCTGAGATTGTACTTTCTTTGCCAGCTGAGGAAGCTCAACCTGGCAAAGGAGCTGCTCACACAGTTCTACTCAGCCGTCATTGAGTCCGTCCTTTGCACTTCAATAACTGTCTGGTTTGGCTCAGCTACAAAATCAGACATTAGAAGACTACAGAGGACAGATTGGACTGCTGAAAGGATTTTTGGTTCTCCCTTGTCCACCCTTTAAAAACTGTATGTATCCAGAGTGAGGAAAAGGCCTCAGAAAATCACTCTGGATCCCTCACATCCAAGCCATCTCCTTTTTGAACGTTTACCATCCTGGTACAGAGCACCGAACACCAGGACTGCCAGGCACAAGAAAAGTTTCTTTCCCCATGCAATCTACCTCATGCACAGTTAAATGTTCTTCCCTACTGTTCAATAAAAGATGTGCAATACTACATTTATTTACTTAATACTACCCTACATCTTATTCCATTCCTTGTAAATTCTATTCTATTCCATCTATATACCACAACTGTACAAATTTTGTCTATTTCTGTTTATTTATGTGTATTTAATTCACACATCTTTATTTTTTTATTATCTGTGTGTTGTTGTTGTCTCTGTGTACTGTAAGCTTGTGCCACCAGAACAAATTCCTTGTATGTGCAAACATACTTGGCAATAAAGCTCTTTCTGATTCTGATTCTATTTGTTTTC
>NW_015536784.1:349365-354107 GCF_001515605.1 Sinocyclocheilus anshuiensis | reverse complement strand
TGTGTGTGTGTGTGTGTTTGTTTTCTTCACATATCTTTATTTCCTGTTATCTGTGTTGTTGTTGTTATGTACTGGGAGCTTCTGATACTAATTCCTTGTATGTGCAAACATACTTGGCAATAAAGCTCTTTCCGTTCAGTTTTCAGTTTTACTGTATTTTGATTAAATAAATGCAGCCTTGTACATTGTTTTTGTACAATGAACATTGTGAATTATGTGCAAACATACTTGGCAATAAAGCTCTTTCCGATTCTGATTCAGTTTTACTGTATTTTGATTAAATAAATGCAGCCTTGTACATTGTTTTTGTACAATGAAGGAAATTCATTGTGAATACAGGCTTTCAAGCCCCAAAATAGAATATAAAAGCACCATAAAAGTCTGTAAAAAAAATATAAAAGTCACCATATACGACTGATACTTTATATCCTAAATCTTCTGAGGTCATAAGATAAATGTTTGCAGAACACTATTAATTATGTTTGAATGTATATTGATATATTTGTTAGCCATCTAAATTTCATTTTTTTAATATTTTTAAACCACTTTTTAAAAGAAACATTCCCTATTATAGCCATGTCCATTATATCGTTCTACTTTTCTATATTCATCTAAATCTAAATTTCAAAATATTTTTTAAACCACTTTTTAAAAGCGACATTCGTCGACACTGTCCATTATATATATGTAAATATCAATCTAAATTAAATTTTTAAAATACTTTTTAAAAGCAACATTCCACAACACTGTCCATTACATCTTTCTACTTTTCTATATCCATCTAAATGTAATTTTAAATACTTTTTAAAAGGACATTCCCCAACACTGTCCATTATATCTAATTTTCTGTATCCACTTAAATCTAATTTTTTATTATTTTAATACTTAACCATTCCCCTACACTGTCCATTATGGTCTTGTGAGGTTCTTTTTGGTGCTTCACTGCTGTAGAATTGAGTTTTTTCTGCTTTTGTCATGTTCGTGTAAACACCACAAAGTTATGTTTATGCGTCTTTAACCCTGACTTTCAGAGCAGAGGCATATCAATTAACAAATTGTAAGCAAATTGGTATTAATGATATCTGTACAATTTAGTTTCTATTCATGTTGATGAGGAATAGTACTAATAAAGCTTTGCAGGAAATACTTATTTAGCCAATTTATGAAAAGACAGATTTGCATGACCAAAATATGGCATCACAGAAATGATAAAATGGATAAAGCATGAATTACACACCTAATGCAAAGTTTTCTGTCTTTGTTGAAGTAATATGACATTGCTAATGTGCTCATTTTACTTCAACAACCAGTCACGCTTTTCACATCATCATCAGTATTTCAAAAAGCATAAGTAATGGATTCTGTGAAGGCTGCAAAACAAACCCAGTGAGGTCAGGTGTGATGAGTGACGGTGGTTGATACGGTCATATGATCCCGTAGCTCATTGTCATAAACTAGCATTACCATCAGTCCTATAAATGTACACATTCAGCCATGTGTTCTGTATCTGCTGGAGTGCTGGAAACTATTATACTCTTATTGTCAAAGATTATTTATTTACTCTATATGTGATATATGGCTCGCACTCAGGAATAAATGTGCATGCTGAAACGAGCGGGTAGATATCCAGCATGACATTTTATTCCATCAATGTCCACATTATAAAGGACACAGTCCAAGGGCACACGGTGTACTGTACATCTGCAAATATACACAACACCAGCTGGCCTATGAGTACGAGAGAGCGTTTAATAGACATCCATCTCTGTTGATTCAAGAGCGGAGAGCAGGGCGTATATGACCTCACGCACACATGTGACAAATGTCTTTTTTAATCTCCCGTTTAATGTTATCAGCCCGTGACCCGCTGTAAAACAATTCAGAGCCATACGCTGTACAGTAATGTAGCTCGTATATTGTTAATGAGAAGGGTTCGTGACAAATCATTGTGCTCATGTTGACCCTGATCATGTTGTTGGCTGTGAAGTTTGCCTCAAATTTTGTTTGCAAGGTTTGTGAAATCATAGTTGAGTCCATACAAGCTATTAGGCCTTATTAGATGGACAGAATTGTATATGAGTTATATGCTTATCTAGGGTCATGTCTAGATGAGCAGCAAAAAATTAGCTTGTTTAAGATTAGATTATCAGCATAGAAACCTATCTATCTATCTATCTATCTATCTATCTATCTATCTGTCTATCTGTCTATCTGTCTGTCTATCTGTCTGTCTGTCTGTCTGTCTGTCTGTCTATAGCTGTGTGTGTGTTATTATTTTTTTTAAATACATTTATTTTGCCACAAGTTTAATGTTTATCAAGGGCCATGTAAAAAAAAAGTATATAAAAGTATGATTTATTTTAAAATATATATATATATATATATATATATATATAATTTTATAAATTAAAATAAATCATTTAAATTATCAAATCATTTTAATTTTGAAAATTAAATTTAAATGATTTTGCCACTATTAACATTGGGTCTGATGTTATATTATAAAACAAGGTTTTATTAATTATTTTATTGAAATGTTTAAATTAAGATTAATTTGCCACTATAAACACTTTGTTAATAGTTGAGTTAGATAATAATATAATAATAATAATATAATAATATATGAGTTAGATTTAGTTTATTAATGTTTATAATGTCTAGACAAGTAGTAAAAGATTGGTTTACCTTAGTTCAGAATTAATACAAAGCAAAAGAGTTTGCATTATGTTGGTTATTAATGAAAAATAAATTATTATGTAAATACAGATATTTTGTTACATGTATTTTTAAAAATGTAATGTTTTATCTTGTATTTTTATTTATTTGCACACCAAGGTGGTGTATTACCTGGAGAAAGCTATTCCCAAGTAATAAATGCCCATTTGATGTTTTTAAGGTTAAGTTTAATGGAAAATATCTACTATAATAGATCAACACTTGCAATTTATATTTGACTTGTAAAAAAAAGTCAGAATGCATCACATGATTATTTCTGAATGGTCGTCATTGGACCAACATGTTTGTTTGTTCTGCATGTTGGTGTAGTTCTGGCATCTGCTGAAACAAACCATCATGTGGCGTCTACTGTCTTTAGTTTGACCTTTCAGTTGGAAAACTCTTCCTAAAGTAAACAATAAAAACCGCAGTTCTCAACGAAATCTCAAAGTACCAGTGCCATTATACCACACAGTCCCAGGTAAATGTTTAGACTCTCAATCACATGTGTTTACAGAGACAAAGACTCGAGACAGCTGACGTGCTTGTTTAGTCAGGTCAGTTGCCGGGCAGAATGACTTTTTCCTTGTAACTATTCTGAGAATGACTCTGTTGTTAGTAACGTTCTGTCATCACAAACAGAAAACAGTCAGTTTCACAATTCACATACCAGCTTTGTGACATTCACCCTCTAATTGAAGACCAACAGAGAAGGGTTAAATTATCATACACCTGTTATCAGCTCATCAACATAATGTATGCTATAACTTGACTGGGTTCAAACAGTGTCTGTGCTTCACCCTTATTCTTGAGTTAACAGTGAGCTCAAGGCTCCTGGGTTCCCTCAGGTTGGTCGGCTTTCAAAACAAAGTGGATTTTCCATTTTGTGTGCAAAGGTGGCCTGAAGTATTTGACATGGTGCTTCACATCCGTAAAGTTGGTAAGTTGGCGCAGCTGTGAGAGGGAATCTGGAGCTGCTTCTGATTAGTCCATTCTCCATTTCCAAGAACTGAAATTTGCTATCTGTCATGTCAGCGCCTGGCTTGCGTTACCTTCAGAACCTCCTCCTGTCCTTCTCTCCGCCTCCATTCATTTAAACAAGAGTGATCGAGACGTTCTCCAGCTACACGTGCCGCAGGTATTCACATCCTTAGCCAATGCTATTTTACATTTAGTCATTTAGCAGACACTTTTATCCAAAGTGACAATAGAAGCAATCAAACCAACAAAAGACCGCCAATATGTAAGTGCTGTGACAAGTCCTGGTTAGTCTAATGCAGTACAGCAAGTATTTTGTTTTATAATAAATAACAAGAAAACAAGTGGATAGAATAGAATAAAAGAGAGAATGCTAGTGTTATTTTTTAATTTTTTTAGCATTTTAAGTACTATAAATTTTACTTCGAAATATTCATTTCTGAGATTATTTTATTTCAAGAACTTATTATTTTAAATGTATTTTATGGGCTTTTTGCTCTTATAGGTCATGATAGCAGAGATTGGACAGGAAACACTGTCCGAAACAGGAAACGATCCACAAACTGCATTCTAACTTGGATCTAACTAGTATTCTGCTGTGAACATTAGTCATTGTTTTGGTGTTTGATGTAGCATCTAGCTCCTGATAATTGATCCGACGGTGCCATCTAAACATATATGTTATTTTCTAACTTTTCCCTAAATTCCAGATATTTTTTTATACTCTTTATTGCTCATTTTCTCTGCTGTCCCTCAGATTCACACCCTTAATCATGATCCAATAGCATCAAATTTATTCTGGTAGAATGGGATATTGATTTGCTGTAGCTGTTGCTATCAAAAAAGAAAGAAAGAAAAAATTTAAAACAAAAATGAATCAAATAATTATTTATAATATTTTTTAATTCTACTGTCAAAATGTTATATATTTTAAATATATGTTTATTTTATTATTATTATTAATTCAATAGTGATCGGTATTTTAAATGTGAGTGTGTGTGTGTGTATGTATGTATGTATTTATATATATATATATATATATATTATAT
>NW_015536784.1:325738-347625 GCF_001515605.1 Sinocyclocheilus anshuiensis | reverse complement strand
TGTTGTTTTTGTTGTTTTTGTATTTTTTTTATTTTTGAAGTTGTGTCCAATTGAAATGATTACTTCAGAAATAGAAAGCTTAAAAATAAAAGCTATCACAGATATTCAGGGTTGGGATACTTTTTTAAGACAATATTTACACCCGAAATCACAGACGATATGACTTATTATTATTATTATTATTATTACTTTAAATGTAGTAATATATATTTTAAATATATCATTATATATTTATTTGTATTGTGCTGTATTTATTTATTTATAAAGTGTAAGAGATGTTATGGGATACCTTTTAAAGGCAACATTTACACCAGATAAGAGATGTTATGGGATACTTTTTAAAGGCAACATTTACACCAGAAATCACAGATATTATTATTATTATTATTAGATGTAGTAGTAGTAATTCTGTTTTAAATGTATGATTATGAATTTATTATTTGTATTGTTTTTATTGTTTGAAGTTTTGTCTAATCTACATGAAGATGAAATGATTACTTCAGAAATAGAAATAGGTCAAAAATAAAATCTATCACAGACAATTCCATTTTAAAGTAGGATTTGCAATTCAGGGTTGAGATGCTTTTTAAAGGCAGCATTTGCACCAGAAATCACCAAACATCGCTGGTTCCTCGTGAGGTGAGCTCAGTGTTGTTCTCTGAGAGAGAGATTTTGAAGTCATTTTAAGAGGCTCATAGGGGAGCTCAATAACTCAAATGAGATTCTGGGAAAGGCCGTAATAACTAGGTGAACAATGTTACAAAATTGCCAGGAATTGAAGCCCATGCTCTCTCAGTCTCCCTATACGACTTCCTCTGATGTTCCTGAAATAAATAAGAGAAGGCCACTGCCATCTGCTTTTACTGGAATATTTTATTTTGATAGGAGGTTTACAAAAGGTTATTGTCTCCCAAAGAAAGACTTGACTCTGAACAGCTAAAACAAGTCATCAGTAATTCGAATCCCTCTTCCGTGACAGCTACACGTCATGGGGTAACACATTTCAAAGAGATAGGAGCTGCACTTGCATGCCCGAGAGGCGTTTCAAAGATGGCTGCTGAGTGAAATGACTTGCCTTAAAGAGACTTTGACTGTAGCTTGTTCGTGTTGTAAACATCATGTCGAGAACACACTGTGAAAGGACATTCATTTTATTTTCACTTCCGAAAGAATCAGTGGTTAAAGTAATTATTTTCCACTGTACCACAGCAGTACAACCCCAGTCGTCTTTTGTGTTTGCGTGATTTTACTGACGACTGCTTCTCTAATCTCGGGGAGTTCAATGCGGGATTCACAAAACGCTTGTTCTTTAAAGATGGCTCAGTTTATTTGGACCAGCTGGCTCCACTGAATCACAACCTGTAAGTATGATAAATAATAGATGTTTATATTGTCTATCAAGCGTTCAAAATACGTAACTATGGCAATGGGTGTATCGTTTCCGACACGCACTGTATGCGGCTGACCAATCAGAGCAGACTGGGCCATCTGACCAATCAGAGCAGAGTAGGCTCACAGAAAGGAGGGGTTTAGAGAGACTGAATCTTAGAACTGCTTTAATCGAATCGTTTAAGAATCGTTGGAAAATGTTTAAATAGTCATGGCCAGTGTTGCCAAGTCCGCGGTTTTCCCGCAGAATTGGGCTACTTTAACACTGTTGCCGTGGGTTGTTTTTCTTGTCCGCGGGTTGAAGCGACCCTAATAACATGATATTTAGCACCCCCCACCCCGAACACGATTTTTACTGGGGGACCCCCTCGAAACGCCATTGGGCTAGTTTTGGGCTACTTTTGAGTAGCAATTGGGTGGGTTTTGTTGTGAAAACCTGGCACCCCTGGTCATGACATTAATGTTGTATATTACTTGCACAGACAAGGTTATTAAAACCAGTCAAAACTGTTCCCCGTGGCTATCGCCAGCACATCACAAATGAGCTTAACTTTTACTATTGACTATGGATTTAACTATTAACTAACCCAGGATTCCAGCAGAGATGAGTGTGTTATTGTAGCTCGGTCTGGGGCCGTTCCCGCTGTGTGGATGTGTCAGGATGGCTGTGATGTATATGAGGGTTATCAATGGCCAACCTCTCTGTTCTGGACGGTGATAAAGAAGCTTTTAACGTGGTGTGGATGAAGTCTAAATGGATCCGTCTTGGGGGAGGACGTCAGAAACAGGCCCAAACATTGGCACGGCTTCAACTGAATGCTCATAGTAACACACTTTTAAAAATAGTGATTTTTAAGTCATACTCCTTTGGTTTCTTTAATCACCTAAATCAAACCACAGTGTAATTATGACCACTGAAATTTCTTTTATCTTTCATCAGTTTCTCAGATACCATGATTCTTTTTTTCAGTATTCTTTAATGAACACTAAGTTCAGCAGTATTTGTTTAAAATAGAATTTTTTGTAACATTATGAATGTTTTTACTGTCACTTTTGATCAATTTAATGCATTCTTGCTGAATAAAAATATTATTATTTTAAGTTTTACTCCTAAGAATTAAACAGACATTATTTTATTATATTTTTACAGTCAGGTTACCAATTTTCATGCAAACTGTAATTAATTTGCCTCAAAAAATATTATGATAATTTTTTAATGTTTAAAATATTTTAACACGCCCAGCTTTTCAGGCTTTTCATGTGGAGCAATAATTTCAGAGATCTAAAAGAAACCAAATACCACCAAACACAGTCACTAACTGGTTTAGTTTTTCACATGCTGAAAGGATGTCAACTAACTTTTTTAAAATCTGATCCTGCTTGTGATTGTTTGAGCTATTGTCACGAGAGCTGTCAGAAACCGTCAAAGCAAAATTCAGCACCACACACAGGCACGTATAAAAACGGAAGCCATAAAAGCTCTGCGATATTTGACTGCTCCAAAATACACTAAATTAATCTGCCTGAACTTTTGATTTATTCCCTATGAAAACCTCAAAAGGCCTGAAATTTGACCTGCGTGTGTCTTGAAGACCAGAGCCTCTACATAAAATATGTGGAGCGTGAATAAGGAGTGTGACAGCTGAAGGGGATTTTATTAGTCTGGGCATGAAACTAATGTGCCCTTGATGACAAACTTTGGACAGAGAAGGTGATAAATCCATTCATTGTCCCATTTGAAGACCTTCTACTGACTTCTAGTGCTCTTAATTGAAGCTGATAAATGGTGTTTGCTAAGGTTAATGTGAATTCTTGCAGGGAGCTGTGCTGTCATTTAAAGGAACAGTTCACCCAAAAATGAAAATTTGCTGACAATTTACTCACCTTACTTTATTTACTATAGATGAGTTTGTTTCTTCATCAGAACAGATTTGGAGAAATGTAGCATTACATCCTCTGCAGTGAATGGGTGCCGTCAGAATGAGACTCCAAACAGCTGATATAAACATCACAATAATCCACAAGTAATCTACACCACTCCAGTCCATCAGTTAGCATCTTGAGAAATGAAATGCTGCGTGTCTGTAAGAAACAAATCCATCAAGGCATTTTAACTTAAACTTCTGGCCAAAATACCAGTCCAATTGGTCCAATAATTGTTCCTCCAGTGAAAAGTTCATCCCCTGTTTTCCTCTCATAAATCCACTGACATATTTGTTCAGAACTGTTTTGGACTACTTTCCCTTGTAAACAGTGCTTGCTGTGTGCATATTTCGCTCCTGATTTAGACAATGCAACTTTTCACTGGAGAAAGCAATATTATGAATCAAATTTTAGCCAGAAACAACAGTTTTGAAGTAAAACAAAAAAAATCTCAGTGATGGATTTGTTTATTACAAACACGCAGTTTTTCGCTTCACAAGATTTTAAAAGATGGACTGGAGTGGTGTGGATTACTTGTGGATTATTGTGATGTTTTTATCAGCTGTTTGGACTCTGACGGCACCCATTCACTGCAGAGGATCCATTGGTGAGCAAGTGATGGCATTTGTCAAAATCTGTTCCGAAAAAACAAACTTATCTACATCTTGGATGGCCTGAGGATGAGTAGATTTTCAGCAAATGTTCAACTATTCCTTTAACTAAGCAACTGGACTTGTGATTTTCACCCAGACACTTATACTGAAGACCTGAACCATTTAAAAAGACCAAAATAACACAGAAACCATAAGCAGCCACCCAGAATCCGTACTAACCTACACTTATTCCTTATAGGCATAGACATTTTTAGATTCCATTTAAGGCGTTATTTGGCACGTTTATTAACTTTTTTATACTAATGAGGACCATCTTGACAAGTGGGTTTTAAGAAGTTTTACTGTATTTTGGAGGACGTTTTCAGAAATTTGGCTCTCGTAAGTAGACCATATAGTGAAATGCACACAGCCCACCCTGGCACTTATATTGCCGGCTGGGAATTTATATTGCCTTCCGAATGATATAGCAAGTGGACGTTGTGTTTGAGAAGGGCCTCATACCTCATTTACATCGAGGTCGTTTTTATGAGTGTTTAGTAATAGCTGGTCCCATTTGCTGCTCCTGGAGCTCCATCTGCATCTGAAACAACATTGAGTCACTATGAATCACATTTTTAATAGTTCTTTTTCTACATTAAGTGGGTTAGGTTACTTAAACCAGCTGTGCATACTGCTTTCTTGTTGTATGTTACCGGGTTAGGTGTGTTAAGATGATACGCCTGTGGAAACATTGTGGGAGAAAGTACTGTAGTCTGTGTTTGTGTCTTTCCCCTGCGCTTGCATGTTTCAGGCCAGTCTAGAAAATGAACACAAGGCACCTTTATATTCAAAAATGGCTCATTCCTGCCATGCAGAATTTTGAACTTTAAGTTAATATGCTATGAAGAAGTATTGCTATAAAAACATTTCCAGACTGACCCAAAAAAAAAATTGTTTGAGGCTTGCAGAGTCCATGAAATTATGGTTTTAAAAATGATAAATTATAGTTGTAAAATTATCTGTTCATTTTTTTTTTTTCAAAGAACAACAACAGTTTTTAAAGAAAAACAGTTTTTAAGTGAAGTTAAAAGTATAGTTTTGGAAACATTCCTAAATATAATTTTTTTTGTGCAATAAGAGGGGTTATACAATATGACAAGTTGCAAATAGGTCAAATTATCTGATATATTAGGAGATTATATTGTTTGAAACAGTGATGAGGGTCTATAAAATTATTTTGATATCTATGGGGATGATACAATTGTCCCAATTGTAATATCAATAAAGAAATCAAGCTGTATCAACCCTTGAGCAAAAAAAAAAAAAAAAAAAGATATCACTTCCTGGAGTATGATCATGAGTCACTAGGATGCTGCCTTTTGTTAGTTAAAGGGATTTGACAGGATGGAAAGTATATTGAGGACACGGGAAAAAAATATTATAAATTGAACCAATATTCCCAAGAAAACATGTTTTTTAAACATTTAAAAGGAAAAAATAAACACATTGAGTATTTCTTACTAATTTGCTAGTTTTTTTTTTCATATTAGAAGTGACCAAAATGACAACTTAAACTCAAAACAGACACTCAAAGACACTCAGAATGATAACTAACTAATGTGATTTCATATTTAAAATTGTGATCCAGTATGTTAAGACAAAAGTTTGAAATCAGTAAGACTTTTATTTAAAAGAAATTAAAACTTTGAATCAGCAAGGATCCATTATATTGAACAAAAGAGAAAATAAAGACATTTATTTCAAAAAGGAATCATGGTTTCCACAAAAATGAAGCAGCTCAACAGTTTTCAATGATAATACTAATAATAAATGTTTCTTGAGCAGTAAATCAGCATATTAGAATGATTTCTGAAGGATCATGTGACATTGAAGACTGGAGTAATGATGCTGAAAATTCAGCTTTGCATTACAGGAATAAATTACATTTTAATATATATTAAACTATAAAGCTGTTATTTTAAATTGTAATAATATTTCACAATTTGACTTGTTTTATTGTATTTTTTATCAAACAAATGCAGCCTTGGTGAACTTAAGAGACTGATGAAAACATGTAGTTTTACACACTAAACTTGGCGCATTGGAGATCTTGCACTTTATCTTTGAGACATTTGTGCTTATACAGCATATAATTAAATTGAATGATTTCTTATGAATTGAGCATATCTATGAGGGAAAGGGGGCATCATTGGGTTTATTTTGTGATGTTGCTCAGTCTTGTGAATCAATGTGCGTAAATGTATGTTCATGCTGTTAGGGGTTACGCGTTCAGCCTCACACTGATTCACAGATAAAGCACACGACAGGAACTGTTCTGATAGATCTGCACGCTGATAGCGTGAACACGGCGCCATGTCTATCCTGCACGGCTCTGTTTTGATATGGATGAAGACCGTATATGATCTGGAGACCGTACAATCACTCAAGCAGCTCATTCTTCCTGTTGCTCCTGGAGAAGAATAAATGTGCCATGTTGACGTTGCCAGAACTAACTCGCAGAAATATGTAGTTATTTAATCAATAATTGAGAAAGTAGTTGATTTGCACTTTAAAATGGCATGAATGCTACTGTACAGGCATGCTATGATCTCCCATGTGAACACTACTCTTTATGAGTGTGATTTAGTATCACAATCTGGCAACCCAGAGTTGTGGGAACTTGAGACAGGCACTAAATGTCTCATTTACTGGTGATTTGTATTCATAAAGGAGGTCATGTGTGGTGCATAAGGCCTGTGTAATGTTAAGAGGGGGACAGGAAATGAAAGAGTCGAACTGCAAAACCTGGCCTGTGCTGCCATCTAGTGCATGATATGTGGTTCCATGCAGTCTAACACGAATGCAGAGGGCTGGGCTCTAGTCAAATCTGTAGGCAGAATATATGCAGTTTGAAACATAAATCTGCACTCCCTTTGCATAATCTGCTGCAAAATGTTTCTGATGTTTGTATAATATTGATTAAAAACAAAAAACGGTTGACTTGTCCTTCTCTGTTTCTTTAGAAAAAAGTTTTTTTTTTTTGAGGAATAAAAAATGTAAAGTTTATAATCTTATAAAAGCACTTACATTAATTGTTTTGTTAAAATTATGATTTGAGCTTTAAAGCTGTTTAAATAATAATTTTTATGATGATAGTTGGATACATTCATTGGATATTTAATTTTTGTGCTTCAGCGCTGCATTTAGTGGAATTGCTTCGTTCTCCTCTTGATGAAGCACAATGGATCTTCATCGTTGCCAGCCGCCATGCTCTTGCTTCATTGTAAGCTACTACCTCCATGGTAAGTGTGTCAAATGCCTCAGCCTGTCGCTGCATGCAAGGCTATTTATGGCGCTTCTGGCTGCAAGTTTTGCGAGAATTTTAAAATTAAAACTCTCCGTGCTAGGCTTGCTTATTTTGATAAGCTTCGCGACTCTCAATCCTAAAAACTTGATGAGTGTTTTCTGAGCAGCCAATCTAATTCACGCCACATTCAGAAATGCTGCGTGCCACTAAACACACCGCACATGTGGTTGGGCTCATGATGGCAGGTCAGGGGCACGTTCAAGCTCAAACGGTGCGCAACTTTTTGCTACGGTTTCCGGGTTGAACGACATGTTTCCTGGAAACGGTGTGCAATGGGGTTTGAGATACGTTTTCTCTTGTTTGGAGGGTGTGTCAAAAATGTCAGCCCAATCAGCAGCAACATGTATATAAACCATGCGGTATTAAAGATGCAGCTCGCACAATGGGCCTCATTCATGAAACTTGCGTGAATATATGAGTAAATTCTGAGTAATTTGCGCGTAAAACAGACCTTCCCGAAAACTCTCCTCCGGATTCACAAATGCTTCGTAAACTTCCAATCAGGCCATATGCCTAACAATAAATATTCAATAACGTGTGTCCACTGAAGAGTTTTTAGCCAGCTGAAAAATTTCAGGTGCTCTTCATAAAACGACCAGTTGGTGGTGCTTGAAAAACTTTTGGTAATATTCTGGTCTTTCTCAGGTTTGGCTCCAGTATATTGCATAAATGCAAAAAACACTAATAGGCCATATGCCTAACAATATATATTCAATAACGTGTGTCCACCAAAGCGTTTTTAGCCAGCAGAAAAAGTCAGGCGCTCTTTTTAAAACGGCCAGCTGGTGGTACTGGAAAACGCTTTGGTGGCACAGCGTTTTTCCAGCTGAGACGCTTTGGTTGCTATGATTTGGAATATCCATGGCGGCAATGTATTACTAGTATCTAATTTTTATGGATTGTAGTAAATATAAAAAAGCAGTAACCAGTAATATTGACTTCATTGTTGTAGGCAGTCGTTGTACAAGTAAGATGGTTGGTCGCTATTTGTCCCGCCCCTCCTCTATTTATGGCTGGGTAAATAGTGACAGTGACAAGCGCTGCGTTTTACAGTTATCAACTCAGCTGCAAAAAAAATGTAAAAATAAAAATCCTAAGAGGGCAAGGGCAAATGAACTTGTAATTATTATGGCAGTGCATCAAAATTCAGTGTCATCAGTTTGCCAAAAAGAACACAGAACGGTTTATGCACCATTTACACGTGGTAGGGAGCAGCTTTCGTACCAACTAACATTTCAATACCTTCAATACCACGACTGAGGTGCCCTTGAGCAAGGCACCGAAACCCCAACTGCTCCCCGGGCGCCGCAACAAAAAAATGTCTGCCCACTGCTCCGGGTGTGTGTTCACGGTGTGTGTGTGTTCACTGCTGTGTGTGTGCACTTTGGATGGGATAAATGCAGAGCACTAATTCCGAGTATGGGTCACCATACTTGGCCACATGTCACGTCACTTTCACTTTCATTTTGAAAATATCAACATTTTCATGAATTCGAAAGTTTACGTCAGACCGGCTTTACAAACGATTGACACAAAAATTCGTTCTGCTCATGTTTCATGAATGAGGTCCAATGGGTCCAAGTAAAGTCATTTACAGATGTGTCCGCTGCAGCTCGGTATATGCAACAATTGAAGATTAGAAGACATGTTTGTCTTTTCATCCTGAAATGCGAGGCAAATGTTGGATCACAATCATTAGAAACCACAGTTTCCACAAATCCCTTCACTTGATTGGGATGTTCTCTTTTATTCTGGACTGCAAGGGCAGTGACTGTAACATCGAGCGTATTTTGCAGTATTAAACACGTATTTATACCGATTTCATCAGGCTCCGAAAATTCTTCAAAAAGAACACCAAGAATGGCCTTCTCAGCTGCCATAGTTGCAACTCTTGCGTCATCAGAACAGAGTGTTCAACGCACCACCGTTCCTATTTAAAAAACTCTTTGCAACGTTTTGTCGGGGCTGAACGCAGCCCTGGTAGCTGTCGAATGCCATCTTTGGTTAAATATCACTGAAATTCAGAGCACAACACTAAATGGAAATAAAACAAACAAAAATAAATATATAAATAAATAACAATAAAAAAACACAAAATAAAAAAATGACACAGCAGGGTCTTCTAGTTTAAATTTCTTCAATACGCTAAGCAGTCTTCTTCCAGTTTTATATTTTAACATCCTTAACGATTTACAATACATCCAAAATTCCTTTTGAAAAACAGAAAACAATGGCTTTGTTTTAAGGCACTTACAATTATGAATATAAAATTTCCCCAAAATGAAAACATTATTCAGTAAAAATGTAATATGTATATTTTCCATTATTATACCAAAAATGATATCATTTTAGAAAATTGAGAAATCAGATTAAAATAAATTTTAAGCCACTCGTATGTATCAGACCAAAAAGCTCTACTGAATAAACAGTCAAAGAATAAATGTACAGTCGTTTCAATGTCAGAATCACAGAAGGTACAATTATTGTGATCAATATTAAATCAATGTCTAAGAAATTCTAAGGATGGGTATATATCATTAAACATCAAGGAAGTGTACTTCCTTGGCTTTGGGAAGTATAGGAAAGGAGAGATACATTGTTCTTAATTTATTAGAGCTCTTGGGAAAAACTCAAGATTCTACATCTTGAAAGTATGACCCAAGTAAGAGTTTTCACTGGAGAATCTGTGAATACAAACTAGTGCAGTATCCACACCTGTGAGGTGACTGACAGCAACACATTACATTCATCCGTGCTGTAGCCTGCCAGTGCACACCCCACACAAGGAAGATAATTCTGCAAATAGCTGCAATTGCAGGTTTTCAAACAGAGATGGCGACAAAGAGGCAAAACTTACGGACTGCAGCTTTAATATAGGCTACCTAAAATAACTCTGCACTTCCTCTAATAGATTTGAGCATTCAAGAGGTTTTAAAACTAGGGTACTCAACAGGTGGCCCGTCTGCATTAATTTTGTGGCCTGAATCATGATGGAGATTAATGTATTTTTATTATAATTTGTGCTCAATAGTAGTGTAAATATTAGTCAGTGTGCTTTGTTTGCGTCATTTAAAAGCAGTTGATACTCCTGACACTTTGCATTGTGTAAATGGCAGATGGTCCTCTTAGTAGCATGACAAACAAACTTGTATTCAAATTGTGAATCAGTTAAAGCAAGCAAAAAGCGCTCCCATTACAGTGAATGGAGCTGTCATCACGTCACCTCTATTAGCACTTGATTACTGGATTTTTAAAATACACTTTATGATGAAAATACCAGAGATGGCTTGGAGAACACAGATAAACCGTATATTGCTGTGTTGTGTGTTTATGGTCTTCACATTTGAAACAGACATTACATGTGTTTAGCGCTCAATGCGCACTTAGTCCTGTTTGGGCATGAATAGGAAAAAATAATACTTCTCTGTAAAGTTATTTGTGAGCTATATTTGCTCAAGAATGTTTTGAGTTTGAACATTGAGTTTAATTTTTAATGTTTTATTTTCATGTTCAATATTATTTTAAGTTAGACAAGGAAAAGCAAACTTAGATGTAAGGGAAACAGGTAAATTTGGCTCAAAGGGAATAATCTATGATTATTATTATTATAGGGAATTATTATATCGGCCAGCGATTCACTGAACGGGCTGTATAAAATCAACTCTGCAATGGATATTAATATCCAAAGTATAGTGAAAACACTTAGCACAGTAACAAGATCGGCATTTTAAGACATTAACTTGTAAGCACAAAACACAAGATACTTCTCTTTTCAATATAGATAAGACTTTATTGGACAAATCCAAGTCAAACTAATCTATCAAAAACACATGCACTCACAAGTTGCAGGAAGAGAGAAAGTGAGGAAAGAATGAGTTTGAGTGAAAACGTGAAATCCCAAGTTATAGCAATGTGCAATTGCTCAGACCTGAACAACCATAAATCATTTAATTAACCCTCGCATTGAGTTTTTCAGTGAGGCTATTAAACTTTATCTTAAATGCACCAGTTCAGCTAGAATCTGGATGTTTCACTTGCGTTTCCTCTGTTAGGTGATTAAATCCATGGATTAAATCTGTTGTGGGTTCCCTTCGGTAGCATCATCTGCTTAAAGGGTGTTTCCCAGGGTTGTTGATTGGCTGGAGGTTCAGTAGTCGTTTGAAGTGACTTCTAGGAGAGCCAATCATTGGGCGTTGGCTGAAGAATGATGTGGAGTTGTGGGCTGGTTGAAGTTTTGGCGGCGGGCACAGACAAGGTTTGACTCTGAGACGTGGCAAAACTTAACTCAGAACACAAAACTCAATGGAAAAGAAAATAAACTTAGGTAAAAGAAAAGAAAAGTGTGATGAGACTAGATGGCTTATCTCCTCATGATGGTTGAAGAGCACCTGGCATGTAAGCCAGAGTACGCTCAAAGAGCACTAAACCTTATGGCAAAAAGCAGCGACAAAAGCCATGGCAAAAAGCCCAAAAGGCAAAAAGTGGCAGCAAAAAGCAAAATTTGTTGGTGTCCTGACTTTTTAAACTTGGCTGTTGGACATCTCAAAAGGTGTCTTGACCAATTAGACATTGTCTTAGCTTGGTGTATTACTACGTTTCTTCTCCCAATACATAAATCGTGTTATCCTATTAGTCACATGGTCCAAATTTTACCGCTCTTGTAGAATATAAATTTAAACAATGGTCAACGGTCACAGATCAAGCTGGAGACAACACACAAGATACTTCTCTTTTCAATATAGATAAGACTTTATTGGACAAATCCAAGTCAAACTAATCTATCAAAAACACATGCACTCACAAGTTGCAGGAAGAGAGAAAGTGAGGAAAGAATGAGTTTGAGTGAAAACGTGAAATCCCAAGTTATAGCAATGTGCAATTGCTCAGACCTGAACAACCATAAATCATTTAATTAACCCTCGCATTGAGTTTTTCAGTGAGGCTATTAAACTTTATCTTAAATGCACCAGTTCAGCTAGAATCTGGATGTTTCACTTGCGTTTCCTCTGTTAGGTGATTAAATCCATGGATTAAATCTGTTGTGGGTTCCCTTCGGTAGCATCATCTGCTTAAAGGGTGTTTCCCAGGGTTGTTGATTGGCTGGAGGTTCAGTAGTCGTTTGAAGTGACTTCTAGGAGAGCCAATCATTGGGCGTTGGCTGAAGAATGATGTGGAGTTGTGGGCTGGTTGAAGTTTTGGCGGCGGGCACAGACAAGGTTTGACTCTGAGACGTGGCAAAACTTAACTCAGAACACAAAACTCAATGGAAAAGAAAATAAACTTAGGTAAAAGAAAAGAAAAGTGTGATGAGACTAGATGGCTTATCTCCTCATGATGGTTGAAGAGCACCTGGCATGTAAGCCAGAGCACGCTCAAAGAGCACTAAAAACCTTACGGCAAAAAGCAGCGACAAAAGCCATGGCTTATCTCATGATGGTTGAAGAGCACCTGGCATGTAAGCCAGAGTACGCTCAAAGAGCACTAAACCTTATGGCAAAAAGCAGCGACAAAAGCCATGGCAAAAAGCCCAAAAGGCAAAAAGTGGCAGCAAAAAGCAAAATTTGTTGGTGTCCTGACTTTTTAAACTTGGCTGTTGGACATCTCAAAAGGTGTCTTGACCAATTAGACATTGTCTTAGCTTGGTGTATTACTACGTTTCTTCTCCCAATACATAAATCGTGTTATCCTATTAGTCACATGGTCCAAATTTTACCGCTCTTGTAGAATATAAATTTAAACAATGGTCAACGGTCACAGATCAAGCTGGAGACAACAGGTAAGTTAATGAATAACAGGTTTAGTGATAGAAATGGTTGAGGCAGATCAAATGGAGCAATGACTGGTGAGTATCCAACACAAATGACAGTTCAATGATTCTTAGCGGTGTATTGATGTTTGGTTCTTTGCAGGTTCACGGAGAATACGGGATCCAGGAGCAGGGGAGAACAATGATGGAAGATCCTTGGAGAACTAGAAGTAAGAATAAACAGGTAAGTTGCATTCAGTGAGTCTGGTAAAGTTCTGTGTACTGAACGGTAGACCAGAGGGTGAGTGATTGGAAGGAGCGTGCTTATGAATGGTGCCTTGATTGCAGATGACAGGTGCGGGGAATCAGAACTCAGGTGATGGTGATCATGACTGAGAACAGGTGTAAGCCGGGGAGGATTCTGGGACATGGAGTCCAGAGCTGGTGATTGTGGCGATTCGCTGACAATAACAAGAATCTTATACATTTTGCAAAGAATTGATTGATAGAATTGTTTGAAGGAAAGATTTTTAAACTCATACATTCCAAACATGAGAATAAACCTGTAAACTATTCAATAGTTATTCAAAAAGACATACACAATGAGTGATTATGACATGATAGTCAAATGTGTGGGTTACATACACTCTTAAAAATAAAGGTGCTTCAAAAGGTTCTTCAAGCGATGCCATAGAAGAACCATTTTTGGTTCCACAAAGAACCATTCAGTCAAAGGTTCTTTAAAGAACCACCTCTTTCTTACCTTTTTATAATCTGAAGAACCTTCTTTCACCACAAAGAACCTTTTGTGAAACAGAAAGGTTCTTCAGATGTTAAAGGTTCTTTATGGAACCATTTAGAAAAAAAGGTTATTCTATGGCATCGTGAAGCACCTTTATTTTTAAGAGTGTACATGATATGGAGTTATGTATATAGGAATTATATTTGCTCATAAGTCCTTTTAGCATCATTTTGGTGCATATATGTGTGTAAAGGCAGTCTCTGTGGCGTTCTGGTAACGTGAGGACGGGTTCTGTGAGGAACAAAGGTCAAAAGGTCTAGAGGGAGTTTGAGTCTGGTCTTTGTCCCGAGTGGGAAAAAATCAACCCAAGGAAGATTTTAACTTGTGATTTCACTTTGACCATTAATCTTGGTTACTTGCCCCAAATATGGCAATCTCCTTCTGGTGGTTGAATTATCAATAAGTGTTCTTTGGTTTTAATGCCGCAAGCTGTTCAAAGTTGCTAGTTAGACTTGCTTCAGACTTGTTGGCGCTAGGATCTGATTTACGATCATCCATGTTGTCTTGGGCCTCTTTGTGGAATTCGGCTCTTTGTGGAATTCGGTGTTTCATCAATGTTTTGCTCAAATCTTAAATTGTCTGATTCGCTCTGATACGCTACAATATGTAATAAACTGCATTTCTAAATCGGTAAAACTGCAAGTATTGTCTTAAATAAAGTCTCATGGTGCAAATTGTAATTTGTGGCCCTTCACATTTTATGTGGTTTAAATGTGGCCCCCTTGGCCACTGAATTTAAGTACCCCTGTTTTAAAACATTCAAGCACAAGAAAACGCGAAATAACTCAATTTAGCACTGAAGACCGAATTAAGTTCTCTTTCTTAAATTTGAATGGACAGATGGACAAAAAATGTCAAAACACTCGTCTTGGTGAGTATCCTCAAAATAATTTGGTTTTGTCTTAAGTGAACCTAAACAGTTGAGAATGCAATCTGATGTGTATCATTATACTGGATCCATGCATTGTCTCTTAAAGTGACCACACCTAATTTAATTTACCAGCTGCTGTCAGTATCCTTAATGTTAATCCAAGAAAAAAAAGAGAGAGAGAGAGAGAGAGGAAATCACTCACTGCTCTTGACTGAATAAACTTTTTTTTAGCTTTAACAAGGATTCATCTATATTTAATATATTCACACTACACACGCATCTTTGTTCTATTTATTTATTTGTGTTGATGCTTGTAATTTGTTTATTAGTACTTATTTTATTGAATCTTCACTTGTATTTGATAATGATCAAACTATATTTATTAGGCTTGTAGTTTCTGCTGTTTTATTGAAGTTGGAATCAAGAACATTTAACTGGCATCTGTTGGTGTCATACACGCTTATTTAATACAATACTACATAGCATAACAGTGTTGTAAATATTATAGTGATTGAATAAAAAAAATGTATAAGACCTGGCCATTTTCTAAATCAAATCTAAGGTTGCTAAATGAATACAAGATCTGCACCTATAAGTTACAAAATAGTAGCGAAATATAACAGAAAAAGAACAGAATATTAAAAGAATATTCAAAATTAAGAAAAATAAATAAATAAATAAAATAAACCTAACAACTGCCATAAATTTATGACATTAAAACTATATCAATAGATGTGAGATCAATTTAAAGCGTTAAATAATCCCCCTCCTTTCCATGGGAATTAAGGGGAATATTTGGGAATTAACAGAAAGTAATGGGAATAAACTGGGAATTTGCAAAATTGCAGGTTAAAAAAGGGAACTTAAATGTAGTTGAAGAAAAAAATATTGCAGCATAATCAACCATTTGGTATGATCAAGCATAAAGGTTAAAACAACCAGAACAAGTGCAATAAATTTATGACATTAAAACTATATCAATACATGTTAAAAGGATATTTCCTGGAATATTTGAAAGCGGAAGGAGCCATGGTGGAGATGACTTTGTAGATGACACCCTGGGGACGAGCGATGGAGACGAAGCCACTGTAGGTGGAGACCCAGGTGGAGCTGAGCAGACGGATAGCCAGGGTGACAACAGAGGTCCGGAGGGCCAAGGTGGAGCTGATGGCTGATGCGACTGAGGTGCAGGTGGGGACCCGGAAGACTGCGGTGGAGCTGGAATGACTGACGACAAAGGTGGAGCCCGAGGGAAGGAGGAGCCAGATGAAAGGTGTATTCAACTTCATGCAGCGCTTCGCAGACCGATCGGCGAGAGTAGTCGCTTGCAGTCGGGGATGGAATTGAAAGCATAGACGTCAAGTCAGACACTGCTCCCTGTAGTGATGCGGTCGCGGTGTTTGCATACTCTATCACAGATGAAGAGAATAAATGCAATCTTTCTCAAACATAGACGTTTCAGAAACGTTTTCATGAGCAACTGAAACACATTTTATATACTGCTTAATACAGCGCCATCTGTTCAAGAATAAAGTTCAACATAATCATATACTATTTAAATACCAATAAAGTGGTGGTATATAAGCTTTTATCAGTGTTTTTTTTATAAACGTGACTCAATATAACATTGCGACTACAGTAAAAAAAAAAGCTTTTACTGTTCTAAAAACAGATTTGTGAGCAGTATTGGAATTGGAGATTTTAGAATAAACCCGAAACACACGTT
This sequence comes from Sinocyclocheilus anshuiensis, assembly GCF_001515605.1. Taxonomy (NCBI): domain Eukaryota; kingdom Metazoa; phylum Chordata; class Actinopteri; order Cypriniformes; family Cyprinidae; genus Sinocyclocheilus; species Sinocyclocheilus anshuiensis. Next base: position 331,208 of record NW_015536784.1, on the reverse strand, counting down.
CATTGCCATATGGTGAATTTGGCCAATCGTTTAACAGCTGTGTCATCATCAGTGCTCCTGCTGTCGCTCTGAAAAAACTGCGCCGGCTGAGTCAGTGCCATGTAAAGTCGAACACACCTGGAGCCTGAGGAATCCCGTGGCCAAGGCGGAGCCGGTGGGATGACGGGCCACGGTGGAGACGAGGGAGCAAGGAGGCAAGGCGGAGCTAATGGGTCGAAGGACCAAGGTGGAGTCCGGGACTCGGAGGCTGCAGGTGGAGACAGGGGATCTTCATGTCTATGCGGAGCTAGTGACTGGAAGGCCTGAGGCAGATCCGCACAACAGGATGGAGCTGACTGAGGATGAGCTGAGGGACTTACAGGAACCAGAAGAGGCATTGCTGAGGAACTGCCTGCTCACAAAGAAGTGAGGAGGTGGGAGAGGGAGGCTGGGAGGGAACACAGGAGAACATGAGCTGGGTGGAACCAGTGGAGACTCAGGAAAGGTAGGGGATTCAGGAGAGCTGGACGGAACCAGCAGAGATTCAGGAGCTTCAGGGAATATATGACCAGTATATGAATATATGACCAGCAGTGAAATGTAAGTCCAGCCCAAATATTCCAGTAACGGCCGTTGTTCAGAGAGGAGGAGAAGGTGCAAAGCTGGTAGATCCATTGTCCCTTTTTATTTTAAATATACTCAATCTGAGGGTCCTGTCTTCTGTCAGGTTGGCTGTGATACAGTATATAAAGCGCTAGACAATAGAGAGTCCTAAGAAACACTTTATTTGTCACAGCCACCTGTTGGTGTGCCTATGTCAGCCACCAGAGGGTTCTCTTCCTGGATCATTATCTGTCTGTTCTGGACTCCAGTTCCCATCATTCTTTGCACGGACTATCAGACAACATTGCTTTCAGCTGTGTGCGATTAGCCTTATTAGCCACCCTTAAATATTCCATGTTCACTTATGGTGCGTTCAAGTCATGTCGGATAGATCGTATTTATGAGTTGAACACACATGAACGCTACCACAAAGTCGTTATTACGAGTGGGAAACTCGAAATTTTCTTTAAGCCCTGAGTTGGGGGCATGTTAATGAGAAACATGGCGGAATCGATGGATGCAACGTCTGTAGTTGACGGTAAATTTTTGTTTAAATTGATAGTTTAGTTGTCCTATAAACTTAAATTGGTCATGTTCTTGTTACGCAGCTAGTTAATGAAATCCAAGTAAAAATCTATAGGTGAAAAATCTTTTGATTTGCCTTGTTGCATGTTGCATTTAGCTAACAGCTTTTTTTAAATCCCTGTATTTTAGCATTTGTTGATGCTGAAAATCAGTTATACTGGGATCCTGGTCTAAAAAAAAATATTAAAAACGCAAAACGCACCTTATGCGAATTCTTTGCTCTTCATTTTCTATAAGCAGAGTTAACAGACCCTGTTGTATTTTCTTGTAATTTATTAAAAGGTACACCACCATCTTGTGCCGACTAAACTGACTTGAACTCACCTGACGTCGTAATTACAACTTGTCAACTCATAAGTACGAACGTCCCAGGAGGACTTGAGTGCAGCATTAGCTTTTGTTGCTGAAGTATAGCCTTGTTTCAGAAAATGTGGAACATATCATTATGAGGTGTAAAAAATATAATTCAGAAAGGAGAATCTTGCAAGATAAGATATGAGTTGGAACAAGAATGGAGTTTGAAGGGGATTTTGGGGGCAGATGAGAAATTGTGGGAATGTAGTCAGGCTCTCTTTAATTTTGGTGCGAGCTCCGCAGCAGACTTCTACCAGACAGTCAAAGCGGCATTACATCACAAAAGTGCGGACTCCGAGGAAGACCTCGAGGGGCCAGAGAGGCCGTTTCTCAAACGGAAGGCTGCATCCTCCGGAGGTCGCATTTGTATGCTGCGTACGTCATAAAGAAGATCTTATTTTGGAATATTAACTGTTATAAATTTGACCATTATTCTTAGTTAAGCGTAAATTGATGCAATATGCTTATGACTCGCGAATGTAATGCTCAGTTAACTGAAATAAACCAAGCTTGATGACGTATGCAGCCTGCAAATGCGACTTCCGGAGGATGCAGCTTTCCATTTGAGAAACTGCCAGAGTGTTTTCGTTGGTTCCTGTTCTTTGGATTATTTTGTGCTGATGTTTCTTGACTTAGTGTGGATTACTGTTCTTATTAAAAGCTGCACTTGGATCATCTTCTACAAAGTTTTCAGTGTGTTCCGTGACAGAATACTTCAGCCATCACAGATCCAGCAGCAAGTCCGTGTTTATCAGTTTTAGGACCATGGGCATTCGGATTCTTCCTCCGACTTCTAAGAAGGAGCGTAAGGCACGGTTGCAGATGTTGGTGGGACTGCGTAAACAAGTGGCTGTGACATTATTATAAAGCAAAACAAACACGTAGGAGAAATCACGGGAAACCAACCACTTCACAAGAAGTAGGGGTGTCGCGATATACCGGTATTGTCGATAATCGTGATATTTAAAAAAAAAAAAAATGAAATATCGTTATCATGTTAATTAGGGGTGTCATGATATAACTGTATTAGCGTTAACCATAATATTTCAAAAAGTACACAGCGCTAAACACTCATGTGTAATTTGTTTCATTCATACCTGACGCCAGAGGGTGCCATTGCACATGAAGTTCATGAGGGAAACTCATAGGAGTAATAAAACAAATTACTTTCCAGGAAATTCCTTATATGGACAAAGGCATCCAGCTTTCGCTGTATCTGAATACAATGCAGAAATAAATGTTTGACTGAAGCGTGAAGAGAATTAACACGATTGCAACAGTATGGTTGATTTGTGTTCAAGTAATCTCTGGCATTTTTCATAAGGATAATGTTTATTTGTAATTCAATGCTAATCGACATAGCCTTTAGCATTGTGTAGAATACTGAATAGAAGCCTCATCAGTTCACAGAAAGTAGTTATTAAAAAACTTGATTGACACTATAATTCGAGTTTGGGGTAAAAATACAAAAATGCATGAGAGAAACGAACTTTTTCGAAGTTTTAAATCAAATGAACCATTTGCTTTGCAAAATGATTCACTGTTTCGAGTCACTAAAAACGCCACACACTGGTGATGCCTGCTGGTCATAACATTGTAAATGCAACAAAAACTCAGGCCAAAACATGCATAAATAAAGACCCAATGCAAATGTTTGATTGAAAGTATAATATATTAAATGCAATTAACAAATCATCAAATACTATTAAATATCAGTGGTGGGCCGTCAGGGCCAGCAAAGCCTTCTCTGCTGGCCTAAACACTATCAGAATCACTGATTTAGTTTTAATATATTTTTCCATGAATGTGTTGTGGCGAGGGGGGCGTGGTTCAGCGAAGTCTGCAGCGGGAGAGAGGGACGGGAGATGAGCGGTCAGTAAGTAGGTCAAGTGCAAAATGATGAACACCTGTGTCTGATTGCAGTAATAAGCCTGGAGAGACCGGATAAAAGGCAGACTGGAGAACGTGGTGGGGAGAGAGAGACTGGGACTCGTGGCCATCCCTTAGCCGGAGGAGGAGAACCGACTGAACTGAGTTTATGCCCTGGGCAGATTGAGAACGCGCTGGAAGCGCCCCGTTTGTGTTTTGTTGAACTTTAAGTAAAGAAATAAAAGAGCCACGAGTCTCCAAACCGCCTACAAGTCCATCTGCCCCGGCCCTGCCAGCCCACCTGCCCTTGAACAAACTGAGCCCTCAGGATGATCCGGAGGCCTTCATCGACCTCTTTGAGAGGACCGCCGAGGCATGTGGGTGGCCCCGGACGAACTGGCCAGTGCGCCTCATCCCGCTGCTGTCAGGGGAGGCCCAGATGGCTGCGCAGCAGCTGCCAGTTCAGAACCTCCTGGTCTACAACGACCTCAAGCGAGCCATCCTCCAGCGGGTCGGTCAGCGGTTCCGATCACTGGAGCTGGGGGAACACGGCCGGCCCTTCGTGATGGCTCAGCAGCTCCGGGACGCATGCCGCAAATGGCTGTTGGCCGGGGGAAGCGACGTCGACCAGATCATCGACCGCGTAGTGCTGGAGCAGTTCGTCGCGCGGTTACCAACGAACACCGCGCAGTGGGTCCAGTGCCACCGGCTGGCGTCGCTGGACCTGGCCATTCAACTGGCGGAGGACCAGATGGTGGCGTGCCAGGGGGGCGGAACCCTGCCCTCTGTCTCTCTCTCTCTCCCCCTCTCTCCTACCTCTAAACCTGTCCCTCTCCCTAGGTCCCGGGGGAATCTCCCACCGCGAGCGCAGCCCCGGTGGAGGGGCGGTCCGGCGCTGGAGTCCGCGGGACTGAGGCCCCTCTCCAGGTGAGCGGGGCCGGCCAGCTCGAGCGCCTCGGGGGTTAACGTTCCTCTGCTCTCTCCAGGCCAATTGCTTGATCCGCTTCCTCCCACCAGGGCGGCGGGGAGGTCTGGGCCGGCCTGTTGGCGTTGCGGGGACCCAGGGCACTTTATTGATCGGTGTCCGGTGATGGAGGTGGGGACACTGATCCGGGTCCCAGACGCCCCACAGGCTGCCCCCGGTCCAGCCGGCATGTACCAAATACCTGTGAGTATTAAGGGGGGTACCTATTGGGCTCTGGTGGATTCAGGATGTAACCAGACCTCGATCCATCAAAGCCTAATTCAGCCGGCGGCATTGGATAAGAGCTGCGTGGTTCGGGTGCGGTGCGTACACGGGGATGTGGTGAGGTATCCTATAGTGCTCCTAGCTATCCAGTTCCGGGGTCAAAAGCATAACGTGGAGGTCGCAGTTAACCCGCACCTCAGGCATCCGCTAATTCTGGGAACCAATTGGCCAGCTTTTAATCACTTATTGGGGTATTTGTGCGCGGATGTCTCTTGGGAAAAGGAGAAGCAAGGAGGGGAGGAGGCCGTGCAGGCAGGGGAGGCGGTACCGCGGCTGCCTGAGCCTGCGACAGGGGAACCGAGCGCGGCCGAGAGGCTAATCCTCCCGGAGCGTGATGATTTTCCCCTAGAGCAGTCTCGGGATGAGACGCTGAAAAATGCGTTTGAACAGGTCCGCTCCATCGACGGACAGCCCCTCCAGCCGGCCCGGCCCCCTTCTTATCCCTATTTTGCTATTTTAAAAGATAGGTTGTATCGAGTGACCCAAGACGCTCAGACAAAACAGGATACAACCCAGTTGTTAGTTCCTAAAAGCCGTCGGGAAATGCTTTTCCAGGCGGCTCATTGTAATCCTATGGCAGGACATTTGGGACAGGCAGCAACTTTGAACCGGTTAATGGCCCGATTCTTTTGGCCGGGCATTCACGAGAATGTGCGCAGGTGGTGCGCGGCTTGTCGTGAATGTCAGTTAGTGAATCCCCCGGCCTCCTCAAAAGCGCCGTTGCGCCCTCTTCCACTTATGCAGGTCCCCTTCGAGAGAATTGGTATGGACCTCATCGGGCCATTAGAACGGTCGGCACGGGGCCATCGCTTTGCATTAGTCCTCGTGGAT
>NW_015536784.1:325285-325714 GCF_001515605.1 Sinocyclocheilus anshuiensis | reverse complement strand
TTTCTCGTCCTTTGTTTGGATGGTCAGCATACTAGCTAACAAACAGCATCACTGTAAATTTTATTAAAACTTAGTAAAACTTTTATTACTGTTTCTCAGGTTTAGATTTTCAGTGCATTTTGAAAAAATATTTGCCTACTATATTTAGTAAATCTAAAAACAGTAGTCTTAATGACTGCGAAAAACAACGACACACCTCCTCGGCACCGACTCTGTGAAAGACTCGTGAAGATGAAAAACCACTAGAGTATGGTAGGTTAATTTTAATTTTTGACTCTTTTATCGCTTGATGCGTTGTATGCTGATGTTATTTGCACGATATAAAGCCAGGTTTAAGTTTCCGTAAGAATATCTCAGTTTCCCGAGTGGAGCTTTATTAACCGGTCTTTTCCTCCGGGCCCAGCACCGCTGGCAGAGGCAGACCAGCGG
>NW_015536784.1:312081-325243 GCF_001515605.1 Sinocyclocheilus anshuiensis | reverse complement strand
TTAGTTACTTTTTTAGGGAGTAACGCAATATTGTAATGCATTACTTTTAAAAGTAACTTTCCCCAACACTGATCGTGACAGCCCTAACATGAAGTAACACGGATGAGACAGGACAAGCAACTGAACAAAACAGGGAGTACCTATACTAGAATTGAACAAGGGAACTAAAGAGTTAATTAACAAACAACAGTTGAACTGAATGAAACTAACTAGAAACTAGGTCAAGACAGGAACAAACAAAGCATACTCCTGACACATGCTTTGTGACATTAACCCACCAACAGCGAAGGGTTAAATCATCATACACCATCACCGAATGGGACAAACAATTCACCAACATAATTGTTGTGTCAAGATTGCCATGTACATCAGGATGTACATCCTCTCTTTTCAAGATGGCGCCGCTGAGTTCGGATGCCGTCCAGGTCACTCCACTTAGATTGTGCTTTTATTTACTTTTTTACTTTCTTTTGCTCTCTCTTTTTACACACATATCGTCTGCACTGATCACTTACGACAAAAGAACACTTTTGGACATTGGACACCGCTACACTAACCTGTTTCAGGACACTTTATCCTCCAACCCATCGTGGCCATTTGAGATTCTCCGGAACGCTGAGATGAACAGTGGCCACTTGAATAACCCACCGCAGCGACGGATTAAGAAACACCGCGGGAAACGCGCTGGGATCCGCAACAGACTGAGGAAAAGAGCACACAGCCCTCCTCTGCCGAGCATTCTGCTTGCCAATGTCCAATCCTTAGAGAATAAGTTGGACAATCTTAGAGCCAGGATAAGTTTCCAACGGGACATTAGGGACTATAACATCCTTTGTTTGTCTGAAACATGGCTAACGACCTCGGTCCCGGACACTGCTGTAACGCCGTCTGATAACTTCTCTGTTTTAAGGATGGACAGAACAGCCGAGAACGGTAAATCCAAAGGTGGTGGAGTGTGTTTCATGATTAACAAGAAATGGTGTGACCCCTGGAATATCTCCACTCTGTCGCTCTCCTGCTCGCCTCATCTGGAACATTTATCCATTATTTGCCACCCATTCTATCTGCCCCGGGAGTTTTCATCGATCATCGTTACTGCTGTAACAGTGTTACATTCCACCACAGGCAGACATCAGCGTGGCTTTGTCTAAGCTTCACGATGTGCTCAGCGGTTACATTAACAAACATCCTGACGCTGCTTTTATCATCGCGGGGGACTTTAACAAAGCCAACCTCAGGCAGGTCATGCCGAACTTTTATCAACATATATCCTGTCCAACTAGAGGTCCGAATACACTGGATCATTGCTACTCTCAGTATAAGAATGCCTATAAAGCTCGCTCACTACCGGCTTTTGGCAAATCGGACCATGCCGCCATTTTCCTCACACCGGAATATAAACAAAGGCTCGTTCAAGAACCCCCGGTGCAGAGAGTAGTGACGCGCTGGTCCTCCCACTCAGAAGCTATGCTACAGGCGGCTCTTGATGACGTCGACTGGGACATGTTCAGAGCGAGTTCATCTGACGTCAGCGAGTTCACGGATGTACTGTAGCATTAAGCTTTGTAAACACGCTAACCGAACAAGCAACAGATACAAAAACTATAAGGACCTTCTCAAATCAAAAACCGTGGGTGGACAGGACAATCCGTGCTGCAGTAAACAAACGGTCAGGAAGCTGCAGACAAAGCAGCGATAATCATGCAATCACTGTGTCGGAGGACGAGGTTCGGAGGACCCTAAAGCGAGTGGACGTCAGGAAAGCAGCAGGTCCTGATGGGATTTCTGGCCGTGTTCTGAGGTCCTGTGCTGATCAGCTCGCTGGCTTGTTTACATCCATCTTTAATGAGTCCCTTGCTATCTCGGTGGTCCCCACCCCCTTTAAAAAATCTGTCATCATCCCTGTGCCTAAGAACAATAACCCCTCTTGCCTGAATGACTATCGTCCAGTTGCCCTCACGTCAATAGTCATGAAGGTCTTTGAGAAACTTATAAAGAACAACATTTGCTCCTCCATCCCTGATACTTTAGACCCACTTCAGTTTGCCTATCGTCCCAACAGATCTACTGAAGATGCCATCTCTCACGTCCTGCACTCTTCCCTCATGCACATTGACAGCAGCAATGGGAACTATGTAAGGCTGCTATTCATCTACTATAGCTCAGCTTTCAATACTATAGTCCCCATCAAGCTAGCTTCTAAACTCTTGGACCTCGGCCTGAATTCTTCACTCTGCAACTGGATTCTAGATTTCCTCACTGGTAGACCTCAAGTGGTGAAAGTAGGCCAGTTCACCTCCAACTCCATCATGAACGTTGGAGCTCCACAGGGCTGTGTCCTGAGTCCCCTGCTCTACTCTCTCTACACACATGACTGCGTGTCTTCACACAGCTCCACATCTATTATCAAATTTGCTGATGATACTGTGGTTCTGGGCCTCATTTCCAACAACAATGAGGCCGCATACTTGGATGAGGTAGAGCAACTCACATCATGGTGCCAGGACAATTGTCTCTCTATGAATGTGAGTAAAACTAAAGAGCTGATTGTGGACTTCAGGAAGAGACCGCAGCGGCCCTATACTCCTCTTATGATCAGTGGGACCCCAGTGGAGAGGGTGAGCAGCTTCAAGTACCTTGGTGTAAACATCTCCGAGGACCTGACTTGGACTTCACACATCCAAACTCAGGTTAATAAAGCCAGACAAAGACTGTACCATCTGCGACAGCTGAGAAAATTCAGGGTTTCGCCAGCAATCCTGAAAACTTTCTATTCAGGGCCCACAGAAAGTGTGTTGACTCAGTGTATCTCAGTGTGGTATGGGAACAGCTCCAGTCAAGACTGCAAAGCCCTGCAGAGAGTTGTGCGCTTAGCTGAGCGCATCTCAGGGTCTGCTCTCCCCTCTCTACAGGACATCTACCTCAAACGCTGCAAAAGCAGAGCTGTTAAAATCATCAAGGACTCCAACCACCACGTCTTTTCATATTGCTGCCATCTTGTAAGCGCTTCCGTAGCATGATGGCAAAAACCGAGAGACTTAGGAGGAGCTTCTTCCCCCAGGCCATCAGGCTCCTAAACTCAAACTCAGTCTTTTAACACCAACATGACTTCACTTATTATCATTAAGACACTTAATATACTGACATTGCCACTTGCACACAGCAATTTCTGTAATATTTTATTTATTTACTTTTTTACATCTATTGCTGCTATGTAACAACCCTGTACTACCTGTTTGCACATTCTTCTCTTGTACATTCCTGTTCAGCTCAGCTTAATATTTATTAAGTCTACAGTATACTGTCCTGCGCATTTTATTTTATTCTTATTTTTTTTTAAATCTTACTTTTTCCATAACTATATTTATATATAATTTTCTTGTGTTTGTATTCTTTAATAATTACACTGTCCATGGAGCGGACCTGACTTACATATTCATATATTCTCTATATAACCATGTATGTGACAAATAAAAATCTCGAATCTTGAATCTACATGTACAAGTCAAGTCACCTTTATTTGTATAGCGCTTTATACAATACTGGTTGTGTCAAAGCAGCTTTACAGTGTTAAGCAGGAAAATAGTTTGACAATAATGCAAGAAGACAATAACAGAGTAATTTTTCAGTCAGTTCATTGATGATTCAGTGATGTCATCATCCAGTTCAGCTCTCTTCCAATAGTGTCTGTGCAATCAGTCAAGTGTCCCCAACTAAGCAAGCCAAAGGCGACAGTGGCAAGGAACCAAAACTCCATCGGTGACAGAAATGGAGAAAAAACCTTGGGAGAAACCAGGCTCAGTCGGGGGGGCCCAGGATGGTGTGGTTTAATTCCAGCCTGCAACATAGGTGCAGAGGACTTGTCTGGTTCCCGTGGTCTTGTGCCGATGGTTGTCGAGGTGATGAGGTTTTCGCAGGGGATCTGTATCTGGGGCGCATGTCTAGTTGACATGGTCTTCACTGACATTCAGGGCAGTATAGGTCGTCTCTAGGTGCTGATCCACCATCTGATCTGGATACAGACTGGATCCGAATGGCTACAGTGACCGCGGAATAAGAATGAAAGAGACTAATATTAGCATAGATGCCATTCTTCTTACGATGTAGCGAGTACATCGGATGTTATGGGAAGTGTTCCCGATTCCGGTTGACCTAATTAATGCAGCCTAACAATCCTTTAATGGATTTGAATTATAGAAATGCGATAGTGTATTATGTGTATGCCAAGTTAAAGAGAAGGGTCTTTAATCTAGATTTAAACTGACAGAGTTTGTCTGCCTCCTGAACAACGATAGATTATTCCAGAGATTGGGCGCTAAATAAGAAAAGGATCTGCCGCCCGAAGTTGATTTTGATTGTCAAATGGCCAGAGTTTTGAGATCGCAGCGGACGTGAAGGACTATAATGTGATATGAGCTCGCTCAAGCACTGAGTAGCTAAACCATTCAGGGCTTTATAAGTAATTAGCAAGATTTTTAAAATATATTCATTGTTCAATAGGGAGCCAGTGCAGTGTTGACAGAACCGGGCTAATGTGGTCGTATTTCCTGGTTCTAGTAAGAACTCTAGCTGCTGCATTTTGGACTAGCTGGAGTTTGTTTAATAAGCGCGCAGAGCAACCACCCAATAAAGCATTAAAATAATCTAACCTTGAGGTCATGAATGCTGAATTAATGTTTCTGCATTTGACATTGAGAGCATAGGTCATAATTTAGATATATTTTTAAGATGGAAAAATGCAGTTTTACAAATGCTAGACACATGGTTTTCAAAGGAAAGATTGCTATCAAATAGCACACCTACTGTAGGTTCCTAACTGATGACAAGGAAATAACAGAGCAGCCATCAAGTGTTAGACAGTGTTTTAGGTTATTACATGCAGAGGTTTTTGGTCCAATGATTAAAACCTCAGTTTTTTCAGAATTTAGCAGTAGGAAATTACTAGACATCCAGTTTTTTATATCAACTACAGTATGCATTCCTGAAAATTTGTAGGTTTCATCGAGCCGCAAAGAAATATAGAGCTGAGTATCATCAGCATAACAGTAAAAGCAAACACCATGTTTCTTGATGATATATCCCAAGGGTAACGTGTAAAGTGTGAAAAGCAATGGTTCTAGTACTGAGCCTTGTGGCACTCCATACTGTACTTGTGAACAATATGATATCTCATCATTTACTGCTACGAATTGATGACGGTCAGATAAGTAATATTTAAAACATGAAAATGCAATTCCACTAATGCCAACATAATTTTGTAGTCTACTCAAAAGAATGCTGTGGTCGATAGTGTCAAACGCAGCACTAAGATCCAGTAGCACTAATAGAGAAATACAACCACGATCTGATGATAAGAGCAAGTCATTTGTGACACTGATGAGAGCAGTTTCAGTACTATGATACGGTCTAAATCCTGACTGTAAATCCTCACAGATACCATTTCTCTCTAAGAATGAACATAGCTGAGAGGATACTGCCTTTTCTTGTATTTTTGACAGAAAAGGGATATTTGAGATCGGCCTGTAATTAACTAATTCTCTAGGATCAAGTTGTGTTTTTTTTTAAATGAGAGGCTTAATAACAGCCATTTGAAGGTTTTAGGGACATATCCTAAAGACATTGACGAATTAATAATATTCAGAAGAGGATCTATGACTTCTGGAAGCACCTCTTTTAGTAGCTTAGATGGAACAGGGTCTAACATACAATGTTGTAGGTTTTGATGATTTGACAAATTTATACAATTCCTTCTGTCCTATAGCAGAGAATGAGAGGAATTGTTCCTCAGGGGATCTATAGTGCACTATCTGATGCGATACTGTAGCTGACGGCTGCATGGTTATAATTTTATAATAGTATCGATCTTTAAAGTAAAGAAGTTCATAAAATCATTACTATTGTGCTGTTGGGAAAGGTCTGTGTCTGTTGATGCTTTATTTTTCATTAATTTAGCCACTGTATTGAATAAATGTCTGGGGTTGTGTTTGTTTTCTTCTAAGAGAAACGAAAAGTAAGCAGATCTAGCAGTTTTTAGAGCTTTTCTATAAGTAGAACTACTTTCCCGCCATGCAATACGAAATTCCTCTAGTTTTGTTTTCTTCCAGCTGCGCTCCATTTTCCGGGCTGCTCTCTTTAAGGCGCGAGTATGCTCGTTATACAATGGTGTCGGACTGTTTTCATTAATCTTCTTTAAAGGGGTCCTATTATGCTTTTTCACTTCTTCAACTTTAGTTAGTCTGTCAGACCGTTCAACCTGCATTGAATCCATTTACTTTTCTAGCTAGATACAAGTTTAAAGGGGTCCTATTATGCTTTTTCACTTTTTCAACTTTAGTTAGTCTGTAATGTTGCTGTTTGAGCATAAAAAAGATCTGCAAAGTTACAAAGTTCAAAGTTCACTTTAAAAGGAGATACTTTATTAACAGAAATCACTTTTCAAAAACTACACCAAACAACTCATTTGGACTACAACGCATATTTTCCGGGATTTGTGATATCACAAATACCGACGAATGGGACGAGACCTGGTTGAGCTGCACTAGAGGAGGCAACGAGTGTTATCACTATGTCGGAGACACGCTAGCTTTCCCAAGGCAGACGAACTTAGAGTGGTTACAATCATCCGGGTTTAATTGGCACTCAAATTGATTTGATTTTGACGCAATATTTACACTGAAGCTCGCAGGCGGCTATGGTAAGGGGCATGACATTTCCCGACCAGGCTCCGAGTGCTGCCAATCACAACACACACTGACCCAGCTAACCAATCACAACACACACTGGCCCAGCTAACCAATCACAGCACATTTTGTATTTCAGAAGGCGGGCCTTCATTTGATACAGGAACTATTCGAGCCGTTCATGCCAGACTGGGGAGAGAGGTGTTGTAATAATGTAAAATAATGTGCTTTTTGAACAACCTAGTATGAGAGCCTGTTCTAGTACACCCCCAAAACAAAATCAAGACTTTGTAAAAGAGCATAATAGGAGCCCTTTAAGTGTAAAGGAGCAACCGTATCTAAAGTGTTAAAAAAGAGAGAGTCAGTAGTTTCTGTTACACCATCAAGTTTTTCTGAACTATTGGATATGCTGAGAAAATGTACACAGAGCTGTCACTCCTGTTCTCAGTAAGACTGACACAAAGTAGATAACAAATGTTTGATATTTGCATTTATTTTAATCAGAAACATACTCACAACAGTGAAGCATAACTGTTGTTACAAACACTAACATTTGGATTAACATCTTTATGAGTGTGAATGTGTCTGACTGACGTGCGCTGTATTTATTTGCTATTTACAGTGAACTATTCCTTTAAATGCTGGGGCAAGTTGAAGTAAAAAGGGCCTATTTTTGTCATACAAGGAAGGTTCCTTATTTAAAGATTTCCAATTAATTTCTTTCCCTCAAAATTATGTATTTGCCCCATTTGGGCCCCATTAACTTATAACAATTGTTATGAACGTATAAAGTAAAATTTTACAATGAATTTCTCACCGATTCCAGTTTGTATTAATAGGTTCTTGAAGGACTAAAGGTACTTGAAGGACTAAAGAAAAACTACATCTCATTCTAGCCTAAACTAGAATGTCCAGTTTGTCTGACTTCTATGACTGTGTTGAACAATTGAGAGGCAGTGTAAATTTATAAATCTGTTTCAGAATAAATATTCATACTTTTTGCATAAATAAAGATCAGATATGAACCAATTTATATTTTGATACAGATAAAGTCCTAAAGTCCTAAAGTCCATAAAAATCCAGACCAGGAAATAATGATTTGTTTTGTAAAACATTTCCTTTTGTCATATTTGCATAGAAGCCACTCCCTAGTACTCTCATTCAGTACATAACTTCAAACATAACCTGTTTTACAATGAATCTTTGACTGGGTTTGAAAGCTCCAAAATGGCACAATTTTGTTTTGATGCTGAAAATCCTTTAAACTGTCCGATCTGTCTGAATCTGCTTACGGACCCAGTGACTACATCTTGTGGCCACAGTTACTGTATGGACTGCATTGAGAGATCCTGGGATCAGGAGGTTTCTAAAGGAGTTTACAGCTGCCCCAAATGCAGGACAAAATTCAACCAAAGACCAACTCTCAGCAGAAGCACAGTGCTTGCTGAAATTGTAGATGGAATGAACCAGGAGGATCCAGCTGGCCCTGAAGATGTGCGGTGCGACGTTTGCAAAGGAAGAAAGCTAAAAGCCATCAAGTCTTGTCTGGTGTGTTTGGCTTCTTACTGCCAATCTCACATTCAGCCTCATTATGAGTCTGAAGCTTTTAGAAAGCACAAGCTGGTAAATGCTTCCTCAAATCTACAGCAGCAGATCTGCCCTCAGCATTATAAAGCACTGGAGATTTTTTGTCAAGATGACCAGAAGTGTATATGTGTAGTTTGTTTGGGGGATCAGCACAGTGGACATAAAACAGTCTCAGCTGCAGATGAAATGGATAAAAAACAGGTAAGACAGTGTATATACAGTATGGGATGTTTTCAGGATGCATTATTTTACACAGGGAATTTTTTATAAGAATGTGGGGTTGCTCAAAAGTTGCTCTTGCTTAGCTCATGGAAATTGAAGTGAACTTCTCTCTTAAATTTCTTCAAATATGACCCACAAGCAGTGTTGCTGCGGGTTGAAGCGACACCAATAACGTGATATTTATCCCCTGGAATGTGAATTCCAACCAAAAACGTGTATTTTATGTGTATTTTTACTCCCGGAACGCGATTGGGCTCATTTTGCATAGCAGTCGGGCGGGTTTTGTTGTGAAAACCTGGCAACCCTGCCCACAAGATCCACTTTCTTTAGAGTTTAGTTCTAACCCTAATCAAACACACCTGAGCATGCTAATCAATGTCTTCAGGATCATTAGAAAATCACAGGTAGGTGAGTTTGATCAGGGTTGGAGCTAAACTCTGCAGCGCAATCTTGTTGATTGTAAATCCGTTCACAGGAGGAGCTGAAAATAAAACAGAAGGATTTCATGCAGAAGACTAAGGACAGAGAAAAGAGGGTTCAAACGTTGAAGAAAGCTGTAGAGTCTCATAAGGTAAGTATGACTGACAGCTGGGTTTGAGGCCAGTGTTGCAGTCAAAGTCCCTTTAAGGCAAGTCATTTCACTCAGTAGCCCTCTTTGAAACACCACTCGGGCAGCTATTTCAGTCATCCATGTACAGCGCCTATCTCTTTGAATGGGGAAACATCAAATTCTCCAATACTGTTCACCAAGCTTATGATTAAATTTCATATCTGAAATCACCAATGAAATATGACAACAAATGTCTCATATTCTGTTTATTATGCTCAAAAAGCATTAAAAAGCAAATTTTTCAGGCTGGACCAACCAATGCACATAGACAGTCCTAAGCATGAGTCTTAGAATGCTGACTGTTTCTATAGTAACTGGAGCTTCTAATGACAGCTGCAGCGACATGATGACTTTACCAAATAGTGAATGGATCTTTTATTGAGAAGGCAGGACTTATTCTCCCATTAATATCAGTGCATTTTTGTATATCTAAAGTCCTTGTATATGTAAAGTCTTTGTTGCAAATTAGGCTATTTTGAAAATTCAGGAAAAAAATACAAATACAGGGGTGTGTTTTTGGGCTGCTTTTGTCTCGTACCACAGCCGCAAATGTATGTAGACATAGTTGCACGAATATGTTTTATCAGGGGGGTGCTGTATGGGCGGTTGGGGTTATGCCAGGCAGTGTTGCAGTGGGGGCTTTTAAAGTCTGCATGAAATCAAAATTGACACCATTTACTTTGTTAGAGGACACTGCTAGTCTTCGCTCACTAACACAGATTTAGACAGATTTGTGAACAATATTTGAGAGAAATAGGCCTTTTGTGTACATAGAAAAAGTCTTAGATCTTTGAGTTCAGCTCATGAAAAATGGGGGCAAAAACAAAAGTGTTGCGTTTATAATTTTGTTCAGTGTAATAAAGAACTGGATTGCTCATCATGACGTCATAAAAGTGAATCCTCCGCGCCACCATATTGGTATTCCCTAGTATTCCTATACACTCTATTGAATTAATAGGAAATCGTACAATTTTAATGAGAAAACATCACCTAACAAGTCAGCATTTTTATATCTGAAGTATCCCTGTACATTCTTACAACACAAACGTCCTATGCATGTAAATTTGGTTATTTGTTTAATATCTTATTCATTACAGTAGCAAACATCAGATGAACATGATAAACATCAGACGGACGAGATACTCAACATTCGCATTTCAAATGACAAAGTGCTCATGAAATCTGAATAAAGATTTATGCTTTGTATATTTATGTGTTAATTCGCCTTGTACATTCAAGGTTTATGTAATTACGTTGTTTTTTATTTGTACAGTAGGGTAACTGCAACAGCATCCATTTTGAAGCAGTCAATGATTTAAATGTCAGTTAAATTAATTAATTAAACATACAGATTATTCCTGGAAACTGTAATGCTAAAATGCCATAGAATTTGTGCCATATTGAGGAGTCTGAAATAGATCTTGCTCCCTTAGGAGATAAAATACATGCATCTTAACTTATTCAGAGAAATAACACTGACTGCGTATTCTACGGACTTAAAGACATGAAGCTTTATTTCCAAGATGATGCATGGTAAGCTTTGAATTTAGGGCTGAACGATTTTGGAAAATAATCTAATTGAGATTTTTATTTTTTTTTACCAATATTGTGATTGCGATTTAATATGCAATTATTTTTTTAAAGCTCTTTATGTTCTGTATTATTCAACAAAGACAAGCTATAAATCATTGTATAGTATGACCAACAGAATATTAGATAGATTAAACATAAATGTTCTTTTCTATAGGCCAGGCCTATATGTTACGATGAAATTAGGTGATGCATGAATTGATATGAATGACATTTTTATTTAACAACTACAATCACAGTATATTGACTGATTTGTTGAACTTCCAACCTTGTAAGCATGTAATAATTATGACAACATAAAGCATTGAAAAATGGTGTAAACATTAATATGAAAGTCCGTAACAAATCACATAAACGAAAGTAGATTGCAGAAATATAAAAACAAATCTGTTGCTTTACCACACTTCTTTAGGAAATTCAAAGTCACTGTAATAAACATAGGCCTATGTAAACATGTGGACTGCACGTTTTAAACACTGTCTGTTAACTTTAGACCAGTGGTTTTCAAACTTATTTGGTCGCGCCCCTATAAAAAATATCTGCCCCCCCCTTCCCGAATCCCCAACCCACCTCAGACTACCAAATAATTTCACTAAACATTATGAAAAATTCATGCTTTTTTAATTTAAAAAACCTACAGGGAAAAAACACCTGCATCACTTCAAACATTGAAAAATAGCATAGAGAGAAAAACTGTTGTTTTATTATTCTCTCTCTGTTATTTATTACTGTGGGTTTCATGCTGTCCGCTAAGGCATAGGACACACACAGGCTTTCCTCCTCACCAACGACATTAAACGCCGTGTCTACACCGGACGCGAGCGGCAAAATACAGTAGAACCCATTATAATCAGTGACGCTGTGTACACTGGATGCGGCGCGACACGACAAAACCCGACAATAAACTGATGCCTTGTTCTATTTATGACGTACTGACACAAAGTTAAAATGATTTGCAACAGTCGATTTGTCGCATCCAGGGTAGAGCTGTTGCGGCGCAACGCAACAACTGTAGCGTCCGGTAGACACGGTGAGTGAAGCCAAGAGCAAGATATGCCTCGTCATATTTTCTGCATTTAGCTTTTAAAGGAGACATATTATGCCCCTTTTTTACAATATGTATATATGGTTTTCTGAGAGCACACATCCGAAGCACACGGACAGAAAGCTGCTGTCACAGCATGTGAGTACTAAACTAAGTTCTCATTCACACACGTTTACCTTAAAAACACACGAGCCATGACGTTAGAACTGGTACACCGTTGTCGCTTGCGAAAACACAATAACGGCATGGGAGTAAACTTACAGATTAAGGGGCGGTAATATTATAATAAGATCCATTTGCCACGTCACCAAGGGAGCGAAATCAGACACGCTCGTTTTCTCAGACGCTTGCAGAAAAAGGCTTACCAGAACAAAGTTACAGGGTTAATCTTTCACGTTTTCTTGGTTGGTAGATGCACCGGGGATCTGATTATAGCACTTAAAACCTGATCCATCTCCCATTCTAAGTTACGTCCTTTGGCTGTTTACTGTTTTATTTCTTTTCTTTTTCTGCTGATGGCCCGCACTCAACTTGAAGTAGCGCTGCTAGACCGATCGGTGTGTGTCATCAAAGTACTGCAAGAGCTATAAGAGAGCGTGGACGTCTCCTTATGCTTTCTCTCATCGTACTTTGATGCCATACACCGATCGATCTTCAAGTCGAACTTAAATGTATATTCTGAGAAAATTACAATGTTTTATGACCTTAGATGCATTTAAACCTGTTGTATAGGACTCCAACACAATATTAGGACACTTTAAAAAAAACATATGACCTGCTCTTTAAGTAAAAATTTATTTACATACACTTATCTTAAAAACTAATCTTGTGTGACTGATACGCTTCAAATCGGGTGATTTTAAGTCAGTGTTTTGCTGTCAGTCAATGGTGCTCTCCGCCGGTAGGGAATAGTAAAATGGCTGCTCGAACACTTCCGGTGGCTTCACCTCTGAATGGCAGTTTAGAACGCAATGAGCAATCCAGACATGACCCTTTTAGTGCCGACATCACAATTACATCAAAGCATTAGCTGGAGGCAAAACAAAGGAATGACTGGAAGCGGCCAATACAAACCAGCACAGAGTCGGCTAAATAAGGAGCTTAAAATGTCATCTTTGAGTGTCAGAATCGATGGAGTACAGGCTCCAGTTTGAAATTTTATGGCATACTTGCTGCCATTGCCAGGCAAAAACCGATGACAGCTGTGGTTAAAGGCAGTGGCGGCTCGTGGGTTTTAAAATAGAGGAGGCACACTTGTATTGGTCTGGGATCCCTGTCGATTATTATTATTTGCTTAACAACTTTAAAATGGCTTTTTGGTTGCTTTTAGTCAGAAAACGTAAAGAAAATGACACGCATACAGCAAGATAATATAATTTCACTTACCTGGCCTATCACTTGAAGAAAACATCCATCCCTTCTTAAAGG
>NW_015536784.1:311215-312031 GCF_001515605.1 Sinocyclocheilus anshuiensis | reverse complement strand
ATATTATATATATTATATATTTATTATAAAAAAGTTGTGCATTATTTAGTGTTGAATATTTTTTTATTATTATGAAATCCCTTAAAAATACCAAATGTTTAGTACATGCATTTCATTTAAAGAAAAAAATACCCTCAAAGTGTTCAGTCTCTTTTGACCATGAGAAGTATATGTGTGACCCCGAAATGAGGAGCAGCAGAGGGTTAATAATAAATTACATTTTCAGTGTTCCTATGATATGCCTTCAGAACACTTGGAATATATGACATGAGTTCCATGAGATTATTTTATAACACGTTTACAAAAACCTGATGAAAGTCACCTTCTCTGCCATTAAATTGACGAACACAAGCAGGGTATTTTTATTTATTTTTTGCATTTCGAAAAAAGAAGGTAATAAAGCTTTAGAATAGGGTCCCTCGAATCCTGCCCTGCAGAGTTTAGCTCCAACCCTAATTAAAGACCAGGGCTGCGTTTCCCGAAACCTTCTTAACGCTACGTCGTTCGTAAGTTATACCTTGAGTTGTACCTTTACGTTAATACGTGTTTCCCGAAACGTTCTTAGTTAAGTATACCTTCCGTAAGTCATTCGTTCGTAAGGTTAGTCTGGACCACTCTTAGCTATACCTTATCGCTGTTCACAGTTCACTCCGCTAGTGGCCACCACTGTGCAAAAAGCTTCTTCACATTTCAGTCGATACGATTGTAATTCTGTGGCAAGAAAAAGTGCAGAACCAAATAAATATTACAATTCTAAAGTTGTAATACATCCAGGGTTCAATTAGTGTTCAATTAATTGAAGTGTTTTTATGCAAA
>NW_015536784.1:303234-310477 GCF_001515605.1 Sinocyclocheilus anshuiensis | reverse complement strand
AATTCAGCTGCTGGCGGCTCTCCGTTTTTATGCTGTGGGGAGTTTTCTGGAGGTGTTTGGGGATGGATATGAGCGGAGTAAAGACCTCGGTGTGGCGGTGCGTTCACACAGTCACAAACATCCTGCTCCGGCACACCACCAATTACATAGCCTACGTATGCCTTTCACCAGGCACGAAGTGATGGAGGCACATCAAGGCTTCCATGCCCATTGTGTGTGTCCCGTGAGTAATTTGCCTTGTGGACAGGACACTTATCCCCATCGCCAACCCATCAACGCTCGACCAGACCTTCATAATATATATGAACATGAGAATATAAATGATCCTTTCAAAATCAAGCGAAGCCAAACAGCCAGTTAATGTAGCTGGTTAAGGCAGAATACTTTTGGCCGTGAGGTTGCAGGTTCACACTTGCAAAATTATACACACACACACACATACTGTATATATATATATTTCTAATATTTCTAAAGTGCTTCTTTATAATGAACATCACTTTCTCAATACTTTACCCGCTCTATAATGCAGTGAAAGAGCTCCTGTAGTGAACAATCGATTCTCGAGCCATCGATATCAACCTATTCAGCACCACCGCCATGGACAGCACCTGCTAACGTCGCACGTAAGAAGGTTTACCTTAAGCAACATCCTAAGGTATAGTTCGGGGAACACAACTAGGAAAGGTATCCTAACGCCCCAGTATAGTGACGGGGACACTATACTGTCAAAAAGCGAGCACTGTGCGATGTCCGAACTGATTGCACTATATTTTATGTATAATCGTTTTCTTAAATTCATTTTAAACCTATTAAATCAATTTTTTAAATAATTTTTCAAGTTTTTAAATTCCTTGTTTTATTGTTGTGATTATTTTTTTCTTTTATGTAAAGCACTTTGAATTACCATTGTGTATGAAATGTGCTATATAAATAAACTTGCCTTGCCTTGTTTGATGATCTGAAACATTAAAGTGTGACAAACATGCAAAAAAATAAGAAATCAGGAAGGGGGCCAACACTTTTTCACACCACTGTATATATATAAATATATGATATCCAAGGTTGCATTTAGTTTGAAATTTGGATTATTTTATAAATGCAGTGAGCACCGATAAATGCAATTTCTAATATTTCTAAAGTGCTTCTTTATAATGAACATCACTTTCTCAATACTTTACCCGCTCTATAACGCAGTGAAAGAACTCCTGTAGTGAACAATCGATTCTAGAGCCATCGATATCAACCTAATCAGCACCACTGCCATGGACAGCACCTGCTAACATCGCACGTAAGAAGGTTTACCTTAAGCAACATCCTAAGGTATAGTTCGGGGAACACACCTAGGAAAGATATACCCCTAGTTAAGGTGTATCTTTAGAGTCTTCGTAGCGCGCTAAGAGACACCGTTATCGGGAAACGCAGCCCTGATCAACCTAATCAAGGTCTTCACAGTCACTAGAAAGTTACAGGTAGCTGAGTTTGATCAGTTGGAGCAGTGCAGTGGCCCTCCAGGACCATATTCCAGGAAACCTTTTGTAGTGTGTCAAAGTAATCTGAAACTGGCTAACAAATTAACAGTTAGACGTTAAAATAATAATAATGGCATGATAGCACATGTTTGGGGAACTAGTGTTTAACATCAACTTGTGCAAATACAGACTTAAAGCACAACAACAACATTAGTATTAACTTGAAAATCAGAGATATTCACTTTTATCATTATTATTTTAATTTTCATAATCTCAGTTTTTAGGATTAGATTCAGTTATGTAAAAGGCATGTAAGATGTAAGAGGCTTGGAAGTGCATTTATGGGATTGACTTTCCTACAGCAAAACTCAGTGAACGTTTCACCATTTCACATATATAACTGGCTGTGATACATAACTTTAGGAATGCTTTCAGGATTGTATGTCATGTTTTCATCATAAGAATAGCTTAAATATTTTAATGTCCATCAAGATGCAACTAGATGGTGTCAATACAGAATCAACCAACAGTGGTAAACAAGGCCATGCTAACTATGCTAATTAAGTGCTTTTTGTTTGTCCTGACATTGCTCACACAGGCAGCGGTGCAGCACAGTGAGAGGGTCTTTGATGAGCTCATCAGCTCCATTCAGAAAAGACAAGCTGAGATGAGAGAGAAGATCAGTGCTCAAGAGAAGGAAGTACAAGAAGTTGAGAATCATATACAGACACTGGAGCACGAGATCCGAAATCTGCAGAAGGATAAAGATACATTGGAGCCACTTTTGCACACAGAGGATCACATTAATTTCTTCCAGGTTACAGAAAGCAATACAGAGAAAATATATTTATGAAACGCTGCCAAAGTTTATTTATTTATTTTGATTGTTGTTTTAGATGCTTTTTTTCTAATTATAGAATTACCCTTCCTGTTCGGAATTACATTCATACGCGATCTTACCAAGGGAGTTTAATAAGCTACTGACAACTGAGAATGTAAACAAGTCTCTCTCAGAATTGAAAGGCCAACTGGATCAAATATGTGAAGAGCACATGGGCAGTAAATCAAAGAAAGGTGAATCAACATTAACCATTCAGCTTTTCATAATGTACCAAGTGACCAACAATTTAAATTTCTATATGTTGTCTCAACATTTATGAAATGGAACAGTTTGAGGTAGAGTGCCCATTAGCAACTAATTTCACCACAACATTGGCAGAGACTGCAAAGACAGAGACTGTCCTGTAGTATTATGAGAAATTTCAATGCTCAATATACATTGCATATTGGTCTAGTGGTAGTTTTCTCTTGAATTTCTAAATAACTTTTATTTTCTCTAGTGACCTTAAAGATTATAGCCTGAAAAATAATGTTAATAACCTTGTTTCTATTGAAATTTTGATTTGAGCATAGGAATAGGGTAATGTTGTTTTCTGATATTACTCCTGATTTCTCCATTAACACAAACAGGAACTGTATTTCAGTGACTAACATCTGTTAGTATCTGCCCAAGCCCCAGGGGCATAACGAATATGGCTGCTGAGTGAAAATACTCCTTAAAGAGACATTGTTGAGGGTCACTGGCTCGGAAAATGATGGTATTAATGTGTCTATTATAAAGACTTATTATAAAGACTGTGTTCATCTCCACTGTTCCTCAAATATTTTTATTTTGAATGTATCTGTCTCATGTGATATTTATTTTTCTGTGAATTCTTATATAATGTATATGATTATTTTGTATCTAAATTCATAGTTGGTGATTTTTTGAGGTTAAAAAGAGTTCCCGTTCCGAGTAGAATAGCAAACCGCAGGGAAATTGGTAAGATTTTCTTTTTTTTTAATCAGAAAATACAAGCAAACACACATTTAGAAATACCATCAATCAGTTTTTAAATTCTGGTATTCATTCTGTTTAACTCTGCTACTCATTTTATGTTTCCATCTTCAGAGGGCCATCCGTTTTATATAACAAATCGGTCATTGGGTAAGCATATGCATTTCGAACCACTGAACAATTTTGATTATGAATATATGCTCTGCCTTGGAATTTGTGTGTCTGTGTGTGTGTTTTACATTTTGCTATGCTGCTGAAGTGTAATAAGTGGTCATTTGGTAGTTGCTTTTTAAACTCTGTTACTCATTCAGTTTAACTCTGTTACTCATTTTATACTTACATCTTCAGAGCGCCATCAATCGGAGACAAGAACTCGGTCTTTGGGTAAGCATATGCATTTCGAACCACTGAACAATTTTAATTATGAATATATGTTCTGCCTTGGAATTCGTGTGTTTTTTTTTGGTTTTTTTTACATTTTGCTATGTTGTTGCTGAAGTGTTATCAGTGGTTGTTTGGTGGTTGCTTTTTAAACTCTGTTACTCATTGTTTAACTCTGTTTATCATTTTATACTTCCATCTTCAGAGCGCCGTCAATCGGATATAAGAACTCCGACATTGGGTAAGCATATGCATTTTGAATGACTGAAAAATTTTAATTATAAATATATGCTCTGCCTTGGAATGTTGTGTTTTGTTTTGTTTTTTTTTTAATTTACATTTTGCTATGTTGTTGCTTAAGTGTAATCAGTGGTTCCCTATCTGTCGGTCACTATGAGTTATGTCGAACGACATATGGGGTCTCACTTGGGAGCCCAATCATCTCTGAGTTTAAGAGAAAAAGCCAATGAGAATTGGCTTGTGGATTTTGCATGCTGAGCCACTCCCCGTGCACATGGGTATATAAGGCGACAGCGTGCATCCACTCATTCGATCTTTGCTTCGGAGCCGAGTGGTTGTATGAAAAGCTGTTATACTCCACAAAGTCATTAATCTGCTGTGTGTCGGGAAGCTGTTCTGGTTGGCGGTACGGCGCAAACAGTGGTGTCCCTTTCAGCGATTCCCTTGCGCGCTTCAACTAAAAGGGCAGATTTCCTAAAAGAGCAAATCACGGAAGATTCGCGTCTTCTTAAAGACGCCGTTTCATCCGTGTCTCTGGATGCGGTCATTTCCTGTCCTCTGACAATGGCCACAAGCATTGTCTTCCAGTGTCTGGGCATTCAGCGCGCTGAAGAAGCTATCGTGGATGGTTCATGCCCGCACTGCGAGTGCGTGACCATGGCAACGCTGCGATCGCGTCTCTCCATTCTTAAAGAGAAACGAGCAGACCCCTCTGTCACTACCCGTCCCGGTTTCTCTGCCACAAGCAGAGGACCGCCGGCTAGTGCTCTGGGAGATTTGAGGGTGACAGTGAGAGCTTCTCGGCCGGGCCACGCCCCACGGACCTCTCACTCCTTCCGCAGCGCTTGTCCTGTGCGGTTGATGAGTGATTCTGCTGGGCTGTCTTATGGTGGTCCCAGCATTTCATTTGGTGTGCCGCAGCGGGATCAGATGTCGATTGCAGCATCGGGGGATGGGCTATTGACCTCTGTGGATGAAGATTCGGCGGGGCTGCCCCCCTCAGATGTTGTCACCACTGCTGAATCGGACCCAGAGTTGACGACCGTGCTTGCCCGGACAGCTGTGAGCATCAGGTTGGAGGTGAATACACTGCCCAGCCCTGAGTGCTCGCAGCTGGATGATTGGTTTCTCGGTGTAGAGCGCGGCTCACAACCGTGTTCTGCTCTGGTTCCTTTCTTCTCAGAGGTGCATGAGGAAGTGACGTAGTCGTGGACGTCCCCTTTTTACGGCCAGAAGCCGCTTGTCTCCTTCCTCCATCCTCACTACCCTCGATGGCGGGGCGGCTAGGGGGTGCGTTCCCCAGGAGGAGAGAGCGATTGCGGTACACCAGTGCCCGCAAAATGCCGCCACTTGGAGGAATAGTCCGCGTCTCCCGTCCAAAGCCTGTAAGTTGTCGGCGGCTCTCGCTGCCAAAGCATACAGTGCTGTGGGCCAAGCTGCCTCTGGCCTGCATGCCATGGCGATCCTGAGAGTTCACCAAGCCAAGGCCTTAACAAATGCACGAGGGTAGTACTGACCCGAGGTTGATGCAGGAGCTGAGCACGGCAACTGACTTCGCCCTCCGGGCGATGGAAGTCACGACGCGGTCACTCGGAAAGGCAATGTCCACTCTGGTGGTCCAGGAGCGCTATCTCTGGCTCAGCCTGGTCGAGATGAGAGACGTTGACAAAGTGCACTTTCTTGATGCTCCCATCTCCCAGGCTGGCCTGTGCGGCGACACTGTCGAGGGCTGTGCCCAGCAGTTCTCGGCAGTACAACAGCAGACTGAGGACATACAGCACATCTTGCCCCGACGTGATCTTCCAGCTGCCACCGTTCTGTCGCGGGCCGTGTCTCAGCCTGCTCGTCGCCGTGGATGCCCTCCTGCGTCCTCCACACTGGCTCCACCCCTCGCTGAGACATCGTCGAGACCAGCGCATCGAGCCCCACGCAGGAGAGTGGCGCCCCCCGTGTTGCTTCCGGCCGTTAAGTCCTCCAAGAAGACGGCAAAGCGGCCCTGACACGGGCAACCCGGAGATGTGGGTGACTACTCTTCAGGAGGTGGCGAGGACAGTGCCGCTCCTTCCCCTGGAGGAGGGCCGGGCGGAGAAGCTTTTGTTTGCTTTTCTTTTGCCAGCGGTAACCACATTGTCAGAGAAAGAACAGTTTCCTTTTTCTCCAGGTTGCAAGGCTCGTGGGTTGACAGTGAGCGACGCACTGCTTCCTCACTCTCACCCATGACGCCCCTTATCACCAGTGGCCAAGAGGTCGCGGAACGCTTCTCTGGCCAGTCCCTCTGGGGACACAGGGAGTTTTGTTGTGATGACTCGGAACGTGATGCCTTCTGGGCCACCCAGCACAACTCCCCATCGCTGCACCACTGTGGGTACGTCGACTGTCCCTTTGGTGCCACTCGTACAGAGTTTAGGAGTGTGGCTTGCGTTGCCCAACCCGTCCTGCTGGCTCATTCGGATGGTGCGACTCGACTACGCAATTCAGTTCGCCAGGTGACCTCCCAAGTTCAGTGGCATTCTTGAGACTTCGTGGCTTTCGGTGACACCTCTGTCTTGCGCGAGGAGATTGCTGTCCTGTTGGCGAAGGATGCAATCGAGCCAGTACAAGGTCCTCCCCTTCGGGCTCTCCCTGTCCCCCGTGTCTTCACGAAAGTTGCGGAGGATGCCGTTGCTCCACTATGGGAAGTGGGCATCAGGATCCTCAACTATCTCGACATCTGGAGATGGGCATGGCGCCACGGTACGCATCGTGTCACCATCACACCGATGTGTCGCCGCCTATTCAGCCCCTGGTCGGACCTTGCTTTTCTACGGGCCGGGTTGCCCTTAGAACAAGTGTCCCGGCATTTCGTCACAACAGATGCCTCTAATATGGGCTGGGGTGCTACGTGCAACGGGCAGGCAGCTTCGGGGTTCTGGACAGGACCTCGACTGCTTTGGCACATCAGCTGTCTGGAGTTGCTGGCAGTGCATCTAGCCTGCCTTGCGGCAGTTCCGGCCGCTGCTGCTGGAAAAGTCATCTGCTGCTGGACAAGGCTGCTGGTACATCAACTGACAGGGTGGTCTACGATCACGTCGCATGTCAACTCGCCTGCCATCTCCTCCTCTGGAGTCAGACGTGGCTCAAGTACCTGCGCGCTGTCCACATTCCGGGGGAGTTCAATCGTGCAGCCGACATGCTCTCACGACAGCTTACTTTCCCCGGAGAATGGGGACTCCATCCCCAGACGGTCCAGCTGATCTGGAGTCAATTCGGAGAAGCTCAGGTGGACCTGTTTGCTTCCCACGAGTCCTCCCACTGCCAGTTGTATTACTCCCTGACC
>NW_015536784.1:277739-301750 GCF_001515605.1 Sinocyclocheilus anshuiensis | reverse complement strand
GTGCACAGCAGTTCTCGGCAGTACAAAAGCAGACTGAGGACATACAGCACATCTTGCCCCGACGTGATCTTCCAGCTGCCACCGTTCTGTCGCGGGCCGTGTCTCAGCCTGCTCGTCGCCGTGGATGCCCTCCTGCGTCCTCCACACTGGCTCCACCCCTCGCTGAGACATCGTCGAGACCAGCGCATCGAGCCCCACGCAGGAGAGTGGCGCCCCCCGTGTTGCTTCCGGCCGTTAAGTCCTCCAAGAAGACGGCAAAGCGGCCCTGACACGGGCAACCCGGAGATGTGGGTGACTACTCTTCAGGAGGTGGCGAGGACAGTGCCGCTCCTTCCCCTGGAGGAGGGCCGGGCGGAGAAGCTTTTGTTTGCTTTTCTTTTGCCAGCGGTAACCACATTGTCAGAGAAAGAACAGTTTCCTTTTTCTCCAGGTTGCAAGGCTCGTGGGTTGACAGTGAGCGACGCACTGCTTCCTCACTCTCACCCATGACGCCCCTTATCACCAGTGGCCAAGAGGTCGCGGAACGCTTCTCTGGCCAGTCCCTCTGGGGACACAGGGAGTTTTGTTGTGATGACTCGGAACGTGATGCCTTCTGGGCCACCCAGCACAACTCCCCATCGCTGCACCACTGTGGGTACGTCGACTGTCCCTTTGGTGCCACTCGTACAGAGTTTAGGAGTGTGGCTTGCGTTGCCCAACCCGTCCTGCTGGCTCATTCGGATGGTGCGACTCGACTACGCAATTCAGTTCGCCAGGTGACCTCCCAAGTTCAGTGGCATTCTTGAGACTTCGTGGCTTTCGGTGACACCTCTGTCTTGCGCGAGGAGATTGCTGTCCTGTTGGCGAAGGATGCAATCGAGCCAGTACAAGGTCCTCCCCTTCGGGCTCTCCCTGTCCCCCGTGTCTTCACGAAAGTTGCGGAGGATGCCGTTGCTCCACTATGGGAAGTGGGCATCAGGATCCTCAACTATCTCGACATCTGGAGATGGGCATGGCGCCACGGTACGCATCGTGTCACCATCACACCGATGTGTCGCCGCCTATTCAGCCCCTGGTCGGACCTTGCTTTTCTACGGGCCGGGTTGCCCTTAGAACAAGTGTCCCGGCATTTCGTCACAACAGATGCCTCTAATATGGGCTGGGGTGCTACGTGCAACGGGCAGGCAGCTTCGGGGTTCTGGACAGGACCTCGACTGCTTTGGCACATCAGCTGTCTGGAGTTGCTGGCAGTGCATCTAGCCTGCCTTGCGGCAGTTCCGGCCGCTGCTGCTGGAAAAGTCATCTGCTGCTGGACAAGGCTGCTGGTACATCAACTGACAGGGTGGTCTACGATCACGTCGCATGTCAACTCGCCTGCCATCTCCTCCTCTGGAGTCAGACGTGGCTCAAGTACCTGCGCGCTGTCCACATTCCGGGGGAGTTCAATCGTGCAGCCGACATGCTCTCACGACAGCTTACTTTCCCCGGAGAATGGGGACTCCATCCCCAGACGGTCCAGCTGATCTGGAGTCAATTCGGAGAAGCTCAGGTGGACCTGTTTGCTTCCCACGAGTCCTCCCACTGCCAGTTGTATTACTCCCTGACCCAGGCCCCCCTGGGCACGGATGCACGGGCACACAGCTGGCCTCGGGCTGTACGCAAGTATGCGTTTTCCCCAGTGAGCCTGCTCCCACAGACACTGTGCAAGGTCAGGGAGGATGAGGAACAGGTCCTGTTGGTTGTGCATTTCTGGCCCACCCGGACCTGGTTTTCGGAAGTCATGCTCCTCATGACAGCCCCTCCCTTGCGCATCCCCCTGAGGAAGGACCTCCTTTCACAGGGGCTGGGCACCATATGGCACCCGTGTCCAGATCTCTGGAACCTCCACGTGTGGCTTCTGGACGGGACGCCCCAGCAGTTCTCGGCAGTACAACAGCAGACTGAGGACATACAGCACATCTTGCCCCGACGTGATCTTCCAGCTGCCACCGTTCTGTCGCGGGCCGTGTCTCAGCCTGCTCGTCGCCGTGGATGCCCTCCTGCGTCCTCCACACTGGCTCCACCCCTCGCTGAGACATCGTCGAGACCAGCGCATCGAGCCCCACGCAGGAGAGTGGCGCCCCCCGTGTTGCTTCCGGCCGTTAAGTCCTCCAAGAAGACGGCAAAGCGGCCCTGACACGGGCAACCCGGAGATGTGGGTGACTACTCTTCAGGAGGTGGCGAGGACAGTGCCGCTCCTTCCCCTGGAGGAGGGCCGGGCGGAGAAGCTTTTGTTTGCTTTTCTTTTGCCAGCGGTAACCACATTGTCAGAGAAAGAACAGTTTCCTTTTTCTCCAGGTTGCAAGGCTCGTGGGTTGACAGTGAGCGACGCACTGCTTCCTCACTCTCACCCATGACGCCCCTTATCACCAGTGGCCAAGAGGTCGCGGAACGCTTCTCTGGCCAGTCCCTCTGGGGACACAGGGAGTTTTGTTGTGATGACTCGGAACGTGATGCCTTCTGGGCCACCCAGCACAACTCCCCATCGCTGCACCACTGTGGGTACGTCGACTGTCCCTTTGGTGCCACTCGTACAGAGTTTAGGAGTGTGGCTTGCGTTGCCCAACCCGTCCTGCTGGCTCATTCGGATGGTGCGACTCGACTACGCAATTCAGTTCGCCAGGTGACCTCCCAAGTTCAGTGGCATTCTTGAGACTTCGTGGCTTTCGGTGACACCTCTGTCTTGCGCGAGGAGATTGCTGTCCTGTTGGCGAAGGATGCAATCGAGCCAGTACAAGGTCCTCCCCTTCGGGCTCTCCCTGTCCCCCGTGTCTTCACGAAAGTTGCGGAGGATGCCGTTGCTCCACTATGGGAAGTGGGCATCAGGATCCTCAACTATCTCGACATCTGGAGATGGGCATGGCGCCACGGTACGCATCGTGTCACCATCACACCGATGTGTCGCCGCCTATTCAGCCCCTGGTCGGACCTTGCTTTTCTACGGGCCGGGTTGCCCTTAGAACAAGTGTCCCGGCATTTCGTCACAACAGATGCCTCTAATATGGGCTGGGGTGCTACGTGCAACGGGCAGGCAGCTTCGGGGTTCTGGACAGGACCTCGACTGCTTTGGCACATCAGCTGTCTGGAGTTGCTGGCAGTGCATCTAGCCTGCCTTGCGGCAGTTCCGGCCGCTGCTGCTGGAAAAGTCATCTGCTGCTGGACAAGGCTGCTGGTACATCAACTGACAGGGTGGTCTACGATCACGTCGCATGTCAACTCGCCTGCCTCTGGAGTCTCTGGAGTCAGACGTGGCTCAAGTACCTGCGCGCTGTCCACATTCCGGGGGAGTTCAATCACATGCTCTCTACTCCCTGACCCAGGCCCCCCTGGGCACGGATGCACGGGCACACAGCTGGCCTCGGGCTGTACGCAAGTATGCGTTTTCCCCAGTGAGCCTGCTCCCACAGACACTGTGCAAGGTCAGGGAGGATGAGGAACAGGTCCTGTTGGTTGTGCATTTCTGGCCCACCCGGACCTGGTTTTCGGAAGTCATGCTCCTCATGACAGCCCCTCCCTTGCGCATCCCCCTGAGGAAGGACCTCCTTTCACAGGGGCTGGGCACCATATGGCACCCGTGTCCAGATCTCTGGAACCTCCACGTGTGGCTTCTGGACGGGACGCGGCAGACCTAAGTGATCTGCCACCAGCGGTGGTAGGCACTATCACTCAGGCTAGAGCTCCTTCTACGAGGCAGGCCTATGCTTTGAAGTGGAGTCTGTTCACGAATTGGTGTTCTTCTCACCGAGAAGACACCCGGAGATGCTCGATTGGAGTCGTGCTTTCTTTCCTGCAAGAAAGCTTGGAGTGTAGGCTGTCACCCTCCACCTTGAAAGTGTATGTTGCTGCTATCACAGCACATCACAATGCAGTGGATGGCCGGTCCCTGGGGAAGCATGTCCTGATCGTTAGGTTCCTGAGGGGTGCCAGAAGGTGGAATCCTCCTAGGACACTCCTGATACCCTCCTGGGATCTCTCTGTTGTCCTGGCTGGACTTCAGAAGGGTCCCTTTGAGCCGCTTGATTCAGTTGAGCTGAAGTTCCTGTCTCTCAAGACAGCGTTCCTGATTGCACTCACTTCCATCAAGAGGATCAGGGACCTCCAAGCATTTTCGGTAAGTGAAGACTGCCTTGTGTTCGGGCTGGCCTACTCTCACGTTGTCCTGAGATCCCGGCCTGGATACATGCCCAAGGCCCAAGGAATACCACACCCTTCCGAGATCAGGTGGTGAACCTGCAAGCGCTGCCCCCGGAGGAGGCAGATCCAGCCTTGGCGTTGCTGTGTCCCGTAAGAGCATTACACATATACGTGGACCGCACCCAGAGCTTCAGAAGCTCTGAGCAGCTCCTTGTCTGCTTTGGAGGTCAGCAGAAAGGGAAGGCTGTCTCCAAGCAGAGATTGGCCCACTGGATAGTGGATGCCATCTCCTTGGCGTACCAATCCCAAGGCGAGCCGTGCCCCCTGAGGGTGAGAGCCCACTCCACTCAGAGCGTTACCTCCACCTGGGCGCTGGCGCCTCTCTGGCAGACATCTGTCGAGCTGGGGGCTGGGCAACACCTAACATCTTCGCGAGGTTTTACAACCTTCGTGTAGAGCCAGTTTCTTCCCGTGTGTTGGGTAACCGGTAATTGTCAGGAAGATCTGGCTCGGTGTCACGCTTACTGCGCCATTCCCCCTCACACGGGGATGCGACCACCTTTCTTCTCCCAGTAAAGTTCCCCGTTTGGCGAACCCTGGTCGAGCATCCTCCAGCACCCCCGGCATTCAGACTTGGTGGAGCAGTCTGACGCCAGGCACAGTACTGGTGTTAGCATGCCCGGAGTCCCGGTCAGCCCCTGTACTGGGCTAGGTGTCCATATGTCTTGATTCCCTACGGGTAATCCCATATGTGTTTTCTTCCACGGTAAGGTTTCCCTCTCGGTAAACCTGTGTCTTCCCTTGACAGATCCGCTCTGTCAGTCTCTTCTGGCAGTTGCTCCAGGTTGTGGCGTTTTCCATAGACCCCTTTTGTCATTCGACTATTCGCTGTTGCTGGGACACGTTCTCGGCTCCTCAGCGTAAAACCTAATGAGTGGATGCACGCTGTCGCCTTATATACCCGTGTGCACGGGGAGTGGCTCAGCATGCAAAATCCACTAGCCAATTCTCATTGGCGTTTTCTCTTAAACTCAGAGATGATTGGGCTCCCAAGTGAGACCCCATATGTCGTTCGACATAACGTCTCCGTTCCATCCATCAGGGAACAAGGGTTACGTACGTAACTGAGACGTTATTTGGTGGTTGTTTATTTGTCCACAGTAAGTCAAAACAGCCTACTTTGAAGATTCTATGATCATAACGGGAAAAAGCTGTAGAAGAAAATGTATACAAAAATGGATACATTTTTATTCATTTAACAGTGTGTAAGGGAAGAAAAAAACGTAGGAACTCAAAGAGACGCAGATTATACATAATTTTATCACTTAATTCGTGTTTGCACTCTTTACCCACTGAAACATGCTTGTTTAACTTTTCTCCCCTGATTTCAGATTTCTGTAAAACAGGGAAAGCAGTATGGCCCAAGACGTAGGTGTATTCAGATATAATGCATGCATATTTGCATTTATTATTTGATTTAGCATCTACTAAATTATTTTATGTTGTAAATAAAAGCTTAATATGGTATGGGTATATAGCTGTGTGTATATCAGCTGTTTTACAGCAGCTTGTGTGAATGTGGCTCATATTTTAGAGCCATTTGTCAGCTTTAAGTAAGTATATTCATTGTTATTAAACAACAGTTAGCATACATGCACATTTCTTCTGATTTAGCAACTATTTCTTATTCTTATTTCTTATTTTCTATGTTAAAGCTTACTCCTAAAAATATGATTGCAGGTATCGCAATGATCGGACGTATGATGGTTACAGGTACATGTCTGATGATGATGATGATCTCTATGGATAGATGGAGATGTTTCCACTTATCTCCTGATGACACTTAAAAGCATGTGGAACTCATCATTCCTTCATAGAGTACAGTGAAAGGTCAGAGTATTACAGCACAAAAAAATTGGAGATGATGTGCATCTAAAGGACCTTGTTATAATATTTAGTTTATTAGGCTATTGTTGATTTTTGCTTCCCTGTACATATATGGTTTTAACAAACTATTATTCATGGGGGATTGTATATATTATTATGGGGTTTGTGAAACCAGTGGGCCATGTACCTTTGAAATTTTTCTGTCATTCAGCAACATAGTACATTAAAAAATATTAATATTAAGCATGAATAGATTTACACACAAACAACAACATAATTTACACATACACTGTGTAATAAGAATAATACTGTATCATCTACATTTTTTAATTAATTATTTACAGGTTTTATCTGTGGGATCATATTTTAACCACCTTTATTTCATTTTTTATTTTGATTTCAGTAGTAAATAGACAATCATCATCATCATTCAAATTATTTGATAGCTGGCCATAAGGTGGTGCTATAATATGTGAACTTACTGTATATTTTTACTTGAACTTTGCAGAATATAATATAATTTGTTGCATTCAAGTTAGGCTAATGAACTGTACTACTTGGTTGAAGAATTGTGTATAATTATTAATTATTAATTAACATGATTAAAATACCTTTAATTGTTTATTTAAAATTGCTCCTGTTTTATTAAAGCAGTTTGCGTGTTAAAGTGAACATGTCTTGGATAAATCACATTCAATAACAATGAACAAAAGTATCCAAATGCATAAGAATGTCAGCACACACTGAGAACACATTAGTGAATGTATTTAGTGATTAGATCAAAATATTTAGACATAATTTACTGCTTTATTTAGTGCTGATCAAATATAAGTTAAAGAACAATAGCACACTATATTCATCAATTTAGACAAAGTGATCAATTTGGTGTGTTTTTGGCATGTTCTTCATAGTGGGGGGAAAAAGAGAAGAAAGGAACGAGATGAAGGTGAGTAAATGACACTTTTAGGTATTTTGGCATCTTAAATGGGACAGACACTTCATTGCTGGACAGACACACCGGCAGCCATATCACCCTGTAGCCCAAGACTGGTTACCCACTGAAGCTAAGCAGGGCTGAGCCTGGTCAGTACCTGGATGGGAGACCTCCTGGGAAAACTAGGTTGCTGCTGGAAGAGGTGTTAGTGAGGCCAGCAGGGGGTGCTCACCCTGTGGTCTGTGTGGGTCCTAACGCCCCAGTATAGTGACGGGGACACTATACTGTCAACAAGCACCGTCCTTCGGATGAGACGTTGAACCGAGGTCCTGACTCTCTGTGGTCATTAAAAATCCCAGGACGTCTTTCGAAAAGAGTAGAGGTGTGACCTCGGCATCCTGGCCAAATTTGCCCATTGGCCTCTGATCATCATGGCCTCCTAACAATCCCCATATCTACTGATTGGCTTCATCACTCTGTCTCCTCTCCACCAGTAAGCTGGTGTGTGGTGGGCGTTCTGGCGCACTATGGCTGCCGTCGCATCATCCAGGTGGATGCTGCACATTGGTGGTGGATGAGGAAATACCCCCTGACAATGTAGAGCGCTTTGAGTGCCTAGAAAAGCGCTTTATAAATGGAATGAATTATTGCAATTACCATATTATTGATTACATTTAAACCTGTGACACTTGCTCCTGTGGAACACGAGAAGATATTTTAAATAATGTTGGACCTCACTAACTGTTTTTTATGAACAAAAAACAGTGAGAAACACCTTTTATCTTTGTTTGTGTTCCACGGAAGAAAGAAATGCATACAATACTGGGGTGAGTATATTAAGACATATTTTACATTTTTGGGTAAACTTTGCCTTTATTGATGTGATGGAATGAATTGCCCTGCAAAACCTCGCCTTTTAGTTTCTTAATGTGAATTTACATTCCCAATCAGATTAGACAGTTCATCATTTTTTTGTCTGAATTTAAAAGGTCTTTTTGTCTGAATTTGAATGTCAGCTAAACATGCATAATTTTTACAATATGCAATATTAATATAAGATGTTCTTTGTGCAGATGAAGTTATTTGATATTGTTTAAATAATGTTCTTACAAAAAAAAAAAAAAAAAAATTCAGAAAAACAAACAAACACGGGGGTCGGTCAAACATTTATTTGGACTAATCGTACAACATCTTATTAACACCTGGAAATGTTAGCAAAATAAAGAGTCAGAAAATGTATGTACAGAGACTTAACAGAACAAAAATATATATTTAATAAAAGCAGTGGTTTAACTCCCCTTTGTCACAAACTTTGAAATGTGTAGCTGGATCTGATTAAAACTGTAAAACATCATTAAAAACAGACTAAGACTAAAACCTATTCACTAGCCCAGATCTTCTGGCACCCTTCAGGGCCAAAAAATTGGAATGTAGAGCTATTTAAACACTATTAAAAAAGTTTTTTTTTTTTATTTATTTGTAGTTTTACATCGTCCCGTAACCATCTCCTAAGAGGACAATTTGTCATTTCACTCATCAGCCCTGAAAAATCAAGGATCGGATGAAGTTTAAAGAGACAAATGACTGAAAAGTCTGTGAATAGGGAGCCACACTCTTCCATCTGCTGCTCTTCCTTCGCTTCCCTTCTTGTTCTTTTTCAGGGAAATGCCCTTGAATTTGAAGGAGTTCTTCAGTGAGAATTTCTTTTTCTTCTTGGTTTCCTTTGCAGCTTCGCCATCAGATTTGGCGGCGTCACCTTCGGTAGCAGGAGCGGCTTCGATGCCATCTCCCTCCTCCGTCTTGGCGGCCTCCTCCTTGGCAACCTCCGCGGTTCCATTTCCGTCTGCTGCCACGGCTTCTCCATCTGGCTTGGTGGATACGTCGCCATTGGTTTTCACATGGCCATTTTCCTGAAGAGAAAAGCAGAATGAGAGAAGATAAGCCAAAATGCATGCTGGCACACACACAGTCAGCAGAAAAGCAAAGGGGTTATGCTTGTAAATGCTTGTTTTTATAGTCATAGTAAATATTAAATGCTTGCTTTCATAGTATAGTTTATAGCACAATATGTTAGCCATATTTTCACAGCATATACCACTCATTTGGATCCAAAACCAAATAGACTACTTTTAATTCCTTTAATTGATATGTACCTCTATTTTTGTTTATAAATAAATATTAAAATCACTAGTTTAAAAAAAAATCCCAGTATTATGTAAACCTCAAAATACAGCAATATTAGAAGAATTGAGATTTAAAGCTCAGCCTGCTCATCACTGTAGTGCCTAAACCTTAAATTAAGACTCTGAGGATTGCTATATTTAATTACGTTAAAGACAGAAGCAACACCCAGAAACCCAAAAGCAGGAGTGCATAGTAATTACACACTACGTCCACCAGAGGCGATATTGATCTACTAAATATAATCCACTGGTTAGAAAACCAACCACTACCAGAGAGAACAAAGAAAAGGGAGACAGCAACCCTAGAACGGTGTTTAAAACAACACCTCCCTCTAAAACACCTTTTTTCTTGAATTTCAGAAATTCGGACAACTAATCATTCAGATGATCTATCAACCGGGCACTGTAGCCTTGAGTTACGGTAACTTGCTCTGTTCAAGTACTGGGGTGTTTAAATCACATGCATAAAGATATGCAAAATAATGCATTGAGTTGATTAATAAAGAAAAGAGCTCTCGTCTTGCATATGGAGGGGGAAGGGCGCATATGCATTAAGGGGGATGGGTGGAATGATTATTAATGAAGTACCAAAGGAATGGTCCATGCATTCACACACACAGACAGACACTCACGCATGCATTGCATTGTTTGCAGATCAGCAGAAGCGCTCTGCATC
This sequence comes from Sinocyclocheilus anshuiensis, assembly GCF_001515605.1. NCBI lineage: Eukaryota > Metazoa > Chordata > Actinopteri > Cypriniformes > Cyprinidae > Sinocyclocheilus > Sinocyclocheilus anshuiensis. The sequence goes on along the minus strand of NW_015536784.1, from coordinate 291,918 downwards.
ATTTGCATGCAGCTCTGCAACCTTTTGTTCTCAAATTCGGGTTACTGCCAGTTTCAGTGCCAACACACGACCACAGAGTGCTTGATAACTAACTAAACTAACTAAAATGTGTTTGGAAAAGACCTATTTTAAAAAAGAAATAAGAGAGAGAGAGGTTTGAAACAGATTTTCCAACTTAAACCCTCAAAATTAGAAAAAGGTTCAACACAAAATCATCCTTGAGAACTGATGATATAGTAGCCATAACCAATTTGTAAAAAGTTAATTGTTAGATAAATGGGATTATGAAAAGGCATATATATATATATATATAGAGAGAGAGAGAGAGAGAGAGAGAGAGAGAGATAAGATCCCATTCCGATATATCAAAACACTGGTAGTTCAATCATAAAAGTGCTTGTAGATCCTCACCTGGCCATTGGCTTTATCAGCCACGGCTTTTCCGTCCACTGTAGCTTCACCTTTAGTCAACTGAGCACCCATCCCTCCTTTGTGTCTCCTTCAAAGAGTTAAAAATGAAAATAAAGGCAGAAAAAACCCTGAGGGTCCTTAAATTCAAACCCACACTGTAGAGACAGTAAGCGAGCGTTTAGATTCCTGGCGTGTTTTTTAATGTGCTGTGCTCAGCAGACACAAATAAAGGCTGCTTTCTGGTAGTAAATCCACACGACTCTGCGGGGAGAACAGACTAAGAGTTTCACAGCTACAAGTGTGAGTATTTGTCTGTGTGACTCCACCCAGCAGCTACGCCGCCCAATCTGCACAAGAGGGCTGGAGCTTCATCTGCCCCATTCAAACACACCACTACATACACTCCAGTAGATTACTGGATCTGAAGCTTTACAACTCTGGATGGATGGACTACTAATATTAAGGATTTTATTGATGATTTGAAAAGTAAACTTCCACATCCTCTTCATATGTCTTAATATCTGATGAAATATAAAACAAGTGAAGGAATTAATTGAAGCGAACATAGGAGTGCGTTTTAAATAATTTAATTACTTTGGGATAAGGATTTCATTTTTGTCATGTCTGCAGTAATGTCTAACATGAAAAACTGGCAATTAAGAAAGTTTCCTCATTTTTGCTTTATCTAGGCAAAACGTTTCAGACTAAACATGTTTAAACTCAGGTTTACTTGATTATCCATACATAATTTTTTGGAAAAAATCATGTTAAAATGTATCAAATATGATACATCAGACCTTCAGGGAATGTTTATTTGTTCATCTCTCAATCATCAGTGTATTGCATTGCATTATGTGTTCTGAACCTACAGAGCTTTGATCATAGAAGTAAGCATTTAAATATATTATTGGGAACTGCAGACAACTGATATTTATTATGTGTTATGTAAGTATAAAGATCTCATTGAATTTCTCGTCAAAATGCTTTAAACTAAACATGATTTCTTGAAACTTTTGTTGTAATTGTTAATAGATTTCTAAGTTTTTCACTTATCATTTCCCATCCTTTTAGTCTTTTGTGAACTGATCCCTTTAACTAAAGCCAGTTCTGTGATGGCATCATCACACAGGAAGTGACATAATTTTGGAGGGAAAACATCAGCACAAGCATTAGTGAGTATTAGCAATGCATTTAAAGGATTCTGTGATGTTTTGTTAGCTGTTTGGTGTTAGTTGGTTTGCAGAAGCATCCTGTAAATTTAAAGTAAAATTGGTTTGATAATGTCAACATTTCAAAAGATAGTTAAACTCTCAGTCCCTCACTGAGCAATGGCTATAATGTTAGCTCTCTGTTTCCATTCTGTTCATTTTCTTGCCGTTGTGTAAATAGTCGGGCTGTAATTAAATTGCCTGAGCTGGACCATAGCATATTTCTCAATGTCTGCTCTACAGTTTTATAGAAATATCAAATACAGTATTACAGGAATGAGCCATTTTAATTTTTTACAAAACCTTAGTACAAGTAAAAGGTCTTTCAGTATAATTTTAAAAACATCCACCTGCAGGTTGTGGTACACATCTTTTTGCTGTTAAATCTTTACTTGTTTTTATAAATTAAACATGAGAATAACATTTATGTTGTTCGTAAGATTTCAAGATGAACATTTACTAGACCGAAGAAACCATAAATATATTTTTTTAGAAAAATCATGTTAAAATGTATGAAATATGATCCATCAGGCTTTTGAGGAACGTTTACTTGTTCATGTCTCAATAATCAGTGTATTGCATTGCATTATATGTTTAGAAATTACCGCACGTTGATCATAAACTAAGCATTTAAATATCATCTTACTAAGACATATTATTTGGAGATATAGAGAGACAACTAATATTTATATGCATTTTATGTAAATAGTCTGTAAAGTGCTACTGTTATAAAGATCTCATTGATTTACATTAAAAGCTATCAGAATGTCATCTTATTTTTTTGGCCATATGAATATCAGCATCTGCTTAGGCTCTGAGGGAGACGACGTTCTTTCTGTGCTAATCAATATTGTATCACAGACACTGTTGATAGAGCTTAACTTGTCCTGAACCCGGAACATTCCTGTAGCAGCACAAGTGCTGGAATGCCACATGGTTTTTATGCCCCACCCAGTGCTGTAAGGATGACATGCAGTGCCCCGACCCCCCGCCTCCGGTATGTCAGGAATGTGTTAGCCACCCAAAGATCCCTGCTGTCATACAGCACACCATGATCTTCACACAGGGAAATGAGCTCCGGGGCTGCTGAGTAATTCACCCCCATGGCCTGGTGGGTGGACGGGGAAACTGAGGGGATAGGTGGAACAAAATCCTCTAGAATGGATTTTGTGTGTTCCTCAGAAGAGAGAGAAGGAAATGATTCCTTGCTAAATTACAGGGAAATTTTATAGAAAAAAATGACATGAACTTACACAGAACATATTGTGAACCCAAAATACGACTTACGTTTATGCAGCTTAATAACATCTACTTGATGTTGAGAAATTTGACCCATCCAGTCACAGTGAGATAATAAAGAAGAACTAGGTCAGATACGCTATGTGCAAAAGTTTGGGGTTGGCATTTTTAATGTTTTGTCGTTTTTGCTCACCAATGCTGCATTTTTTTTTTGGGGACCAAAAATACAGTAAAATTGGCAAAATTGTGAAATATTATTACAATTTAAAATCACTGTTTTTTATGTAATTCATTCAGCAAATGGGAGATGTTTGGTAAATATGAACTTAATTTTTGGTCTGACTAAGAATATAGTCAAAGGCAGTCCTTTTTGGGCTGAACTAGTTATGTAACTAAATTTATTTTTAAATTATTTAATTAATTTTAAACAGTGCTAATGTAGACAGATTCTTACCACTCATTCATGACTAAGTGAAGTGTGTGTGTGTGTGTGTGTGTGTGTGTGTGTGTGTGGACTGTTCTTTAGAATAGAGTTTAAATTAGAATAGATGGATGGAGGTGGAGGGGAGGAACCTTTAGAGAGAAAAACGGAGTGTGTCGATATGTGTGTGTAAGAGAGGGAGAGACAGCTGTAGTATGGATGTGAGAGCTGCAGTGTTAGTGGGTCAGTGTGCCAGCTGCAGTCTAATCATCTGCTCTCTCTCTCTGTCACACACACACAGACACACACACACACACACACTCTATCACACACTCCACTCATATTCTTTAAAGGAATAGTTCACCCAAAAATGAAAATTTGCTAAAAATCTATTCACCCAGGCCATCTAAGACGTGGATGAGTTTGTTTCTTCATCAGAACAGATTTGGAGAAATTCACCAATGGATCCTCTGTAGTGAATGGGTGCCGTCAGAATGAGAGTCCAAACAGCTGATAAAAACATCACAATAATCCACACAACTCCAGTCCATCAGTTGACATCTTGTGAAGTGAAAAGCTGTGTGTTTGTAAGAAAAAATATCCATAAAGACATGTTTTTTTCTACTTCAAAAAGTTGCTTCCAGCTATAATATGCATTCTATACAAAATATTGCTTTCTACAGAGAAAAAGTCTCATCTTAATCAGGAGAGAAATGTGCATAGATCAAGCACTGTTTACAAGAGACAACCGTCCAAAACAGCTCTAAACAAATATGCAGGTGGATTTTGATGTGAGAAGACAAGAGGAGATGGACTTTTTCACTGGAAGATGTGTTATTATGGATTATGGACTTGTGTTTTGGCCAAAAGTGAAACATCTTAATGATGGATTTGTTTCTTACAAACACAAAGCTTTTCACTTCACAAGACATTAACTGATGGACTGGAGTGTTGTGGATTACTTGTGGATTATTGTGATGTTTTTATCAGCTGTTTGGACTCATTCTGATGGCACCCATTCACTGCAGAGGATCCATTGGTGAGCAAGTGATGGAATGCTAAATTTATCCAAATCTGTTATGATGAATCATCTACATCTTGGATGGCCTGAGAGTACATTTTCAGCATTTTTTGGGGTGAACAATTCCTGTAAGTAATATGCAAAGGGCTCCAAAAATATGAGACTTCTCCTGCAATATTTTCACAACAACTTGACTAAAAAAAAAAAGAATTTTCAGAATGTTTTAGTATTTATTGTATCTATTTTGTTTTGATGACAGCTGTATCAACCAAACCTGATAATCATGTCCTCCAGCATGATTTGAGATCCAAAGAGCATGACTCATTTACTTACATTTAAATAATCGGTTACACTTTATTTTTATAATCCACATTAGACATTCTACTAACTATAAAAAATTTGCAACTACTTGTCAACTAACTCTCATTAATTTGCAGCATTAATTTCTCAGCTGCTTATGTAAATCATATCTGGTGTTCTTTAACAGTTCCGTCTACAGCAAAACTGAAAGTGTGAGTTTGTGTATGTTCTTGCAGACTGAGAGCCAGTAGCACAACTGCTTTACAGTCACACCCTCCACAGCCATAACAAACACAATCGTCTCACTATCTCTGTGCTCTCGCTGTGTGTCAGGCCCTGTGCTTCTTTACTACCTCATTTCATTGCAGTCATTCTGCATGTTAATCCATATGTAGTCTTGCACAGCTAGACCACCGACTCTCAACATAATATTTTCAACCACTTTGCAGCTTATTTCAATCAAGAACTCTCCATAGAACCCCAAAAATATTTTTATCTGGCCAAAATATATTTTAAATATGAAGCTCAATAAAATATGTTTTTGAAACAGAACATATATTGAATTCCACTTTAATATACCAATATATATTTCAAAATGTATTTCAGAGGCAAGAAAATTAATTTTCATTCTTACAATAGCCTACAAATTTGCTAATGTGGATGGAATTGTTGAATTTATTCAAATGCGCTATATATTTACACGTTTTGTGGACAACATATACATTTTTTCTTTAAATGTGACATGTGAATGTATTTTCTTGGATTTAAATTTATGGAAGGTTAACTATATGTTTAAATGCATTTAAAAATGTATTTATATTTTTAAAATATATTTTCAATATACAAAAAAAAAATATTGGTAGAGAATATATATATAAATATATTTCGAAACATGTTTTGGCATTTTGTATATTTTTAAATATATTTGGGGAAAAAAAAATATATGTATGTATGCATGTATGTTTGTTTGTTTGTGAGCCATTTAGGAAAGGGTTTCTAAATCACAATAATAGACTAGCATGGAAACCATTGTACAGAAGCACTAGGCTGAACATTTACAGAAAACACAGAACAAATGAGCAGAAAACATTTTGATGAGACAGAAGTGCTGGCTCTTTCCCAGACTCCTTCAGCTCATTCTCATTCTGTTCCAGTTTTAGGTTTTCACTGATCTGCTGCTGCTCTCAGGTTGCCATAGCGCTGCGTTTCTGTTAGCGTGTACAACAGCGTGACCCATTTTTCACCCCCCGCCCCCCATCATCCCTCGCCCTCAATAACCCCTCTCTCCCCTCCTCCAAATGACAGAAACCCTTCCACACTCCTGTTTTCCTCATTCACTGCTCGACTCACTTTTCCCTTCACCACATGTGTGAGATTTTACATTTGCTACTCATTCATGCCTTTATTTTTAGTGAATGGTGATGTTTGAGTAAAAATGACTTAAAATGTGCACTCTTAGCTGAATGGGTAATTTGACTAAAAATTAAAAATAAAAACAATCCATTATCGGCATAGAGTAATATGTTTTTAGACATTACGCTGCAAAAAGTTGTAAAACAAAGACTGTTAGATTATTCACAATGTATTACAAGAAAAGACTAATTCAGTTATTCTTCTTTAAAATGTCATATTCGTTGTGTTCCTTTTGTAATTATTTGTGAAATTTACTAGCAATTGAAAACTGTTGCTACACCAAAGATTTTTCAGTGTACATATAAACCTTTCAAATCAGACCTAAATCTGATTAAGTGATGCCACAATTTCAACTAAATTATTATTTTATTTTATTTTATTTTATTTTATTTTATTTTATGTCTTAATAACATTTTCAGATTTTCAGAGTTTTTTCATGAAGCAAAATGAATTAAGATACTGTTGTTTTCTGAAAAAAATTCAAAATTAGGTTTTTGTATAATAAACTAGGAAAATAAATAAACTTAAATCAAAGATAATTTTTTTTTTTTACCCAACTAGCAGATTTTATTGATTGATTGATTTATTGATTGATTGATTGATTTACTTGTCTCTGAGCTAATTGTTTTGGTTCATGACTTTTCATTGAATTTTTTTTTTTTTAATCGGATAAATCAATAATGACTTTTGACATGTGAATTCAGAAATCTTTACATAAAAGTCTTATGAACACGTTTATGATATTATATGGTGTTTTGGTTTCCTTGGGAGCTTGAAAGTCTCCATTCTTTGCAATTGCATGGTAAAGAGCGACCAGCCCAATGAATTAAAATCCAGAAGATAGAAAGTCATACAGGTTTGGTTTGGAACAACATTATGGTGAGTGAATGATTTTTTATTTTTATTTTGGGGTGAACTAGAGTGAACTTTTATGTTGACTTGGAACTAAAGAGTTTATACTGTACAGCAGATCTCTCTCTCTCTCTCTCTCTCTCTCTCTCTCACTCTCTCTCTCTGTGTGTGTGTGCGTTTAATAATCTGATTATGATTTCATTGCATAAGACATTCATGCATATGAACCAAAATAAGAGCTGATTTATAAATCAGGAGCATAATCACAGGATTTACATGACTGGATTACACACACACACACACACACACACACACACACACACACGCTATGTAGTGTCCGGCTAGACACATCTGGTGCCATTTGTCTTTATGGCTAAAAAAAGTTTCAAAGCAGGAAGTAGAAAGACATCCTGGGTTTTATCAGGGCAGCACGTCCTCTTAAAACACACACACATTCAGGATGTATACTATAATCCCAGCTGAGAAAAATATGTTCTAAGAATGTTTCCTGAATGTTAGCTGAGATGCTACAGACGCCATAACTAGAAGGGCTGCATCAAAAATACCTTTACAGCAGCAATTTTGGCATCTGGCAGCATTCGGTAATTTGTGGGAAACCCAGAACTGTGAAACAGAGGTCAAGTTGAAAATCTAGACATCCCTCGTAAATGTCCAGCTTTCAACATATCCTGTGTGTGTGTGTGTTTGAGTTAAGTTGGTAAAATCACATGAAGAATGTGACGTTTTGGAGTTCAGCTATCTGAAGCGTGATGTGTTTGATAGTGGAGCAATACATGAACTCTTTACACAACGGAAAAAAATACTTGCCCCATGTTATTCAGTCAGACTGGGTTATAGGAGTTACATACAGCTGATATTTGACTGAGCAGAGTTTGTGATAAGAATCACAGATGAAGGAAAACATATGAACTACTGCTGTTTGTGATACTATCCCCTGTGAAAAACAGGTGTGCTTAATTGTATTGTATATTGAATGTGCACTTTTAGTGTACTTTAAATCTTAAAAGTATATTAAAAACTAGCAGATTATATAATATTAATAATATTAATATGAAATAAAGGGCTACTTAGAGACACTTTCACGACTGTAACACACTTAAGTACACTTTTAAAAAGTGCACTTTTAAGTTTGACTTTAAAGTGCATTTTAATAATTGTTTTAACAATCTATTGTCAAGCATACTGAATCTTGATAAACATACTGAAGCACATTTGAATGAATTTTAATTGTATGTTCTTAAATATTACATTGAAAGTTAAGATTTTTAAAACCATACTAAATTACAGCTTCATCATTACAAACGTGTTACTAAAATATATTTAAATACATGAGTATTTCAGTAGAAATGACATTAAAGTATATTTTAGTTTAACATAAATGTTTATCAGTACATTTGACAGTAAACTTTAACCATATTTCAAATACAGAAGTAATAATGATGTATTCAAGTTTTACTTAAGTGGGTCAAAAAACCTAGGATGACTTGAGGGTGAGTAATTTATGGGCTAATTTAAATTTTTGGTTGAATTAACCCTTTAAGTTCAAATAAATGCATTTAATATAACTAAAGACTTTAATTCATTTTCATTTAATTGTTAGTAACATGTAATTAAGCGTCCAAAAACTTTGCATTCAGTTTGCACATATTATTTTAAAGTATATTATTCTATTATAGTGTGTGTGTGTGTGTGTGTGTGTGTGTGTGTGATTTCTGCTTCTCTCAGGAATGTCTTATCAGGTTCTAAACATTTGCTGGAATAGACGTGTTCACACATGAATCTGTCATCTGAATCACTGTAGATCAGCATCAGTGACATCAACACTGACATGCATCATTCACAAACGCTCTTCATGCATGTTTTCACACATGTTTGAGTGTCTTTTTACCTCTGAAGATATGACAACTGCAGGAGAGGATGCCTGTTTTACTATGTTATTTGTAGTACAGTAACAGTAGTGTGTTGGACAGACTGCTATTATACAAATTGTGCACTGTACGATAAAGTTCACCTGAGTTCAGAAACCAACTTTGAACGGTGTTGATGTCTAAAACTGTGCATTTCAGCCAGTCAGAATTAATCTGAAAGTCACGAGAGGAAGTGATTTTTACCACGGTTAAAGGTTGCTGCTAGGCATGATGTGATATGTGATCTGATTGCTTTTATAAAAGACACCAATGATCAATAAATATTTGTGTATTATCATTATTCATCATAAACAATTCCTTTGCCAACGTAATTGCCTAAGCTTATTGTTGGATGTTCTGTAGCAATGTGCTGCATTAATATTTAATGACAACATTTTAAATAAAATATTTAAATATTACATTTAAATATTTAAAATTATAGATTTATTAAAAAATACATATGTTTAATATTTTAAAATCTAAATATTTAAAATTAAATTGTAATAATAAAATTAAATTTAACAAATAAACATACAAATTTTATTTGACATTGCTTAATTATGATGATGAAATGTAAAAATTTAAATATAAAAATGTAAATAAACATTAATTTAGTTTAATAGATTGATTGATTTAACTGGGGTGCATTTATACACAATTATAAAAAAGTATATTATAAAATAAAAATATTATATTTATAAATTAAATGTATTTTTTAATTTTTAGGACCATTTAGGAAAATGTTTTTTTCCAATTATTATGATTAATTAATTTAACTTAATTGATTTTACTTTGATTAAAATGCAATTTCACGTCATGACCTGTAACAGCCTTTAATCATGGTAAAATCATGTGTCTGGTTTTGACTGACCCCTGGGAGAGATCAGAGGATGCAGTTTAAACAGAATCAAACCAGGCTGTCCAGGAAATGGACACACACACACACACACACACACAAACACTGTAAATGAGCATGTAGAAGGTAAACGTGCTGGTGTGTGAGTTGAGCTGACGCAGATGGCGGTGGGTGTTTGGGGTGTTTCAGTCTTGAGGTGGGGTGTGATGACAGAGATGTGGTGGCTTTTATTACGCTGAGAGTCATTCAGGAAATTAGGTACTGAATTCGAACTGCTCTGAAAATCAGACACACTGCTCTAGAGACACGTGAAAGTCAACATGAAATCAAAATGCACCTAATTCACTCTCCTAAAAACACATTCATGGTCTTATTGCTGACAATTCATCATTCCATGGTATTCCAAAGGAAAAAATGTTGGGTTTTCTAATATTTTATCATAATAAATAACTTATTGCACCTCTGAAAAGTCATTTTAAATAGCTAGTTAGGTGTTATTTTAATGTTACAGCAATAACAGAGCATTTTAACAGTACTCAAACTTGGATCATTACACAAATATTTGAATAATATTGTAATAATCAACCTTGTGGAACATAGCTCTCTCTCTCTCTCTCTCTCTCTGTCTATCTCTCTCTCTCTCTATATATATATATATTAGAATTTTTACATAATTATTTTAAGACCACTGTAATTTAAGACTACTGTAAATTAGATGAAAATATTTTTGCCATATAAAAGAGTTGAGATAAAATAAAATGCACATTTTTGTGAAAATGTTGCTTTGGTAACTAACTGAAATAAAGTAAATACTAAAATACTACATCTCCTCCTACACCTTTTTCCATTGATTGTTTTACTCTGAAAAATATCATATTATGGAAGTAAAATTGGATGTGGGTTCAGTTTCAGTTTCATGTGGTTTTATCTCAGCTGAGCTCTTTTTTGGCTAATAGTGATGTGCTAGATGCTTTTCAGTCTGGTTTTAAGGCAGGACACAGCACTGAATCAGCTTTATTGCGAGTTTCCAATGATTTGTTACTCATTGCAGACTCGGGTAGTCGAGGAGCTTTAATTATGCTCGACCTTAGTGCAGCTTTTGATCTAATAGATCATGATATCCTTATTAAACGTTTAAGAGCATGTTGTGGGTCTGAGAGGGACTGTTTTAAAATGGTTTTCTTCTTATTTGAAGGGACGATCCTTTTCAGTGAGGGTTGGGGAATTTTCTTCCTCTTCAGTTTCTATTGACTGTGGAGTACCTCAGGGCTCCATTTTGGGGCCTATTCTGTTTTCACTATTTCTGTTGCCTTTAGGCCTTATTTTTTAAAAACACAGTATGTCTTATCATCTTTATGCTGATGATATTCAGATTTATTTACCTATTAGATCTGGTGGATCAACTTCTCATTCATCTTTGTTATTATGTCTTGAGGAGGTGAAGTGCTGGTTAGAGCAAAATCGCCTACAGCTAAATGCGAGTAAATCTGAAGTAATCATTTTTGGGCCAAATAAGGTTGACTGTGACAAATGATGTGTTAGGTACATGGACAACAAATGTGCAGTCCCAAATAAGAAATCTGGGTGTCATTTTTGACTCAGCTCTAACGTTTGATCATCAGATTAAATGTGTGGTGAAAAGTTGCTTCTTTCAGTTGAGGACTATTGCAAAAATTAAATCCTTTTTGTCTGTTGCTGATCTTGAGATAATGATTCATGAATTTATCTCCTTCTGTTTGGACTATTGTAATGCTCTTTATTTGGGAGTAAGCCAATCTCTTATTTCAAAATTGCAATTGGTCCAGAATGCAGCAGCGAGGCTCCTTACTAGCACAAAGAAAAGGGAGCATATTACTCCAGTTTTGGAAAAGCTGCATTGGCTTCCGGTTAAATATCGGATTCAGTATAAGGTGTTGCTGTACGTTTTTAAAGCTGTCCATGATATGGCCCCAGAATATATTACGGACCTGATTCATATGAACTCTGGTAGACCTCAAAGATCATTCAACTGCTTACTGCTCTCAGTTCTGAAAACTCACCTTAAAACTAAGGGGGATCGTGCATTTTCGGTTGCTGGCCCACGACTGTGGAATACCCTTCCACCTGACATCAGATCTGCACCCTCAGTTGATGTTTTTAAATCTCGTGTGAAAACATACTTGTTTTCTATGGCTTTTAATTGTTGACTTTTGGAAGATGTAAATTGTTTTAATTGTTTTTCTGTTTTTACTATTCTTGTTTTGTTGTGTTGCTGTACAGTCCTTTGGTCTACTCTGTAGCGGAAAGGGCTCTATAAATAAAAGTAGACTTGAGACTTGAGACTTTTTCACACAAACAGATCAATGTTTTGATGCGACAGAGACACGGTATTTATACTTCCATGGAAATCAAGCGACTAATGTCTCATTTATAGTCATCGCTGCATATTAAGCTGCTGTAGATTAAGGTATTTTAACCCTGAAACAATGGCACTCTTGAGCTTTCATGTGTGGTGTTTGTATGAGACATGGAGCCTCTGGGATTCATTGTGTTATCTGATGGCCATTATCAGAGGTGTGAGTCAGAGCACAACACCATACAAACCTCAAGACCCACAGGTCAAAGGTCAGGGGAGGGCTTGATATTTCACACAGCCATTACAAAGACCTGATCAGTCAATATAAATTCATTTTGTTGATGCTTAAAAATAATGATTATTTATTGTCATCGATTTATTAGCATTCAGTTAATTAATACAAATAAAAATATTTTAGCAATTTTGTATGAATAAAAATAAGTCGATTTTTAATTATATATTTAATATAATTATATCAGTATCAGTTTTATATCAGTAAATTAACACAAAGAATAATATTTTATCAACAAAGAAAAATATTTTGAATATCTAGAAAAATATTTTTTTAATTATATGTTTTAGAATATAAAAAAATAATACCACAATACATAGACTCAAATATCAATATTTACAGAAACATTTATTTTAATTAAATATTTTAATATACATAAATGTTATGTAAATATTTTCCATTATGTGAATGAACCTGTGAATCACTGACTTGAACCAACAACTGATTCAGTGAATCAAGACCAACTCTATCTCTATTTTTGCTACTGAAGTTAAAAGATGCTATTAAAACATCTGTTTTAACTCTCCAACTTATGAGTCAGATCCAGCTTGATCCAGAAACATAATAATAATAATAACTCGCACACATTAAATTAAAACATTAAATCAATCAATCAATCAATCAATCAATCAATCATAACAATTCACAATGTTTCTTATAGAGTGAACATTCAACAGTTTGATATTTCACACAGTCTTCATAAAGACCTGATCGGTGAATATAAACTCATTTTGTTGATGTTGCATCCTTAAAAATAAAAGTTCCTTATTGGCATTGATGTTTCCATGAAGAACCTTTGACACCCATGGAACCTTTCAAATCCACTAAACATTCTCTATAGTGGGACATTTTTCTTTAAATGTTCTTCACACTCAGAAAAAAAGGTTCTTTTAGGAACTGTTCACTGAAAGGTTCTTTTGAGAACCAAAAATGGTTCTTCTATGGCATCACATTTTGACAAACATTATGACAAACACATTTTGATCTGACACTAATGATCGCCTGTCTCTTGATCTCTCATTCATTCTCATTCTGTCTCCACTGTTCATTCCACACATGCCAGTGTAAATGACAGGCACGGATAAGAGGTGTGTGTGTTTGTGTGTTTGTGTGTGTGTGTGTGTGTGTGTGTGTGTGTGTGTGTGTGCCCATCCTCCTTAAGATGAAAGATCAGGGTCATCGTTCCCAGACTTGCAGGAGCCTCACCAACCATCTACAAACCTCTTAAGAAAATGTGAGGTGTTTGCCCATCACAATAAGTGGTTCACAATAAGTGGTCCACCCTCAGGTTGTGGTGATATCAAGGTTTCCTATCCTTACTAACTAACCCTAAATAGAGATGCTTGTCTTAGCAGAAGTACTCATTTAGACATTGTATGCTGTAGTTGTAAATGTCCTTGTCATAGTTCACTGTCCAGGCCCAAACCATCCGGCAGCTAACAGGAAATCCTCTCCTGACAGGAAGTGACACAGCACACGAATATGAAACAGGAAATGCACCCTGTGTTCACTCATTCACCAATTCATAGTAGTTAAGCCAGGGCTGGGCAGTATAACTAAAGGCAATTATATCCATATAATAGTTAATATATAATATTCTAAACACTTTAATGGCGTTTACTGCATATCTTTAATTTGTTCAGAATTGCCTTAAAAATCAAATCTTATTTCAACCATTTTTGGTCATTTACATTTGGACAAGTAAAAAAAAAGTAAAAAAAAAATAAAATAAAAAAAAAAAATATATAAAAATAAAAAACTGAATTAAGTACATTGCATATGTATTCATACCCTTAACTAAATATTTAGCTGAAGCACCTTTATAGTCTCAAGTCTTTTTTGTTTGACGCAACAAGCTTTGATCATCATCATTTGGCGATTATCTGCCATTCTTCACCTCACC
>NW_015536784.1:277354-277580 GCF_001515605.1 Sinocyclocheilus anshuiensis | reverse complement strand
AGGAAGAGTCCTGGTTGTTTCAAACTTCTTCCATTAAGGGTAACAGAGACTACATGCTTCTGTGACCCTTCAATAAAGCAGATTTTTTTTTCTGAAATCTTCCCCATATGTGTGGCTTGACACAAACCTGTTTCTGAGCTCTACAGGGAGTTCTTTTGACCTCAGGGCTTGGTTTTTGCTCTGATATGCATTATCAGCTGTTAGACCTTTTATTAAGATGTGTGTG
>NW_015536784.1:272472-277343 GCF_001515605.1 Sinocyclocheilus anshuiensis | reverse complement strand
TTTACTACATTTTGATATAAATCTTTTTCAGGAGTAAAAAATAAGTTTAACAAATATTTTAACAAATAAATAAATATTTTTTAATTATATATTTAATAATATTATAAAATATTTAATATTATTTTATAACCCAATACAACAATACAGAATTTCAAATTTCACTATTTAAAGATTTATTTTAATAAAATATTTTAATACATTAATTTACCTGAATGTTTTTGATTATGAAGTGAACAAATCTGTCAATCATTGATTTGAACTGACAATTGATTCACTGAAACAAGACCGACTCCAACTCTATTTTTGGTATTGAAGTTTAAAGATGCTATTAAAACATAATGAACATTAAGTCAAAACATCAATAAATAACAAAATACAAAAACATTCAATATATCACTCAGTCCTATACATTTATCAAACACAACTGGCCTGAGTCAGGGTAAAATACAGAGACACACTTGGTATGCTAAGGAGCCAGCAGACAGTTGATAATCTAAATATCTGCAGATAAGCATGTCTTTGAGAAAGATCTCTGAAGGAATGTACACACAGCGACAAAGACAAGAGCCAGAGGGCATCGCGTTATGTGCCAGATGACACATTTCCACAGAATCAGATGGGAAATGACAGGGCTGCTGAGTTCCGTTTCAACATGTCACACTTTTACACAATTGCTCGACACAGAGACTGTGTGTCATTTCTACATGCTTCGATCACTTCAAAAAGCTTGGATGGTTTTGGAATGTGTACAGGACATGTACAACTCATAATGCATAATTAGAGATGACTGCTAAGGCCAGCGTCACTATTGCTCATAACCTCAAAACTGTTAGATTTTAGCATGTAACTCGTCCCACACCGCTTGTTGTTCTTTAATAAGTAATCAGACTTATGATTTTCAATGGGTGTATGATAAAATGGGCAAAAATCCCATTGACTTACATAGAGGAAAGAAACTCTTCTGACCCCAAACCTCTGACCTCTGCTGGATAAGAATTTGTTTCCTTATTTCTCTCTGGGACAGGAAAAATCTGCTGCTGCGGAAACAGTCCCTGCATAGAGGAAGTGATCTCACTGCACCTGTGAGGATGAGGATGAACACACACACACACACACACACGCACACACACTTCCCATGCAGCTGTGTGCAGTTGGATTTTAACAGGAAACAATGGAGACATCAGGGGTTTTTTTTCCCAGACCTTCTTTCCTTATTCCCAAAAACTCTTTAAACAAGTTTGTCAGCCTTTAGTAATAATTCATAAAAACATTTTGTAAATGTATGAAATGTATAATATTAAAAGTTATGTAATAATGTGTGCACCAATAACAATATATATCAATATATAACATTAAATAATATTTACAGATATATTTATTTTAATATTTTAATATTTATTAGGTACTTGATCTTTATTGGGACATGATAATTTATTTTAATATAACATACTTATGAGATAATTTAATTATGAGAAAAGTAAAAAAATATGAGATAAAAAGTCAAAGTTATGGCATGAAGTCATACTTTTGCCAAAAGTCCTAATTATGAGATAATTCATTTAATTATTAGAAAAGTCAAAATGAGATGCAAAGTCAAAATGATGGCATACTAAGTCATATTTATAAAATGAAAAGTAAAAATGATCATATATTAAGTAAGAATTATGACATAATGAAGTCATATTTATGATACGAAAAGTCGAAATGAAGAGATAAAAAAAATCATGATTATGACAAAAAGCCAACATTATGAGATAAAAAGTAAAACTTATGGCATACTAAGTCATGTTTATAAAATGAAAAGTAAAAATGATCATATATTAAGTAAGAATTATGACATAATGAAGTCATATTTATGAGACGAAAAGTCGAAATGAAGAGATAAAAAAAATCATAATTATGACAAAAAGCCAACATTATGAGATAAAAAGTAAAACTTATGACATACTAAGTCATGTTTATAAAATTAAAAGTAAAAAATACATACAGTCATTTATTACATAAAGTCATATGTATATGTGATACTTGAAATTATGAGATAAAAAGTCATAATTATGACATAAAAATCAGCTTTTTATCAACTTTTAAAAAGACATACACAAATAAAAGTAAAAAATACATACAGTCATTTATTACATAAAGTCATATGTATATGTGATACTTGAAATTATGAGATTTTTAAAAAGACTTTAACCACTGTTTCCTTTAACAAAGTAGATTATTTAAGTATTAAACAAAGTATTTATTTTAATAAAATATTTTGATACATGAAAATTAAATGTTATGTAAATATTTTAAGATGTGAACGAGTTATTTGAACTCCGATACTTAGTCATAATTATGACACAATTAGCATATAACATATATGACGTAAACGTTAACTTTGTCACCTTTATTTGTATAGCACTTTATACAATACTGGTTGTGTCAAAGCAGCTTTACAGTGTCAAACAGGAAAACAGATTGTCAATAATGCAAGAAGACAACAGCAAAGAGTAATTTTCCAGCTAAAGTCAGTTCATTGATGAATCAGTGATGTCATCATCCAGTTCAGCTCTCTTCCTAGTCTCTGTGTAATCAGTCAAGCGTCCCCAACTAAGAAAGCCAAAGTGGCAAAGAACAAAAACTCCATCGGTGACAGAGATGGAGAAAATTTTTTTGGGAGAAACCAGGCTCAGTCGGGGGGCCAGTTCTTCTCTGGCCAGACGAAACCAGCATGGCGTGGTTTAATTCCAGGCTGCAACACAGGTCAGATTGTGCAGAGGGATTTCTGGTTCCCATGGTCTTGTGCTGATGGTTGTTGAGGTGACGAGGTCTTCGCAGGGGATCAGTCTCTGGGGCGCATCTAGTTGACATGGTCTCCGCTGACATTCAGGGCTGTAGAGGTCTTCTCTAGGTGCTGATACACCATCTTGTCTGGAAACAGACTGGATCTGGGTAGCTACAGTGACCATCTGATCTGGATACAGTCTGGATCCTTATGGCTACGGTGACCTCGGAATAAGAATGAAACAGATTAATATTATCGTAGATGCCATTCTTTTTACAATGTAGCGAGTACCTTGGGTGTTATGGGAAGTGTTCATGATTCCGGTTGCCCTAATTAATGCAATTTGAATTATAGAAATGTGATCGTGTGTTATGTGTATGCCAGGTTAAAGAGATGGTTCTTTAATCTAGATTTAAACTGACAGAGTGTGTCTGCCTCCCGAACAATGCTATCCAGTAGTGTTGTCAAAAGACCCGGTATTTCGATGTTATTAATAAAAATGTTGTTCAATTAGCATGTTTTTGTGTTTTGCTTTGGTACCGAAATTGTTACTGAGAACCGTGGATTTTCACTGGTATTGGTACGAATACTGAAATTTTGGTACCGTGACAACACTACTAGGTAGATTGTTCCTGAATTTAGGCGCTAAATAGGAAAAGGATCTGCCGCCCGCAGTTGATATACGCATTCAAAGTAAATCCTACACCACATTTGTGTGTGTGTGTGTGTGTGTGTGATAACCAGTATTACACATATAAGTCCCTTATGACAGTTCAGAGACATGCATGACTCATCATTGGCACATAATTGAGTGATTCATCTGTGGTGACAAACCAAAATACCCCAATAACCAGTGTGTGTTAGTGACATTATTATGTGTTTTCAGAAGGACTGCACAAAATCCCCACAGGATGTTGAATTTGAATGACAAGAAGAGGAATTTACTAAATTGAAATTCAAATAAATGCAACAGTCACACAAGAAAATATTTTCATTACCACAATGTAGATTACAGCAAAAAGTCATTTTCCAGCTAAAGTCAGTTCATTGACCTCGGAATAAGAATGGTCTTCTAGGAGCATCTAGTTGACATGGTCTCCACTGAGATTCAGGGCTGTAGAGGTCGTCTCTAGGTGCTGATCCACCATCTGGTCTGGATATGGACTGGATCCGGGTGACTACAGTAACCATCTGATCTGGATACAGACTGGATCCATATGGCTACGGTGACCTCAGAATAAGAATAAAACAGACTAATATTAGCGTAGATGCCATTCTTCTTATGATGTAACAAGTTCATCAGGTGTTTTGGGAAGTGTTCCCGGTTCCGGTTGACATAATTAATGCAGCCTAACAATACTTTAACAGATTTGAATTATAGAAATGTGATAGTGTATTATGTGTATGCCAGACTAAAGAGATGGGTCTTTAATCTAGATTTAAACTGACAGAGTGTGTCTGCCTCCCGAACAACACTAGGTAGATTGTTCCAGAATTTGGGTGTGCTAAATAGGAAAAGGATCTGCTGCCCGCAGTTGATTTTGATATTCTAGGTATTATCAAATGGCCAGAGTTTTGAGATCAAAGTGGAAGTGAAGGACAATAATGCGATATGAGCTCGCTCAGGTATTGAGGAGCTAAACCATTCAGGGCTTTATAAGTATTTAGCAAGATTTTAAAATGTATTCGTTGTTCAATAGGGAGCCAGTGCAGAGTTGACAGAACCGGGCTAACATGGTCGTACTTCCTGGTTCTAGTAAGAACTCTAGCTGCTGCATTTTGGACCAGCTGGAGTTTGTTTATTAAGCATGTCTCAGAGAGTCACAGTCACTTCAGTCACCACAGTCATCACAGTCATCAGCACCGACGTTCACAAGATCACAATCATCTGCATTCTGATTCCCCGCACCTGCTGCAGCTAATCAAGCTCCCCTATATCAGTGCTCACCTCACACAAGATCAACGTCCGGTCTACCGTTCACATCCCTGAACCTAGCCTGACTCACATTCTAATTACCTCTGTGTCTCCTAGACTGTGTCGTGACAGCGTGCAAAGCAACCACCAAATATTTTGAAAATGTCAATCTCTTGATTTTATTTA
>NW_015536784.1:255442-272262 GCF_001515605.1 Sinocyclocheilus anshuiensis | reverse complement strand
TAATGCAGCCTAAAAATCCTTTAACGGATTTGAATATTAGAAGCGTATTAGTGTGTTATGTGTAAGCCAGGTTAAAGAGATGGGTCTTTAATCTAGATTTAAACTGACAGAGTGTGTCTGCCTCCCGAACAACACTAGGTAGATTGTTCCAGAATTTGGGTGTGCTAAATAGGAAAAGGATCTGCTGCTCGCAGTTGATTTTGATATTCTAGGTATTATCAAATGGCCAGAGTTTTGAGATCTCAGCGGACGTGAAGGACTAATGCGATATGAGCTCGCTCAGGTATTGAGGAGCTAAACCATTCAGGGCTTTATAAGTATTTAGCAAGATTTTAAAATGTATTCGTTGTTCAATAGGGAGCCAGTGCAGAGTTGACAGAACCGGGCTAACATGGTCGTACTTCCTGGTTCTAGTAAGAACTCTAGCTGCTGCATTTTGGACCAGCTGGAGTTTGTTTATTAAGCATGTCTCAGAGAGTCACAGTCACTTCAGTCACCACAGTCATCACAGTCATCAGCACCGACGTTCACAAGATCACAATCATCTGCATTCTGATTCCCCGCACCTGCTGCAGCTAATCAAGCTCCCCTATATCAGTGCTCACCTCACACAAGATCAACGTCCGGTCTGAACCTAGCCTAACTCACATTCTAATTACCACGGTGTCTCCTAGCCTGTGTCATGACAGAAGACCGGACCACGACTGATACGCATGTCATGGAGCCCCGGCCTCTTGCGGCGGTGGACATGCTGGAGGAATTGGTCAATACCCTTCAAGCAACCCTCATGCCGGCATCAGCCCCGGCACCTGTCTCTGTATGTCCCATGGCCATCCCTGCTTCCTATGCGGGTGACGCAGCTGGGTGTGGCGGCTTCCTACTCCAAGTCTTTCTCTTCATGGAGATGCAGCCACAGAGGTTCACCACCGAGTGATTGAAGGTAGCGTTTCTCATCTCTCTGTTAAGTGGCAAAGCGTTGCTGTGGGCGAAGGCGATCTGGAATGCCCAAAGTGCTTCAATCACTTCAAGGTGGTTTTCGGTGTGGCCGCTGGAAGGATGTCTGTGCAAGACCAACTCCTGCGAGTTTACGGCAAGGGGCATCATCTATTGATGAATATACACTGGAGTTCCGCACGCTTGCCGCCACCAGCGGATGGAATGAGGCCGCGCTGCTGAGTGCTTTCCGCCTGGGGCTCAATCCCTGCATTCGTGCCCAGATGGCGATTTACAACGACAATGTGGGACTGGAAAACTTCATGCAGCATGCCTCCCGCATTTTGCAACGCCTGACTGCCTGTGATGAAGACAAAGCAGCACACCAACAAGCCTCACCCGCCTCTGGTCCCTCAGTACCAGAACCCATGCAAATGGACTCCGCTCGATTATCCCGCACTGAGCGTGCTCACCGTCTCGCAATTGGACTATGTCTGTATTGTGCCTCTCTGGATCATCTCATCAGAAACTGCCCTGTGAGACCTCCACGCCCAGCGGTGAGTACTATTCAACTTGAGCCAGATATTGCCACATTGTCCCTTCCTCCAGTACAACTACTTACCTCAGAATCCTCTGTTTCAGTCTCCGCCCTTGTCGAATCGGGCTCCTCGGGGAACTTTATATCTCAAGCCCTCCTAACACGACTCCACCTACCCCGTCAGCGGCAGCCCCGGGAGCTCCGAGTCGAGACTATTCAAGGAAAACCGCTTGGGCGTGGAAGGGTTAAATATCGAGCTCCCCCTCTGACATTAAGAGTTGGATGTCTGCACGAGGAAACCGTCTCATTTCTGCGGAGCAAAACTACGACATCGGAAACCGTGAACTGCTGGCCATCAAGTTAGCTCTGGAGGAGTGGCGTCACTGGCTGGAGGGAGCCTCGTCACCATTCACTGTCATAACCAACCACAAGAATCTACAATACCTAATGGATGCTAAACGCCTTAACCCCCATCAAGCCCGCTGGGCCCTGTTCTTCACACGCTTCCATTTCATCATTACCTACCGTCCCGGAAACCAAAACCCTAAAGCAGATGCACTCTCCCATTTACACGCTCCTGATCAACCCTCAGATCCCGAACCAATTCTCCCACCAGCCCTCATTGTCAGCCCCATTCAATGGGAACTCACCGAACGCCTCCGTGACGCCACCCAAACCGAGCCAGCTCCGCAGGGAGGCCCAGAAGGCAAGACATACGTTCATGAAGTACTGGGCTATGGACACCCAGGCAGCTAGCAGACCCTCTCGCTCATTCAAGCTCGGTACTGGTGGCCCGGTATGGCCAAGGATGTCATCAGGTACGTCCGTAGCTGCTCAGTCTGCGCCATGTCTAAATCTCCTCGCCAACTTCCAGCTGGCAAGCTGGTTCCCCTACCGGTTCCCCAACGACCCTGGTCTCACCTTGGGGTGGATTTCGTCACCGATCTGCCTAACTCAGAAGGCCACACATGTGTGCTTGTGGCCGTGGACCGTTTCTCCAAGGCGTGCAAATTGATCCCCCTAAAAGGCCTACCCACGGCTCTTGAGACAGCAGAGAGTCTCTTTCACCACGTGTTCCGAAACTACGGCCTACCTGAGGACATTGTTTCAGACCGGGGTCTCCAGTTCATCTCCCATGTATGGAAGGCATTCTTTCACCTCCTTGGGGTAACTGTCAGCCTCTTTTCCGGATACCATCCCCAGACTAACGGCCAGACTGAGGGGAAGATCCAAGAACTCGGACGCTACCTACGGTCATACTGCTCAAATGATCAGCACAGCTGGAGCCGCTTCCTCCCCTTGGCCGAGTATGCCCAGAACTCCCTCAGACAATCCACCACCGGCCTTACTCCCTTCCAATGCATACTCGGATACCAGCCTCTGCTCTTCCCCTAGACGGAGGAGCCCTCGGAGATTTCAGCTGTGGACTACTGGTTCCGAGAGAGCGAGAGGGTATGGAACTCCGCAAACTCCAGCGTGCAGTGCGGAGGCACAAGTTTTTCGCAGACGTCCGTCGGTCAGATCCCCCTTAATTCCAACCAGGCGAGCGGGTCTGGCTATCGACCCAAGACCTCCGCCTCTGCCTGCCGTGCAAGAGGCTGAGTCCCCGCTTCATAGGTCCCTTTCCAATACAGAGGCAGGTTAATGATGTCACGTATCAGCTCCAACTCCCGGCAAGGTACAGAATCCATTCCACATCTCCATCCTAAAACCTTTCTCCCCTTCCACCACAGGATCCACCAAACCGGACGCACCTCCTCCCCCAGAGTCGTTGGAAGAGGAGGCAGTCTATCAGGTCCATGACATTCTGGACTTGCGGCGACGGGGCGGACGGCTCGAGTACCTGGTGAACTGGGAGGGATATGGACCGGAGGAAAGATCCTGGGTGGCCCGGGACGATATCCTAGACCCCTTACTTCTGGAGGAATTCCATCGTAACCGCCCGAATCGTCCCGCACCCAGAGGTCGTGGCCGTCCCCATCATCGTGTTGGGGCATCAGGAGCCACCCCTGGAGGAGGGGATAATGTCAGAGAGTCACAGTCACTTCAGTCACCACAGTCATCACAGTTATCATCACCGACGTTCACAAGATCACAATCACCTGCATTCTGATTCCCCACACCTGCTGCAGCTAATCAAGCTCCCCTATACGAGTGCTCACCTCACACAAGATCAACGTCCAGTCGGCCCCGGGGAGGGGGTAATGTCAGAGAGTCACAGTCACCACAGTCAACACAGTCATCAGCACCGACGTTCACAAGATCACAATCACCTGCATTCTGATTCCCCACACCTGCTGCAGCTAATCAAGCTCCCCTATACGAGTGCTCACCTCACACAAGATCAACGTCCAGTCTACCGTTCACATCCCTGAACCTAGCCTGACTCACATTCTAATTACCTCTGTGTCTCCTAGACTGTGTCGTGACAGCGTGCATATATATCTCTATATGTTTGGCTTCATTCTGAATACTTTTAGGGTTAATGTTCTTTTAAATGAAATGTATTAAATTTAAAAGCTGATGTGTTTATATATCCTGCTGTCATTTGTACTAATGATAGTGTGTGAAAGGTTTGGGCCGTGATCCAGATATGTATCATGGCAGGTAGATAAATCATTCTTAGGGGGTAGAGGATGACAAAAACATTGTCTTTTTAAAGTCACGGTTTCTGCTTATGAATGAATCCTTGAGTGAACATTTAAAAATGTGTAGTTTCAATTCACATTCAACTCAACTCTCGTTAAATTCTGATTGGTTGAGTTATGCTCAAATAAAAACTCCTCAAAAAGCTGAAATTCTGAGAGAAGTAATTTAGCAGATAAAAAAAATCTGGAAAAAAGTATGAAAAAAAAGTTGAAATTATGAGATAAAAAGTCAAATTATGGCATGAAGTCATAATTTTGCCATAAAGTTGTAATTATGAGATAATTCATTTAATTATGAGGAAAAAGTCGAAGTTATGAGATAAAAAGTCACGATTATGGCATTAAGTCATACTTTTGCTATAAAGTCATAATTATGAGATATTTAAATAATGAGAAAAGTCAAAATTATGGCATTAAGTTGTATTTTTGCCATAAAGTCGTAATTATAAGATAATTCATTTAATTACAAGAAAGGTCAAAATTATGATTAAAAAGTGTCATGATTATGCCATTGTCATACTTTTGTCATAGTCATAATTATGAGATAATTCATTCAATTATGATAAAAGGCAAAATTATGAGATAAAAAGTCAAAATTATGGCATGAAGTCATACTTTTGCCATCAAGTCATATCATGAGATAGTTCATTTAATTATGAGAAAAGGCAAAATTATGAGATACAACGTCAAAATTATGGCATACTAAGCTGTCATATTTATAAAAAAAATGAAAGCAGAAATGATCATATACTGTCATAATTATGACAAAATGAAGTCATATTTATGAGATGAAAAGCAGAAATTATGAGATAAAGTCATAATTATGACATAAAAAATCAGCTATTTATCAACTTTTAAAAGTTATACACATATCCTGTATCCTTTAACAGGGTGGACTTTTGTTATGTGTGACATTTATCAAGACTTTATAATCCAAGCTCAACCAATATTTTTTATAGTTAAACACTTCCCTTTTCCCTTTTCAATTGGGAGTAAAAGATTTCTATAGACATCATACTGCAGATCGATACAGCTGTTGATTCTGTTCAGCTACACAATCAGGTAACTCCCTCACACAGAAATATGATAATTTCAATATGATAAATTCCTCAGCAATGGCCATAGGCCACTTTTTTATTATTATAATACCTGGCCCTAATAAACTGCAGCATAGAGCTGAACGCTGGCCTCATGCCAAACACACTATTACTATGATCATATTCCTGATGTTTCAGGACCTGGACTAACATCATTAGTTTGAGAGTAGCATTGTCACAGAATCAGATGCAGAAATGCAGTGAAGATAATGAGATCCACACACACACACACATACTGTGCATGCATTAAAAAAAAAAATCCAATACCATATAATATCAAGGTCAATATTATACCAAAAATAATACTGCTATTTATGGAAAGTTTTTGAATTTATGGTAATAAAATGATTAATAATGCCCATTTGACGTTAGATTTGAAAGTTGTTTTTAACATTTAATAGATCAAAAACTGCAAATGATCAGACTTTTGATTTGTTTACAATATATGAATAGCAATGACAGAGCATGATCAATTCTTAAAGGGGTCATATGATGCTATTTTAAAGATCATTATTTTGCGTATTTGGTGTAACAGAATATGTTGACATGCTTTAATGTTCAAAAAACATTATTTTTCAAATACTGTACATTATTGTAGTTCCTCTATGCCCCGCCTCTCTCAAATGCCTTGTTTTCTACAAAGCGCCTCCTTCCTACAAGCACAGTCTGCTCTGATTGGCCAGCTGACCCAGTTCATTGTGATTGACAGACACAGTGATGATGCTCGTATGTATTTGCAGTACACAAGCTGCGATTAAGAAAGCTGACTCCACTGTGATGTGACCCTGCCTCTCTCTCACGCACACACACACACACAACGCGATACTCTACACGGCGCAAAACTCAAAAATACAAAAATAGGCACAAAAATAATTAAACTATTAAGAAAACATACTTACAGTAGCTGATTCAGAATAAGCCCAGATTGTCATAGCAAAGTCGGAACTGACCCATTTTTTTTTAGAAATAGCCTTTGCACAGCCAGCCTTGTAGGCTACTCTCCTAGGTTCACAAAACTGTCGTCCATAAAATGCGTTGCACAAATTCGAACATCTGGGTTGTCCTGTTCTTTTGTAAATAAATCTTAACCAATGATTCCTCATTGCATCTACTTTCGGAAGGCCAAATAAAGTGCTTTTGCTTTCGCACAGAAACACACAGCGTCTCCCTGACATGGCTGCATCAACACTACTGCGGTTCCTGAAACCACGCCTTCTTTCTTTGCGTGCACATTTGGGCAGCATTACGCAAATATTTCCACATCGTGACGTAGACATGTGGGGGCGTGTTTGAATGAGGCGTTTTAGCCCGGTCTGGATCAGCCTTCTCTTTTAGATAGAATAAATCCTTTTGTGGGAGGCTTTGAGCTTTGTAACTCTGCAGATCTTATACATGCACAAATAGCTACATAGCACACTAAAGAAAAGGAAAAATAGAAATCGCATCATATGACCCCTTTAAAAAAAGAGTTAAATATAAATAAACAACACAGAGTCATATATAATATTAAATGTCACATTTATCTTCGTTATGTAATGTGAAATAACTCCAGATATTGTTTCTCTTAACAAATGATAAACAATAAATGATAACTTAACAAGTGTACAAATGCATCAGTTCATAGAATAACCGTCAATTAATGAATAATTTGATGCTATTTAAGAAAATATTTTTATAGTATTATCAATACTAATACCTCTATTACTGCAACATTTTGCAATTTATGGGAATGAAATGGTTAATTATAACCATGCATTATAACCGAATGTTATTTTTAACATTTAATAGACCCAAAAACTGCAAATGATCAGACTTTTGTATTTTTTATCATTTATCAACAGTAATTAACCAATTACAGAACACAATCAATCCGATCAAAAAAAAAAAAAACTTTTCATAAATAAACACAAACCTTTACATAATACTAAATACCACATTTGAGGGAAAAAATATAAAAATATATTGTTTTTATAGATAAACGTTTAGCAATAAATGAAATTACCAAGTATATCAATTCATAGAAGAAATGTAAATTAAAGGCTTTTTAACAATTAAAGAATGTATTTTTAAATTGTTGGATTTATTGTGTAAAAATTCTAATGGGGGGAAAATATTCTCTCATTAGAAAAATAAATGCCATAGAGGGTTAATAAAGCAATCAAAACGAAAAGCCTTTGTGTGTGTGTGTGTGTGTGTGTATGTGTGTGTGTGTGTGTGTGTGTGTGTGTGTGTGTTTTCTGCTCATGTGCATCTCTTTCAAGGCAGATGAAAGATTTATTTTGTCATCATTTTACATACAGAGTTCAACAGAAACTCAACATAACAATACATTTCTCCCCTCAAAATTTATTACAGGGCTATGTTGAGTTTCAGCATGCCAGAAAGATTTGTCTTAGAATGGCCATAGATTTGATCAAAATTTTACCCAACACTTGGCCTGAAATACTTAATTTTATGAAACTTCTCAGACCAATTCATCTGATATTTTCACTTTGTGTTAATAAGGTGTCTGAACAGCTGTGAAATTATTCCTTTTGAAAATGGTAAGGCTTGTTTAGGCAGTGATAAGGAACTTGACAGATTAGTGAAATACTCATTGCTGTACTTGTTAAAGAATGTCTTACAGACTCAATTATTTACTGTTGTACTTTCTGTTCAACATATCAAGCCAACATGAGCTCTCTTCCAGCATCACGTGTCCTTAGCAAAGGTGATTCCACAATGCATTGAGCCAAGCACCCAGACTGACAGATGATGAACTGAAAATTAAATTAAAATGAACTGATAGAAGTATATTTCACCTAATATTTGTCTCTGCTATAGCTTAGTAACATGCAAACAACAAACTATTGGAACGGAGTCTATACGGCCCTATAGAATGCTGTAGGAATGAATCCGAGGTTTTGGAAATGAAAACTAGGCTTTGGATCTGTTAACTTATATCTAATGAAATAAGTTTCATATCTAATATGTAAACTTATTTCGCCCACAGAATAAAAATATTGAGAAACAAAAGTCTATATAATACAATTGTGAGATATAAACTAAATTCTGAGGGGGACAAAAAAATCTAAATTGTGAGATCAAAAGTTGTAATTACCTTTTTTTTAATGTATGTATGCATGCATTCATTCATTCATTCATTTATATTCCTTGGTGAAAAAAACAACAACAACTGTGAGATGTAAACTCAGAATTCAGATAAAATAATCAAAAATTTTCAATATATAAACTTTTTTTTTTTTTTTTTTATTCTGTGGTGGAAGCACAAAAACTGAACTGCGAGGTGTAAACTCAAAATTACGAAAAAAAAAAAGCCAAAATTTTGAGTCACAATTATTTCCCAAAATTCTCAGAAATTTTTTTTTAATTATAACTTGCAATTGCGAGATATAAACTCACAATTGTGAGTTGAATTGTGAGATTAAAAAGTTGCAATTTTTCATAGTGTAATAGCGGTTCACAGCAAACACTTGTGCATTGCTGTATCAAATTGGGGCAGTCGTGGCCTAATGGTTGGAGAGTCAGACTTGTAACCTGAAGGTTGCGGGTTCGAGTTTCAGGTCTGGCAGAAATTGTCGGGGGGGAGTGAATAACCAGCGCTCTCTTCCGCCCTCAATACCACGACTGAGGTGAGACCCTTGGGCAAGGCACGGAACCCCAAACTGCTCCCCATTGGCTGCCCACTACTGTGTGTGTGTGTGTGTGTGTGTGTGTGTGTGTGCGTGTGCGTGAGTGAGTGCGTGTAAATTGTCGGGGGGGAGTGAATAACCAGCGCTCTCTTCCGCCCTCAATACCACGACTGAGGTGAGACCCTTGGGCAAGGCACGGAACCCCAAACTGCTCCCCATTGGCTGCCCACTACTGTGTGTGTGTGTGTGTGTGTGTGTGTGTGTGTGCGTGTGCGTGCGTGCGTGCGTGTGTGTGTGTGTGTGCACGCACTTGGATTGGTTAAATGAAGAGCACAAATTCTGAGTATGGGTCACCACACTTGGCCACACATCACTTCACTTCATTGCGGAAATAAGTTATCATAGTAAATTCATCACAAAAGCAGTCAGAACAGGTAATGTTTTGAAATACACAGTTAAAAAAATTATAAAAAATTTTAAAAAATCTGATCACTTACCCCTCATGTCCTTCCAAAACCTTACACTCTTTATTTTTTTCTGTAGAAAACTCAAAAGGAGACTTTTTTTTTTTAGGAATATGCACTCTTCTTAATTTTATTCAGTGACAGTTCACAGTTACCAGTCACTGTCAAACAAGGACTAAAAACTCCATAAAAGTAGTTCATGGAGCCTGACATGACGTGCTCACTATGAAGTGTTGTTGTATGAAAAAGTGGAGCATGTACACCTGTAAGAGCTATCATAACAGTACCAACAGTACATCACACCACACACACAGCACTGGAGGCACACAGAGGGAAGATTTTCACTACACTTCACTTCCAGACCCTAGATGGATGCAGAGAAAAAGATAGTGGCCTTCATACATTCCTCCATTGATTTATTTTCATTTTTACTCACACTGCACGTCACCACAGAAATTTACAAAGACTCGTAGGTGTATGGGAAAGACATCTACACTGTTTCTCTTACATTTGGAATAATGCAAATTATGTGACGTAAATGTGAAAAAATTTAAATGTGACGTAGGGCTGCACGATATTGGAAGAAAAAACTGACTTGCAATATTTCGTTTTTCTGCAATATATATTGCAATAGGAAAAAAAAACTGGAATTTTTACTAGATGACTTGAATAACTTTGGAAAGAATTTTTCTAGAAAAAGTGGGGTGATTTTGTTAGAGAGCACATCTATATATAGAAATTTAAAAATTTTACAAATGTGGGTGTTTATACTCAGGTTTAACCAGACCTCTTTCTGTAACCATAACGTTTTTTGTTCTTTTTTAAATGCATTTACACTTGAATTGCTATAGGCCATGTTCCCACTGTTTTTAATAAATTCAATATGACTGTAAAATGGTGATATGTATTCTGATTTTATTTAGATAATTATTAAATAAAATATTAAACAAATAAATATATTGTACTAATACTATTGTACTGTGAAAAAAGTAAAAAGTGGAGTATTTAATAAAAAATACATGTATTTTAGTAATGTAAATTAATACACTAATATTTATTTCTGTCAGGACCACTATCGTCAAAGATGATTGACAATTAGCATACAGTTTGGATTGGCGGTATGGTTCCGTTCTGGGCAAGAACTCCCTGCGCCTAGCATGGATGAGAGCAGGGAGCGCAGCAATAACCCCCCAGGGTAAACAGAACAGAACCAACATAAATGTATTGCAGATATCGTTAAAGTTCAATAATGTTATGTACACATTTTAGAATTAGTCTGATTCAAAGGAGAATCAGAAGGCTGAATCCTGACTGACAGAGGAGGAGTTGGGGATGGAGGAGGGTAATTAGCTATTGAGCAATGCGAAAACTGCTGATAATACTGAGGGACCTTATATATGAATGCTTAGATAGGTGTCGTATTCCCATAGGTAGATGGGGATCAGCTAAGAGTCAGCTGATGCGAGCTTGACTAACGTGACCTGCCAGAACTAACGCTACGCTTGATAATTATCTTAATTTCTTAATTTTCAAACATTAATCCATCCAGCATTTATTTCAGCAGTTTGCCAGTTTTCAGAAAAAAACATGCTTTGGTAAATCATAAATGTACATAAAAAGTTGAATTTATGACATACAAAATAATATTTATGAGATGAAAAGACAAACCATGACAAAAAGTTGAAATTATGAGATAAAAAGTCAAAATTTGGTCATATTTATAAATTTATACAACTGTAAAATTACTCTACTATTATTTGTCTTCATTTCTTCACTTTTAAACGTTAATCCAACAAGCTTTTATTTTGGTGAGTTGTGTTCATTTACACGTGTACATCTCATGATACAGCGTTTTATCATCTCAGAGAGGCTTGATACACAGTAAATGAACCAAGTCATTCTGAGACACTGAAATACTTTTTGCAGCCTGCAAAATATTTTCTATCAATGCCAGCAAAGATCTAATTATAAATGAGCCATATATAGGTTAAAGACTAGAATAAGATGCATCGTGGACTAAACTTACTAACAGCTGGAGCTGCTACCCAAAATGCCGATGAAGGAGATATTCTACCTTCTTTGAGAGTGTAAAATGAGTTTTGAACTTCTGAGGACTGTCGGGTTTTGGATATTGATATAGTGACTCGGGATGTGCAGTGTGTTTACATTGAAAAGAGTGATCAGGGTGAAGGTTTCTCGCAGCAGCGATGCAGATGCCTGATTGTGACGTCACAGACGCCTGAGACCGACTATTGACTGCATTCCAGTTGTGTGGTGGTTTATTTCCCCCTTTCTCTATCTATCTCTCTCTCTCTCTGGCAGCTGTCAGATCTGGCAGCATGCCACCTTGCAGACACAAACTCTGGGCGTAACAGATGCTGAAAAAAAAAGAAGAAAAAAAAAAACAGGAAAGAGGGGCAGAGCATTTGAGAGAGAGGTGTAAAACAAATGGCTCTGCTCCAAAACTTAGTGAGCTGCCTACTGCCTAATGTTTTGAAGGCAGAATCCTAACGCAAGTGGAACCTTATAAGTGGCCGATCTGGAGAACTCTACATGTGCAGCATGTCCGCCCAATTTGCAAACAGAAAAGTCAGTGTGTGGGCAGTATCTAAAAGAAATTATCATTCCAAAGAAATCATCATTCCATCATCCCTCATTCCAATTTTAACATTTTCTCATTCATACTCACATGGATTCATATTCATTCATTAAAAAAAAAGCACATTATTATGACATAGGAATGTCATATTTATTAGATAAAAAGTAAAAGTGATAAGAAGTCAAAGAAGCCATAATTATGACATAATTAAGTCATATTTATGAGAGAAAGGCAAAATTATTATATAAGTCACACTTATGACGTAATTAATTCATACTTGAGATGAAGTCAAATGTAAGATAATGTTGAAATTATGAGAAAAGTAATTGTGACACCATTAAGTTGCACTTGTGACATAAAAAAAAAATCAAAATTATGAGATAAAAAGTCATAATTAGGACATAGGTCATATTTTGAGATGAAGTCATATTTATGAGTTATGATAAAATCGAAATTGTGAAATAAAAAGTCATAATTATAACATAATGAAGTCATATTTGAGATGAAATCAAACATGCGAAAGTTGAAATTATGAGCTAAAGTCATAACTATAACAAACTTAAGTTGCACTTGTGACATAAAAAGTCAAAATGATGATAAAAAGTCAGAATTATGACAGATTTTGACTTTTTATGTCATAATTATAATTGTTTGTTATAATTTTGACTTTTATCTCATAATAATAACTTGGTCTCTTATAATTTTGACCTTTAAAAGTCATAATTATGACAAAGTTGGGCTTTTTAATCATAATAATGACTGTTTGTGTCATTATTATTTATTTTTTAAATCATCCCACACTACACTTTTTATGACATGATTTGCCAAAGCATGATTTTTTCTTATGTGGCGGGAATGGGCTTTCATAGTTCGTAATGCATAATAAGGACTCATAAATGCTACCTTTTTGATGCCTTGATGCCTTTTTCTTGCCGTACAGACCGACTGTAACATGTAAAATTAGCATTACAGAGTGAGCTGTGAAGGAGTTGTTCATGATTGGACAGCGTTACTTGAAGAATATGCGCTTTCAGTGAACAAGTCTGTGCTTTTAGTCTGAACGAGTGACGCTGAATGAGACAGACATCTCGTCTGTGAATGAACTGAACAACTGTCTTCAAGAACAACCTGAACAAACAGGGCGTGTTGTTCATGAATGAGGAGGAAATAAGACAATAGATCCTTTATGAAGCTATTTTCCTCGGGAGATCTTGCCTCCACATTTGTCAGACTGTCTCAAACTGTCTTCTCTCTTGATCTGCTTGATTGACTCCACCATCAGGAGTGGAGGATGTGGGATATATAGAGGTGTATTGACCACACGGATGCCTGTAGTATCCCACAGGAAGGTTTGGATGGCCTCTTACTGTCTAACTGTAGGCGGTTAAAGCTGATGCATTGTGGGATACAGAACCAATACTGCCCACATGGGGTCCATCTATTTGACATTGAAGAAGAAAAGAGTGGACTCTAGGGTATCGTGTGTGTATGTGTGTGTGTGTGTGTGTGTGTGTGTAATTTGTGTATTTGTGGGTAGCAATCTCTTTATTTATGGCTAAAGGAGGTCGTAGAACTGCTGTGATTAGCTTGTATCTCATTATGAATCTTGTATTGATCTGTAGGAAGAATAATGGCTCCATTATAACACTGATACTCACCCAGAGCTGCTGTGGTGTTTCTGTAGGAGTTGAATGATGAGGAATAAACACTGAGTGGCTCTTTCCTTTTCTCACTTTCTGCTCGTTCATGCTGATATTGATTTTATTGCTGCAGGTCACGGAGTCGCTGTAAAGAGAAATGGATTTAGTGACAATGTATTATTTAACTGTGATGTATAAACTTTTCCAAACAATTTTTTTCTATATATATATAAAACAGTAAAAAAAACAGTGTAAAATATGGTTTGATTGACTGAATGACCTCACCTGTATTAAAGGAGTAGTTCACTCAAAAATGAAAATTTGCTGAAAATGTACTCCCCTCACGCCATCCAAGATGTAGATGATCGAGCCGTACCGTGCCGTACCATGCAGTGGAAAAGCGCCATTTGTTTCTTCATCAGAACAGATTTGGAGAAATTTAGCATGCCATCACTTGCTCAGCAATGGATCCTCTGCAGTGAATGGGTGCCATCAGAATGAGAGTCCAAACAGCTGATAAAACATCACAATAATCCACAAGTAATCCACAACACTCCAGTCCATCAATGAACGCCTTGTAAAGTGAAAAGCTTCATGTTTGTAAGGAACAAATGGAACATACAATGGGACCCGAAACCATTTGGTTACCAACATTCTTCAGAACATCTTCTTTTAAGTTACACAGAACAAAAAAGGGTCATACAAGTTTGGATTGTCATGAGGGTGAATAAATGACAGAAAGAGAATTTTTATTTTTAAGTGGACTATCTCTTTAACAACAGGTGTAAACCAGGTGTTGAGCAGTTCTCATGTGCTTTTTATTGTACTTAAGGGAAACAATAAGACTTTCTAAATCTAAATGTTCATGCAGACAAGAAATAACAGGGATTGTTTAATTCTCAAGCTGCATGTTGAAATAATGGCCAAATAATGGCGTCAGAGGTGAAACTAGTTTCCATGTCGTGAGGGACTGGGATCGCCTCATCAAGAATTCTCCATCCTCTCTCACACACACACACACACACACACACACACACACACAGATCTGACACAGAGTGAGTTGGGCGGTGTATTGAGTGATTTACTGCAGAAGTGCATTTCTGTTAAAGTGCTGAGGGATTTGAGGAGCGCTGAGAGGAGTGGATGCAATCATAAAGTCTAAAGACAGAGCATCAAAGAGGGACAGATAGAGAAAAGACAGCCATGGCTGTGTTCAGAATGGAAAACTAACTTAATACTGAATAATGCACAGTGTACATATACCCTTGTGGAAAAAAAAGTACACATTAGCATACCTTTTGTAAATTGTTACAGAAATAATATACTTTAAAATAATTTATTTAAAGGAATACTTCACCCAAAAATGAAAATTCTGTCATCTTTTACTCACCCTCATGTTATTCCAAACCTGTATGGTTTTCTTTCTTCTGTTGAACACAAAATAAGATATTTTGAAGAATGTTGGTAACCAGACAGTCGATGGTAGCCATTAACTTCCATGGTATTTTTCCACCCCATACTTTGGATGTCAATGGCTACCAGCCACTGTCTGGTTACTAACATTCTTACAGTGTACAAAACATTTGTCACACTTGGAAATAAAGCAGAGTGCATTGCATCGTGAGATACTCGCCTACGCTCTTAGAACTAGGTCCCTTACCTGACTATAGGGAAGGAAATACTTCGAGTAATGAAAGGTTTTCAATGACAGATAAGGAGAGCATTCCGAATGAAATAACCTCGATAGTTGAGCTATTCAGGAAACATCCTTGTTGTAATGGAGTAAAAACATGCGCAGCACTTGACGGCTCAGGATCACAGTGAGAACCATGTAAGGCCTGGTAAAGTCTGCAGCTCACTTGAGTGTGTGTGTTTAAGGAACAGCGATTCAGCATAAACACATCTGAAAGAAAAAGCAGAAGTATCTGCGTTCTTTTGTATGTGTGTGTACAGTTCAGTCATTTCGAATATGAATCTGTCATAGTCTATGACAACGTGGGACAAGGTGAATAAATCTGGTAAAGCTCTGGTGTTAGTGTGAGGCAACGTGTTGAAGAGTGACTAACTTAAAGTAGCAACACGTGACGGTAGTTCAGCAGCTTTTCCAGCATGCTAGTGAGACTAAAATGCTGCATCGCTGTTTTATTATGTCACATGATAATGTGCACGCAAATAGACTCATCAAATAGACTCTCCTGAACTGTCCTCCTTCTTCTCCTTGATTTATTTTAGTGACATCTGGATGGTTCATGTAATGAATCATGGAACCTTCATCCCTTTGAGTCATTTTACATCTTTTTACAGTGAATTAGTTTGGCAGATCTTGCTGTTTACTGCTGTTTTCACATTTATTAGGATGATTCTAGTTTTATTAGAAGCATTAGGTGCAAATTATTGAAAGATTCTGTATGAATCTTTGGTGAAAAGAATCACAAGTTAGACTGAAACAAATCAATATTGCTGCTAAATTTATAATATTTAAAGTGCAAACTGAGATCTTGTTTGTTGCCAGATCAATTCTGCTCTGGTTGTAATAAGTTTTGTAATCATATATACTGATATACATTAGTGTTCAAAAAGTTAAGATTTTAACATGTAAGATTTAAGATTTTAAATTAGAAAGAAGTCTCTTATACTCACCAAGGCTGTATTTATTTAATCAAAAATACAGTAAAAATTGTGAAATAGTATTACAATTTCAAATAACCGTTTTCTATGTGAAT
Source organism: Sinocyclocheilus anshuiensis (assembly GCF_001515605.1). NCBI lineage: Eukaryota > Metazoa > Chordata > Actinopteri > Cypriniformes > Cyprinidae > Sinocyclocheilus > Sinocyclocheilus anshuiensis. The sequence goes on along the minus strand of NW_015536784.1, from coordinate 255,988 downwards.
ATATTTTAAAATGTAATTTATTCCTGGGATGCAAAACTGAATTTTCAATATCATTACTCCAGTCTTCAGTGTCACATGATCCTTCAGAAATCATACTAATATGCTGATTTGCTGCTCAGGAAACATTTCTTATTAATATTAATGGTGAAATTTTTATTTTTATTTTTGTATTATTATTATTTATTTCTTGGGTGGAAACATGATTAATTTTGTAACATCATAAGTGTCTTTACTGTCACTTTCTATCCATTTAATGCATCCTTGCTCATTAAAATTATTAGTATTTTATGTAAATTAATGCAAACCGTCGTATATACTGTCATATATATACAAAAGCTTAACTATAGTTAAACTACTTTAGGTATAGCTTGTAAAGCAACATTAGTGTGGCAGCCGCCCAGATGTGTGTGTGTGTGTGTGTGTGTGTTTGTGTGGCATTCTCACCAGTTCCTTTTGTGGCTGTGGTCGACAGACTGCGTTTATCTCCAGAGTCACTGATACGGATGGCCACATAAATACAGCGCTCCACCATCACAGTCTGCAGCA
>NW_015536784.1:234073-255421 GCF_001515605.1 Sinocyclocheilus anshuiensis | reverse complement strand
CCTGCGGCTCCTTCATCATACCCTCTGCTGTCTGCTGAAATCATTATCAGCGCCACAGACACACTGACTGATAGGATGGAGAAAGGTAAAATATACAATCCCACAATCCCCATGTTTCAGACTCACCTCTATTCATTTGTCATTATCATGTATTAAAAAGGCATTTATTTAATTTATTCTTATTCATTTAATCAATTAATTAGAAATTGAACATGACCACGTTTAAAATGTATGAATGTCAATGCATTACATAACACACACGCATGTATTTAATTTATTCTTATTAATGTAATCAATTTATTATAAATTAAACACAATCACACTTAAAAATGTATGAATATCACAGTATTAGATAATACATATTTTTTAAATGTAATTTATTTAATTTATTAATTCATTTATTATAAATTGTACACAACCACACTTAAAAATTTATGAATATCATTAATAATTTAATTTAATTTAATTTAATATAATTTAAACATGAAATGTATGATTGCCATTGCATTAGATAATACACTAGTTAAAAAAGGCATTTATTTAATTTATTCTTATTAATTTAATCAATTTATTTTAAATTAAACACAAACACGCTTAGAAATGTATGAATGTCACTGTATTAGATAATTTTTTTTTTTTAATGTAATTTATTTAATTTACTAATACATTTATTATAAATTGTACACAACCACACTTAAAAATGTATGATTTAATTTAATTTAATTTAATTTAATTTAAACATGAAATGTATGATTGCCATTGCATTAGATAATACACTAGTTAAAATAGGCATTTATTTCATTTATTCTTATTAATTTAATCAATTTATTTTAAATTAAACACAAACACACTTAGAAATGTATGAATGTCACTGCATTACATTTTTAAAAATGGCATTTATTTATTTAATTTATTAATTCATTATAAATTGAACAGAACCAGACTTACAATTTATGAATGGCATAATTTAATTTAATTTAATTTGATTTGATTTGAATATAAACATGCATTAGATAACACACTATAAAACAACTTACATTTAATTTATTTTATTTATTAATTTATTATAAATTGAACACAACCCATTACAAATGTATTAATGCCATTGCACTAGATAACACTATAAAACAACTTTAATTTATTTTTATTAATTTCATTAATTTATAATTATAAATTATACATGACCACACTTTAAATTGTATGAATGTCACTGCATTAGACAATTTTTTATAAAAAAAATATTTATATACAAGTATTTAAAAACATATTAAATAAAGTATATAATAATAAAAGTATTTTATTATTATTATTATTATTTAAATATAACCTGACCATGCTTAAAATGTGTACACAACATTAGAAAATACATTCGGCATTTACTTAATTTATTTTATTAATTTAATGAATTTATTCTAAATTGAACACAACCGTGAATGAGAGCTGTGGCTCAGTGGAAATCTTCAGTGAACAACTATTTAGTTTATTACATTCATTAATATAGAAAAATCATGTTATGTATTAACTGATACAACTCAAGTTGTTCAAAATGAAGACCCTTTAAATACTTTTTGGGGTAGCTGCATCAGCATAAAGCAGAAAGAAGAAGTGAAAGCAACCATGAAAATGCCAGTTTGTCTTGGCAGAGGCTCAAAGACCCATTTCGGTTAGTGCCTGAAGCCTCCAGGCTGATGCAGGCCGCTCTCAAACTTCAGCTTTTGGTGCATTGCACAATGACACGTCCATGTTTTAAAAATGACTGAACATTATTTATTGACATGAATTCCTTGCTGAGGGTAACAGGGCTGTGCTGTTGCAAGGTATCAGCGTGGGAAAGCTTCGCTCTGAAACACCTGCACCACTATCACAAATGAACCTCGCAAACAGGTACAACACACAGTGTTTACAGCACAGACACACAACAACATTGTATTCTACCATACAATGAAGCGTATAAAGCATTCACTAGTTCATTTGTGATAGTGATGAGCTGCTGGCACTGAGACGCTCTGGGTTATTTCACACAGAGCCTGTCTTGCTGCGTTTTCAGCATCCTCTGATGTGCTGCAGGCTATTTCACCAGAGGCATATCATCGAGAAAGATTTTTAAAAATTCCAAAAAACTCAACGGAGTACAATGAAGTTGAACAGAATGCAGGACTCTCGAAATGGGTTGTCAAATTTCCATATGATAAGAATGTGATGTACATGTGTGAAACGCTCTGACACTCCGTCTAAAGATATAGCGTGCTTAGAGCATTAATTAAAAAATAGCACAGATGGTATTTAAAAATGTGTGAAACAGAGCACTGTGCCATATAAAGTTAAATGCTGGCCATACCTTTCAAACATTTGTGGGCAGTACGATTTTTGTGATGTACATGTGTGAAACGCTCTGACACTCCGTCTAAAGATATAGCGTGCTTAGAGCATTAATTAAAAAATAGCACAGATGGTATTTAAAAATGTGTGAAACAGAGCACCTTTCAAACATTTGTGGACAGTACGATTTACTACATTTAAGGCTGCATTTATTTGATCAAAAACACAGTAAAACAGTAAAAATATTTTTACAATTTAAAATAAAATTTTCCATTTGAATATATTTTAAAATAGAATTTATTCCTGTGATGCAAAGCTGAATTTTCAACATCATTACTCCATTCTTAAATGTCACATGTTCCTTCAGAAATCATTCTGTTATGCTGATTTGCGGCTCAAGAAACTACTTATTATTATCAATGTTGAAAACAGTCGTGCTGCTTCATATTTTTGTGGAAACATTGAGATATACTATATATGTATACATACATATACATATGATTCTTTGAATAGAAAGTTTAAAAGAACAGATTTTATTTGAAATATAAATCTTTTGTAATATTCTAAATGTCTTTACTGTCACTATTTATCAATTTAATGCATCCATGCTGAATAAAAGTATTAATTTATTTAATCAAAATAATCAACATGAACATACTTGCTAATACTGAAAGAAGAACCATCTAGACAGACAGAAAGACAATGTGATACTGCAAGGAAAGGAAGGAGAAGTTGAACTGTCAGAGGAGTCCATCTGGAACACAGACAGTAATTTAGATACAGTTTAAACTGTCTCTAAAGCAGAGATTAAAATGAGGAATTGACATTTACTTTCATCCAAGTTTTAAGAGAGAGAACAGGACTCATAAAACAAACCCTGACATGAAATAGCCCTCCCTAACCTCCCCTATCATGCTCAAAATTCAATTGCCAAGCGATGTTTGCACTGAACATGACAGCAAATGATATTACAAAGCTTTGGCAGAGAGGACAATTTTCAGTGAACCACGACTTCATTTGGCTCTGTTCGTCATGCAAAGCTATTGTATGACTCCAGAAGACTATATTCATGGTGTGTTTTGTTATTTTTGTCCCCATTTAAAAGCAACACTCTATATATTCTGAGGTATATCATCTTTTGTGTTTAATGGAAGAAAAAAAAAGTCATAGAAGTTAGGACAACAAATCTGAACGTTTAATTTTGAAGTGAAATGTTCCTTTAAGAATTCACACAAGTAGATTTTGAGTGGGTGGTGTATCCAACACTTTAACCCTGTGTGTGTGTGTGTGTGTGTGTGTGTGTGTGTGTGTGCGTGCGTGCGTGTGTGTGGATTAGTAGTATTGAGTAGGATGTTTTCTTTTCTTTTCTTTGTAAGTGTCACCATTATTGGCTGAGCTCTGGCAGATGATGTCACCGGCTGTGATCTTTGCAGCTTGTCAGCAGATTTGCCATAACCAGCCAATGACAGCACAGGTATGCGAGCGGCCCTGGTGATGTCATAGAGCAGACAATGCAAATACCGGAGGAATCAAGTGCCCTGATTGGTTGTGAGACTAACTGTGCCTCCGCAAGAGAAAGCAACCACCCAAGTGTCCTAATCCTGCTGTTCCCCAAATCTGTGTGTTTGTGTGTGTGTGTCCTATACAATGTATATTGCAGAAACCATGAAGTAATTTAAAGTAAACATGAAAGCAAAACTGACCCTACAGTTTTAACATTCTTAATGTTTCATGTCGTATTGTGAACAATTTAAAAGTGCAGGTTATTCTGTATTTCTAATCATTCATTAAAACATTATTGTTACTACCTTTCAAAGATTTGGTGACAGTTTTTTTATGTTCTTAAAATAAGTCTTTTATACTTACCAATGCTGGATTCAATTGATTAAAAATACAGTAAAAACAGTAAAATTGGGAAATATTATTACAGTTTAAAATAATTGTTTTCTGTTTGAATATAGTTTAAAGTGTAATATATTCTTGTGATGCAAAGCTAAATTTTCAGCATCATTAGTTCAGTCTTCAGTGTCACATGATTCACATGATGATGAATTTTTTTTTATATCAATATTGAAAACCGTGATACGTTTTTGGTAAGTTTGGTGTCTGTCTTGCCTCTAAAATGACTTTACTTTTCAACGGACACCACAAACCCTTATTTTTCAACCCCACCTGATTGCATTCTTATACATCATTTCTGTAATGCCCATTTTCTACGGTGCAATAAATTCCCAAAGGATAAAAATAAGCCCTCTCCTATATTATTTTGTGTTAAACATTCCTTTTCACTAAAACAGTACAATATACTGCAACTTAAAAAAATTAAATGAATCAGACATCATGTTTTACATTACATATGATGAAATAGATATATATATATACATATTCTGAGGTGATTGCACAAGTGTGTGTGCGGTGTACTGTGGGATTTTATACATTTTATTTTTAGAAACCATTTCATAAAGTTGCTAATTTCAGACTTGCCTGTGTCAGTCATGGAACAAGAGCTGAAACTTATTGGCACCACATGAGCATGTTATTTTATAGAGTTTCTGTGTGTCACTTCCTCATAGCTCTCTCTCTCTCTCGCTCTCTCTCTCTCTCGCTCTCTCTCTCTCTCTCTCTCTCTCTCTCTCTCTCTCTCTCTCTCTCTCTCTCTCTCTCTCTCTCTCTCTCTCTCACACACACACACACACACACACACAGAGCTCACCCACAGTAAGCGCAGGATGGCAACCAACATGCACAACTCAAGAAACTTCCCCATTAGGGTTTCAGCCGCTGCCATTTTAGTGTGTGCACTACGACTGAGTCAAATCATGCAAATGTTTTATCAGATAGAGAAAAAGAGGGAGGATGAATGACAGAAAAATTGAGTGATGCAAATCATTGAAGCTAACACACACACAGTCACTCAAAAAGAGAGTGAGTGGGATGTGTTTACCGACAAAGGAAATCCCCTTCACAATATCTCACATCTGTGGCACTAAGCGATGGTGCTGTTGTTACCAGGCTGCAGCAGCGCAGCACAGCGTAGCAGAAGCAGCACTGCAGGCAGAGTTTTGCAGCGGAGCCTATTTTCGCAGCAAGTTGCATGCTCAGTTCTGCAGAAAAAACACCTGCAACACAGTCTTTTGCAATATAGGTTATTATAAGCCATGCAAAGCACTGTGAACTATTCACCACTCTGTTGAGCAAGTTAAGACTTGAGGTTAAGTGAGGTTAAGACTGAACTGACCCTGCAGTAAAGAGTTCAGACATGAGCAAATAATGCATGTCATAATCTAGAGAACTAAAGGTTCTGATCGTTTGATTTTATGCGTTTAATCATGTATTCATATTTTGACAACTTTGAATATTAAATGCATTCTAGCATGATTTAGCAACTTTTTAGCATGTTGCTAACCTGTTTTAGCATGATTAGCATGTATACTAGCATGTTTTAGCACATTGCTAACATGTCTCATCATGTTGCTAACATGATTTTTTTATTGTCACTTTTGATAAATTTAATGCATCCTAGCTGAATAAAAGTATTGATTGCAAATTTTGTACTCCCTGTTTTGCACATTTACTATACTATTTTTTTCTTTATTTTTACTATACTTTTTTATCTGCAAAATTGTACTTACTGTTCTTGCATATTTTAATTATTATTTAATCTATCTAATATTTATATATTTAATGCACACTCTGAGTACAGTTCACTGCAAGTTGTATTCTGTATACTGTGTACGTGACAAATAAAAATCTTGAAAATCTTTTAAACAGTAGTATATACATGTTCTCTTGTCTAGTGTTCATACAGTATGCATGCTGGTGTGTCTGCAGATGCAGTGCACACTGGCTCTGTTGAACTGTAGTCTCTTTGTTCAGTGTCGAGATAATAATGGATCATTGAATCTCTCTTACGAACATGCTGCTGAATGATTAACTATCAAACCACGGCTGAAAGAGAGACTGTTTAACAACAGGTTGAACGTTCAAATATTCATGCTGACAGAGAGAGAGCGTGAGAAAGAGAGATTTCACTGAACTTGAACTTGAGGGAAGTGCATTTGTGTGTGTGACTGCGTGATGAACTTAAACTGAACTTAAATATCACATTTGCCTTCCGCTGAACACCTTTTGTGGTGAACAGTGAATCAGGCTCCATCACCCACCATCAGCAGCACCTGACCTCACTGATGCTTTTGTTGAACATTTCAAAAGCTTACACTCTAGATGTTGGCACAGGGGTTTGATCCCATTCAGACACAAGAACATCAGTTGGTTCAATATGGGGTTCAGCTCTTGGTTTTGTGTCGGCCAGTCAAGTTCTTCCCCATCAGAGTCAGCAAATCATTTCTTTATGCATTACACACTCTCGGAAAAAAGGTACAAAACTGTCACTGAGGCGGTACCCTTTCAAAAGGTACTAATATGTACTGTTAAAGTATATACTTTAGATACTAATATGTACTATTTAGGGGTAAACAAGTTAGAAAGATGTACCTTTTAGCTTTTGTTCCTTAGGGTATTGCCCCACTGACAGTTTTGTATCTTTTTTTCTAAGTGTGTAGAAAAGTCTATTGTCTAAGTGTTTCAACAAATTTGCAAGCCCATAATTTCATTGCATAGTGTAGCATTAAGATTTAGGATCTGGATTACTGGAATACTCTAAACCGTTACTTAGAAGGGGTGTTCACATACTTTTGGCCTTGCAGATCCTGCCAGTACTATTTTGAATGACATTTTAAGATCACTCAACAAGTTGTGTATTTACTTACTTCTGTGGAAATACATCTTTAGTGTTTACGCACATCCTAACCAGGAAAGACATTAAAGATGATTGTTTCATGTGTCACTTTTTCCACATTTCTTGCACTGATTGTAAGAGAAAATCTGCTCAGTGATTTTACAATGGCGCTATAGCAATGGCAAGGTCATGGGTTTGATTCCAAAGAAAGCAAGAACTGATCAAATGTAAATGTGTACATTGAATGCAATGGATTTTCACTAAAAAACAAATTCCAATACAGTCTGTTCTTCACAAAAAGTCCATGCCCTGTTATCCTCTCACATCAAAATACTTGTTTAGAACTGTTTTGGACCGTTTTGGTGTGTAAACAGTGATTGGTCTGTGCATATTTCTTTCCGTAATCAGACCTTTTAACTGGAGAAAGCAATATTACGTATTATGAACTCGTATTTTAGCTGGAAGCAAGGGTTTGAAGTTAAAACCATCTTAATTATGACATTAATTGATGGACTGGAGTGGTGTGGATTACTTGTGGATTATTGTAATGTTTTAATCAGCTGTTTGGACTCTCATTCTGACGGCACCCATTCACTGCAGAGGATCCATTGGTGAGCAAGTGATGCAATGCTACATTTCTCCAAATCTGTTCTGATGAAGAAACAAACTCATCTACATCTTGGATGGCCTGAGTACATTTTCAACACATTTTCATTTTTGGGTGAACTATTCTTGAAAGAATTCGTTTTGGGCTGACTTTAGAAATATTTGCGGTCTTCTAACATATTAAAGTTGAATTCACACCAAAGTGTAAAGTTGTAAATATTGATAAACTAATTCTTTGCCTCTCTAAACATTCCCAAGATAATTATTAACATTTTCGCAGTATGCAGAGATGAATTTCAAGTACATTAACTGTGACGCTTAACAGTCTAATTATCTCCCTCTATAATTGGCCACAGCAGTGAGTATCTAAACCCATTTAAATGAGAGTGTAACTCTTTACACAGAGTAAACCCTGCTGGTGAAGCTGAGCTGACATTAGTTTCACTGGTACATGAAGCTCCACGCTGACCGCAGCCCACCGCATTATGATGAAGCAGCATTCCAGCGGGTCTCACCCCGGCAACCAGAATCTGCAGCGAGCTGTTAGCTGTTTTTACAAGGGCTTGTAAAGACCCCCACTTCCTGTTTTGAAGCCCTGTGCCGGATCAGAGAGCTATGGCATCTTTCTGATTAATGTTTCATTGAATCTGACATTTGTTAACGTGGCTAAAAACATCAAAGTCAAGTTTATTGTGTGTGTCATGTTTAAAAGTGGAAAAGATGATAACAGTATAAGAGTGTTTTACGGACTGTCTATGGAAGTTTATTTCTGCTACGGAATAAAAATATAAAAAATGCGATTGCAACTTTTTATTTTACAATTCTTTCTTTCTTTCTTTCTTTCTTTCTTTCTTTTCTCACAATTTAGACTTTTTCTTCTCTCAGAACTGCAAATGAATTTCTTGCAACTGTGAGTTATAAACTTATTATTGCAAGTTTACCTTTCACAACTTTTTTCCTAGAATTCTGGCTTTACATCACAATTCAGACTTTTTTCTTAGAATTCTGGCTTTACGTCTCACAATTATGACTTTTTTTCTTGTAATTCTGACTTTTTTATTAGAATTCTTAGTTTACATTTCACAATTATAACTTTTTTTCTTGTAATTCTGACTTTTATTTATTAGAATTCTGAGTTTACATTTCACAATTGTGACTTTTTTCTTGGAATTCTGAGTTTACATCTTGTATTTCTAACTTTTTAAAAATTAGGATTCTGACTTTACATCTCACAAATATGACCTTTCTTTCTTGGAATTCTGACTTTACATCTTGTAATTCAGATTTTTTTTATTAGAATTCTGAGTTTACATCTCACAATTATGATTGTAATTCTAATTTTGACTGTTTATTCCCCAAAAAAAAGGTGAAAAAAGGTAAATGCAACTTTTTATCTCGCAATTTGGACTTTTCTTTTATAGTTTATATCTCGCAATTTTAAGTAAAAAAAAAAAGAGAAACTGAATTGTGAGGTGTAAACTCTTTGAAAAAAAATTGAGAGAAAAAGTAGAAATATACTTCCATAATTGTCCCTGTATATTTACAATATATTTACAATTACTTTTCTGGCAATGACTTCTCTTTATTTAGTGAAAAGCAGTGTGGAAAACAAGTTTGGATTATTTTAAACTAGATTTTTACGGCATTTTACTTGAATCTACTAGCAACTATGGCTGATTGGTTGAAATGATGTTCCTCTGTTTTCATTATCATACACAAACATACAAACCACAACCATCTGTTTCAAAACACTATAGGTTATGGTAGGTGACAGAACTAAAATAAAACCGACATATACATACAAGATCATTGTGATCTCTATCTTTTCCAGATGTGTACTAACAGTGCTGAAAATATGTTTATTTTCCACTGGAGTTCAGTGAAGCTATAATTCCTTGTCTTTGCCTACATGGATGACTGCAAAGAGAACGTTACCAGATCCCAAAGTCAACACAGGTCCAAATACCACAGAAGAGCCGAAGAGAACATTTCATTTTCTCTCTATCCACCTCTGGCTTCTTAACAAATGTTTGTATGAGCTACATTATGTGTGTGTGTGTGTGTGTGTGGTAGTAGCTAATCTCAATATTTTCAGCCATTTGATATTATACATATCACCATATTTATGAATTTGCTCTGGAATTTATTTGCAAATTTGACAAATATTTAATGCAAGAAGTAAAGATAATTAAGGCATATTTTCCACTAGGTTTTTTTTTGGCTAATAAAACAAGAATATTTAATTATTTATATGCACAAATGTAACTCTACATACTCCAATATTTACATACAAATATCTTAATACATTAAAATGTAAAAAATGTTTGTGATGTTGCAAACAAAATGTTGCATTTAGAATAAATTAATTGAACAGACAGAGCTAATTGAATAAAAATATTAAAAAGGTAACTGTGATTTTTTTTTTTTCAATCTCATAAATTTACATCTCGTTTAGATCTTACAATTCAGACTTTTTTCTTCAGGATTTCAAGTTAACATCTTGAAATTCCAACGTTTGTTTCTCAAAATTGCTAATTTATATCTAACACTTCTGAGTTCAGACAGTTTAAACTCAAACAACATTTGTGCTGCTGAAGTTTAATGCAACACTAATACAACATTGCCATACTCACAAGACACTCCTAGTGTAATAATACAACCTTTAGAAAGTGTAGACAACAAAACGAGCATGTTAATGTCATCACAAATACATAGTGAATGTTCAGTATAGCTCTAGTTGTGTGTGTGTGTGTGTGTGTGCTTGTATGAGAGTTGTAGAGCATCAGACACTCCACTAATCCTGTATAAATTCTCACAATCCCTTTCAGCTGTGTCCTGCCAAGAGCCTCTTCTTCCAGTAGAACTCTGACCCCGCATTCCCACACCCAACTACACAACTAAATCTCCCTCTTTCCTCTCATTCCCCCCATTTTCTTGCCCTCTTTCATTCCCACACCCCCTCTTTTAAAGAGCTCTTTCTCTCTGTAAACCTCCTCCTGCACTGCACTTTCTCTTTTGCTTACTTTCGTCTTACTTTCCCACCATTCACTCATTTCCAACCTCTGCTCTTTCCATACCTCTCTTGTATTGTTCATATTGCTCTTTCACCCTGTTGAAAAGACCGGCTTAGGCCAGAATGAATTCCCATGCTGGTCCAGACTGGCTAGTCTGACTGCTGGTATAAACTCTGGTCCACTTTGTAGTTTATTCTGACCAAGAACCACCCATTTAGACAGGAAGAGACTGGCTTACTGACATATAAAATGCCATCCACAATTCATTTACGGTTTTATGTGCAGGTTTGTTGTCCATTCCTTCACTCAGATAAATAATAAATATTTAGGCCTAAATCTAAGATTTATGTGTTTGAATTGCATATAAAATTTCCATCCTTTTGGATTACAGTTTTAACATAAATTAATAGACTTAAAGTGATTCATATTTGCCAGCCATAGATAACTCTAGATAAATCTGCACTCAAAAAATCATAGCATAGTTTATTTGCATCTATTAGCTTTTATTTAAATATATTGCATATATTTTTAAAATTCATATTTTCAAAATGTATTCATTTACTCAAAATGTATGCAATTAATCAAACTGCTTAGAATCGGCATAAATCTATTTGTTGTGAAAGTTACATTTATTTATAGGACACATGAAATATGGCAAGCTGTATGTATGAGACTGAAAAAAAAGGATTTATTGATGATAAATACAAATCTGGTTATTTTTTTTGTTTTTAAAGAGGTCATGAATTGCCTTTTTATTATTTTGTACTGATCTCTGAGATCAACTTACAATGTTACCAAGATTTTTACCTAGAAAAACATCATAATTTAGAATGCATAAATACTCAGTACATATCAAACGATCGGTAATAATAACAGATAAAGCAATAGTGACCACGTAATAAAAACAGTTACTCACACTTGTGTGGTGCAACAGTACGATCGGATCCTATAGTCGCCACAGCATCGTCTTTTAGTTTCAATCTTTCTGAAAATCCTGCATCGAATTGTGTCTTGTTTGTAAACGAATCCTCAGTAAAATTAAGTGAACAAAGGACCGAGTTCTTACTGACACGGTCTGGATCTTCATTAAAAATAAAGTTCATTCACTGATCACTCTTTCCTAATGTTGCCATCAGAAGGAAGGCAAAGCAAGCACTGTGTTTTCCCACAACCTGGCACTGATTAGCCGCTTGTTGTCTTTGGAGCATCTTTATCGTATGGTTTCTGTGTAGACCTGTGTTTGCCTCTCATTATTTACCCTACATGTGTGAATCGGTGGGCGGGGCTAAACGGGCAGTGATGTAGAAGCAGGCCTTGATCTTCTTCTGTGGAGGCGGGGTTTAGCCACACTATTACGTCATAAAGTGGCACATTCCACAATCTGTCGTTTTGACAGATTTGCTTCAATATAAGCGGTTTTTAGACTAACGGCAAAGTTTTGAGTTCTGAAACTTACAGGATGTTTTTATCGTACAATGACCTCTAGCATGTTAAAAGATCAAGGGAATTTTGATTTCTCAGTTCATGACCCCTTTAAAACATTCACTTTAATAGTACCACTACTTTATTACATTTACATTTAGTCATTTAGCAGACACTTTTATCCAAAGCGACTTACAAATGAGGACAATGGAAGCAATCAAAATCAACAAGAGAGCAATTATAGGCAAGTGCTATAACAAGTCTCAGTTAGCTTAGCAAGGGTTTTTTATTAGTAGTTTCATTTATGTATGATGGACAAATATGCATCACATGAAGTAATGCAAGTGGATGGAAATTTTTTATGCAATTTATATACGTAAATCTTAATCTTACATATTAAATGTATTTGTTTGTTTGTATTTATTTATTTATTTTAGTGTCGATCTTGTGAGTGATTTTTAAATTCCTGTCATTATTTACCCATGTTTATTTTGTATGTTTTTTTTTTTTTTTTTACTGAAACACAAAAGGAGATGGTAGGTGACAGAACTGTTTATGAGGATCATTTTCCATACAATGAATGACAGTTAATCGAAAAGCCACAAAAATCAGAATGAAAGCTCTACAAATAAGTTGCCCCTATATGTATTATATTATAAAAAGAACTTGCACTATTCATGCACTGAAAATAGTACCCTCAGCTAAAGCTCTCAAATCATATTCTGAGATGAGATTGATTGATACATCAATGCATCCCACTAGTAAGTGATGCAATATATCAGCATCATTTCAGTTGACAAGGGCTTTCTCCAGTCCTAAACAAGAACAGGCTCAACTTATTGTCTACTAAGGCAAGATCTTTAACCATATGATTATGCATTAGTAGTACAGCAGCATTCAGTTGCAGTAGCAGTGGAAGTAATGGTGTGACACTGAATAACTCTCTTCAGATAATTGACCTCACACAACAAGAGCTGTCAAAACATTTATGACTCTCATATTGTCCTGATCTGTGTTTGTTTATAGTGCGTGTATATTAATTGTTTGTGTGAGAGAGTGTTTTGTTTTCCTGGGTGTGAAAGCAGCAACACGCTGGCCTTAGACAGCTTCACTTCTGTAAATATAACCCTCTCTCTTTTGCTCTCTCTCTCTCTCACACACACACACACACACACACACACACACACACGCACACGGTTGCTTTTCTGTCAAGGTGGGGACTCTCTCTTGCGCTCTCTCTCTCTCACACACACACACACACACACACACACACACACGGTTGCTTTTCTGTCAAGGTGGGGACTTTCCTTCAACTATTGTTAGTTGCTATATATATATATATATATATATATAGCTATAATAATGTTTCCACAATATTTTATTAGGCAGCACAACTATTTTCAACACTGATAATAACAAGAAATGTTTATTGAGCAGTAAATTCTGAAGGATCATGTGACGCTGAAGACTGGACTAATGATGCTGAAAATTCAGCTTTGCATCACAGGAAAAAATTGCATTTTAAAATATATTCAAATAGTAAACAGTTCTTTGAAATTGTAATAAGATTTCACAATATTACTGTTTTTGCTGTATTTTTGATCAAATAAATGCAGCCTTGGTGACAATTAGAGACTTAAACTTAACATTAAATAACATAACCGACTCAAATCCTTTGAACGGTAGTGTACTTTTTAGCAAAACATTTTAATATAGAAAAAAACAAACTATTTTATGCAATGTTAGTATATCCAGCACCACTACTTGCATTCATTTATAGGGATAAATTAAAATGATGCCATAATGTGATATAACAGAAATACTGGTGCCATATCTCATTAAACTATGATTTAACGAGATGTTTTACAGCTTTGGGTATTAATAAAGTATCAACCAAAGAAGCATAAATACCTTAAGTAAACCACAAGAGGAAGTTTTATTTTACATCACAAGGTCTAGTGGAAGTCTGAGCACTATTTAAAGGTCAAAACAAAGGTCTTCAGGAAGTTCACAAAAAAAGTTTTCTCATTTCCTCTTGGCTCTGTTTCATCAGCTGGAAGATGAAAGCACAAGTGCTGATGGTTGCGTTGCGGTTCAGGGTTTGGACTGGTAAGGCAAAGTTTTTCTTGATTCTCTAGAGAGATTATAACACACACTGAGTAGGACTGAACGTGTCCTACTGACAGAATAGTTCACCCATAAAAGAACAAAAATGTTGTTCCAAACCTTTATGACCTTCTTCCATGGGACACAGAAGATGCAACTGCATGTAAAGTGATTATGAAGAAGAATGTTTATTTGCGATTGCATTCAAAAAATGGTGCATGTTTGTTGTCATTGGTTTTGTAGCTGAACTCGACACGTTTCTATACACATGACGGCAAATTGAGATTTTCCATCAACAATAACCCATCAAATATCAGTATTTTCCTCACACAAAGCTACAGTAAGGCTTCTACCACAACCTAGATTTCTTATTTCTAATAAAGCATACAAGTTTTAAATCACACGGGGACAGCATTTTCATGTTGGATTAAAGAAAATATCTCTATAAGAACTGCAAACGTTTAATAGACAAAGATACAGTGGGCACGACTGTACCCCTTAATCACAGCAGAAAGCGGTGGGGGGGAAACATCTTGAAATGTCATATTCTTAGATCTAAGGGGAACGTAAGCCACTGCCACAAAACCCCTTTGAGAACTCGATTCATTCCTCTTCAAATGATTAATTTCAAAATATTCAGACCATGTTTCCCCCACACATGCAGACTGTTCCACGTGTGAATCACCCAGTGAAAATATGCCAGCACTTCACCCGTGACCCCAATTGGCAGACTTTAAAATGCAAACATCGCCATAAACATATTTACAGGGCACTTTAAATCTGACTGCAGCACATTCTCAGCAGTCCGTCTGTCTGAGTGTCTGATTCACACAGATAACAAAACACAGCTTATTCACAGCTAAACACAGTTAGGTGAAATGACTCTACACTGTAAAAAATGACCGTGAATTTAACGGTAAAAGACTCTGCTTGTGATGGGCTTTGGTTCATCATGTGACTTTCTCATCACCACCTGCATTTGGTGGTTATCAGTGTATTACAAAGGTGCAAAACAGATTTCAGTACTTCAATAGGTTGGTATATTAACATTATATCAGTTAATGAAAATACGGTATTTAACTGTAAATTTAAGTTAAAACCATAAAACCTAAAACGTTGCTACCGTATTTTTTACGGTAAAATTCCGGCAACCACAGCTGCCGGTTTTTTACCGTAAATTTTACGGAATTTTTTTTACAGCGTAGGGGAAGTGAATCACACTGCATGTTGTGTTAATCTGACACTAAACATTTCATTTTATCTGTCCCTGTAGGAAAGAAAATTCACAAATAGAATCCGACTTACAGAAGCGAACTCAGTAATAAATAAATAAAAAAGATTTTTAAAAAAAGACTAATTGTATTGATATTCATTGTAAAAAAGCTAATGTAAAAAAGCTAAATAAACCTGTTAATTGGTTAACGGTAAGTTCACTTACTATATGCAGTATAAAACTGTAATAGATCTAATGTAATTTTACATTAAAATAATGTTAAGTTTACAGTTTTTGGAAGTGAAAAAGTATAAATAATTTTCTTTTTTAATTTACAGTGAAAATCCATAAACTGTGTGCCACTTCACATTTGACGGTTTTTCATTAAAATAACTGTTTGTGCGTATGGTAAAGTGCACATTGCATATATTAAATTTTACGTCAGCCCGTGGAAAAGTTACTTGTGATGAACTTTGATTCATTGTGACTTTCTCTTTACAGCCTGTGTTTTTAAGGTGGTTGGCAGTAATGTAAAAAGGTCTCAAAAATGTTAATGAACTTGAGATTTTAAAATGAACTTTCCACCAAACTATCAACCTACGTAATCCACATTCATTTATAGTGTGTTGTTGTGATCCACAGCGCAAGTACACTTTACATTCTCAGTGTTGCCACAAGGGACGCTATAGCAGGTATTAAGGCCTTTTCACACCAAGAATGATAACTATAACAATAACTATATTAGCGTCCAGAGCAATAGATGATAAATATCTATTATAATGTTTTTAGCATTCATCAGCTGGGGGAAAACAATATTGTTTCTCTGTTTCCTTATAATTGTGGCGTGAACTTCCTAACCCTTCCTAATGATTTGAATCATACGAAAATGTTTTTTTTTTTTTTTAAGTGAGCATGAAACATCCCAAACCCCACCCGTAAACATAACCGAGCATAAGCAGATTGTACGAAAACACGCTCATGAGATTATCTGCCAAAACGTAAAACAGTTAAGAATTGCAATGAGATTGTGTTGGAACTTCCCTGTTCTTAGTGGGGCAGTGGTGGCCTAATGGTTAGAGAGTTGGATTTGTAACCCGAAGGTTACGGGTTTGAGTCTCAGTACCTGCAGGAATTGTAGGTGGGGGGAGTTAATGAACAGTGCTCTCTTCCACCTTCAATGCCCATGACTGAGTAAGGCACCGAACCCCCAACCCGCCACAGCAAAAATGGCAGCCCACTGCTCTGGGTGTGTGTTAATGGTGTGTGTGTGTGTGTGCACTTGGATGGGTGAAAGGCTAAGCCCTAACTCTTGAGTATGGGCCACCATACTTGGCTACACGTTGTGTCACTTATAGAATCAGAACTAATTTTTAAGTTCATTTCTTTATCATTATCTTCATAGTTATTGTTCTTGGTGTGAAACAGTCCTTTTACCGCCTGCTTACATGGTCTTCAACAGCTTTTCCTTTTAGCTCAACTCGTAGCAAGAATTTGAAAATAATCTAGAGAAGAGAAACTAAGCAAGTTAGTTAAGGTCAGTATGGTTACAGCAACTTCCCAGATTAATAACATCTGGTTTAATAGCACAGACAAAGGGAAACTCGATCACCCCCTCGAATACTGAGATTTGTTACCGTCAGACCAGTGCAAGAGCGCTTGTTAGCCATGTTCAAACAGACTAGGCGATGACAGTGCATATGTTTCATGAACATCGCAAAAACATCTGCCGCATACCATTCTAACATTCAACAGGGAATGTATTGCAGATGAACAAATGATCTTCCAGATGAAAAAGCACACTTGGGATGGATGCAAGCGTATGTTTTCTAGACTCCTCCAGTGGCATTAGGCCAACTCCAACCTTAACGGACCACTGAATCAGCATCTCTGTATGGAAAACCCAAAGGAAGAAAGAAAAACAATTTCCTGTTTCATCCGTCAATCAAACGCTTTACTGTGCCTAGACTCCACCGACGCAGGAATTAACGCTGTGAGCCCAGAGCTGCTAAACACCAGACCTTAGCCAAGCTCTTTAAGAGCGGGTCGACTTCCCCTGGGATGGAGCCAGATGGGAACATATGGTTAAACACACACACGCACACACACACAGTTGTAATCATATAGCTCCAAAGCATCCAGCATGACTGAGAGGAGTATTAGAAACAGCTGGAGACGCCTGGACCATGAGAAAGATTGAGAAGGAGAAAAGCTGAGAAGGTACAGAAGAATGTTCTCATGCTGGGTGGTAGAGAGACTGGGCTTCAGGTGAAGAATGTGTGTGGTTTATGTTCACTTCTGCCACATATACTACACACACAATCATCTCAGAGATTATTCACACATACAGTCATTTGCAATAAAAAGAGCCCGGTCTCATGAAAATGCATATAAATAGTACGCCAAATAAAACCGAAAACTCATGGTATTGATACACAAAAATGGACTTTGGCATGCATAAGATACGCATGTGTTTGGCATGCATATAATACGCAGTTTTCGCGTGCATATGATACGAAATTTGTTGGCGTGCATATGATACGCAGTTTTCGCGTACATATGAAACGCATCTACCCCACAACCCTAAACTTACCCATCGTGTAGCATATACACGCCAAAGTCCATTTTTGCATATCAGTACCACGAGTTTTAGTTTTTATTTGGCGTACTATTTATACGCACTTTCATGAGATCGGGTTTTTTTTTTTTTTAACATCCAGAAGTATATTCAAACTTATGGATCCATTCTTCTAACAATCAAGATATTTAAGGCTTTTTATGACCTTTTTATGACATTTGATCAAACTGAGTTTAAGACTTTTTAGGGACCCACGGGATGACTGGAGAACGGTTAACAACAGAGTTAAGAGATTCACTGCATTCTGACACACAAAAGAAGAACAGATCAGATCCAGCACAGTCTACACATACAGTCATTTGCAATAAAAAGAGCCCGGTCTCATGAAAATGCATATAAATAGTACGCCAAATAAAACCGAAAACTCATGGTATTGATACACAAAAATGGACTTTGGCATGCATAAGATACGCATGTGTTTGGCATGCATATAATACGCAGTTTTCGCGTGCATATGATACGAAATTTGTTGGCGTTCTGAACGCGTGCTGCTCTTAGCTGAGAAGAGAGATAGAGAGACAGAGAGAGAGCGAGAGAGAGAAGAGAGAGAAGAGAGAGAGAGAGAGACAGAGAGAGAGACAGAGAGAGAGAGAGAGAGAGAGAGAGAGAGGAGATCCATTAGGAAAACAGGAAATAGCTGCTCCAGTGAAAGGGGGATGTGTGAATGACAGAAGGAAGGAGTGAATGTGCACGTTCAACAGATGTTCTTTTCAGAGCATGTTCTTTTTCAGTCCAGAGGTACAGTATGTTTGATGCTCCAGCTGAGATTTCAGCAACCTCAGCAGATTCTAACGCTAGCACACATGTAGACGCACCAGACCTATCTATCTATCTATCTATCTATCTTTTCGCGTGCATATGATACGAAATTTGTTGGCGTGCATATGATACGCAGTTTTCGCGTACATATGAAACGCATCTACCCCACAACCCTAAACTTACCCATCGTGTAGCATATACACGCCAAAGTCCATTTTTGCATATCAGTACCACGAGTTTTAGTTTTTATTTGGCGTACTATTTATACGCACTTTCATGAGATCGGGTTGAATAAAAAATGCATCCGGAAGTAAAGGTATTGGAGTAAATGGGAATAAAAAATCAACAAGCACCAAATGTGAGTCAAAAATTACATTCGGTGGTTAAAAGTAAATGAAGATAATTTTCAGTTGATTTGTAAATATGTAAGGAACTGCAACATAATACATTTAAATATAAAATATAATATATATATAAAATATAATAAAATAAAAATTTGAACCCTGAGCACACCATGAGATTCTTTTCTTTCCAAACTAAAATATAATAATAATAATAATAATAAATGAATAAAATAATAAATACAAAATAAATAAATCAACTGACCCCAAAAGTTTGCACATTAGTGTTTTCCCCCCCATTTCATTTCATTTATTTTCTTTCTCTCTCTATTTTAAAGAAATTAATACTTTTATTCAACAAAGATAAATTAAATTGAACAAAAGTCACAGTTTGCTGCATTATCACAAAACTTCTGCTGATTCAGCTTTGCGATCACAGGAATCAATTACATTTTAAAATATATTCAAATTGAAAACTTTCATTTTAAATTCTAATAATATTTTGCAATATTACAGTTTTTACTGTATGTAAGCTGTATTTTGAATGTATTGTATTTGAGCAAATAATAAAAAAAAGGCTTATTTTACAAACATTAAAAAAAATCTTACTGACCCCAAACTTGTGAACAGTATAATGCAGGCAAAACTAGTTCATGTTAATGTGATTTATCATTCATAAAACATTATATTAATTAAAGAATAGCAGGTTACAGCCACATTTGCATAACCCATAATTATCATTTGTGTTAATGGTTAATCTTATCATTTGTTATCATATGTGTTGGCGAACAGTGATTGTGAAAGCAGGAATAGGACATAATGTCTTTGGCTGTGTTGATCTTCAGTGGGAGAGAGGAAAGGAAATCATCAGAGAGAAAACTCACGCCTGTCAGAAAGCTTTTTGAATGCAAATGTGAGTAGAAAGTTTTTGGCAGTGAAGTTTTCTTGCAAGTAAAGGCTAATGTTTATGCATTTGCTCAGCGTGAAGTCTTGGTTTAGAGAAATCTCTACAGTGGATTACAAACTGTTTCTGAAGAATGAGAGACTGTTTAGAGCCATTGGATTGTCAGGAGAGAGTGTTCAAACCATTTTATGACACACTCAGACTCGCTCTCTATCTCAAACACACTATAGATTGTGTTTAACTGGGATCCTGTCCTTGTTTAAACTGGGAATGACATCTAGTGACCTTTAACTGGACCGTCCATGTCCACCGGTGCAGAAGAAATCCGCTCAATAAAATCTGTGCTGTCTGTCACTTTAGGGGTGTGTCTGTAAAATGTACAACAGCATGTTTGTCAGTATGCTCTATTACTGCTTTCAATACAGTCATTAAAGCTATCATATAACATGTTTGGGGTCGATAAGATTTTTAATGGTTTTGAAAGATGACTTCTGCTCACCAAGACTGCATTTATTTGATCAAAAATACAGTGAAAAATATTGTGAAATATTACAATTCAAAACAACTGTTTTCTATTTGAATATATATTTTAAAATGAAAGACTCAAACTGCACTTGACATCTCAATGAAATATTTTAATATGTAACAACATGATTAAAACATTCACAAACCTGGCTAGCCTTCATTTTATACGCATTAAACGTTTCAAGCCTGATACATAGCTCACAGAGAATGAATTAGAAAAGCCCACTCAGCTCTGTGCCTGTGCACAACATATGGCAAGAGTTAATCTAACATCACTGAATCATTCAGACACACAGCAAATTCTATTTGCATTTCTTTCAAAATTGTGTAATTAATTATCATTAATTTAAAACATTGGTCTCAATTCCTGGAGGGCCACAGCTCTGCCAAAGTCCCTTTCAAGGAAAGTCTGTTCACTCGGCCACCATATTTGCAACACCTATTTCGGGCATCCAAGACCACATTACTAGACACTCGTGAGTGGGGGATGCGGGAGAATAAAATGATTCACGGGACTCCCGCAAAATAGAAATATCTAAACATAAAATATCTAAAACAAATAAATCGTTATTCATCTATTGCACAAAAGCAACATGAACTAATATAAAATATAAACGATTAACAGGTGCAAGTGTATACAGAGTTTCTATTTAGGCTATAGCACGTGTTTGCAGCGTTGAGCAATGCAGTTCTGAAATTTGCGTGCTCATGAATCCTCTCATTATAACACACGAATTGTAGACATTATGAAAGATTCATTATGCAT
>NW_015536784.1:220417-233546 GCF_001515605.1 Sinocyclocheilus anshuiensis | reverse complement strand
AATTACTAATTACTAATTACTTTTGAAATAAAGTAATCAGAACAGTAACGTGATTACTTTTAAAAGGAGTAATTTGATTACATTTTCAGAGTAACTTGCCCAACACTGACTATCTATCGTTTAATTGTTGACATGTTGATATTAAACATGAACAGATTGAATTCTGACGTATGTGTGGGTGGGTGTGAGTTGAAATGTGTTCCAGCAATCTTTGTGTGCGTTAAGGATCCATCTTTGACTGTTTTCCAATAAAAAGAGGGTGTACAGCACATGTAATCCATCTAAAACCTCTCCATCGCTGTCCAGTGTGTTTATGTGAGTGTGACCCACTGTAAGGGCGGAGACAGACTTACAAACCTGCTTCTGATTAACCCACCACCCCAAAACAGGCTCCAAGCAGGGTGTAAGAAGGACGTTTGGGAGCGGGAGCGGCCACATTTGGAATGAGTTATGAAAGCGAGAGAGGAGAGAGGAATAAGATTGGAATGGACACTCCGATCCAACAGGTTCTCAGAGGAAATCCAAAGACCTCCGCAGCCAAGAAACCACACTAAATTATAGCAAACTCATACAGACGTGGATATATAATCAGATTAAATGCTTGGAGAAATACGATTGACGATTTAGAAACAGTTTATGGCATGCAATACAGCAGGCATTTACACTTTATTAAGCAAACGAGAACAGGTTTTCTTTAAATGTGACCCGTGGAAGATCTTTGTCCCTTTTAGCCATTCCAAACACAACCTGGATTTGAGCCGGACCAAAAGCTTTTCCATCTGTGGGAGGGTTTTGTTTCTGCAAGAGTTTGCTGAAATTGGTTGGATTCAGCTTTACTCTGGAACGGAATGACATGACTTCATTCTAAAAAATCTGAAACCGAGAAATATAATTTTACTCAAGAGAGCACTCCGGAAGATTGCAACAAGGCTTACATTAAAAACACTAGTCCATAAAAAAAGACTGCTCCTCTCTAGTGTCTAGATCGCTGAAGTGATGATATTTTAAGTGTTTCATTAACCAAATCTTTCAACCAAACCAACGTATCAGCACTTGAGGCTTCATCACAAGGCTAACATTAACTGCTAAAAAAGATAAAAGCGCAGCTAAATTCAAGCTTACATTTTTACTGAAGTGAAAAAGAGAAGAGTGAAATTAACTAACCTTTAGGGTAAAAAAAAGCAAAAGTCACAAGTAATATGCAAATTATGATGTGGCTAAATATTGTGATAGCCACTAAATTTAGAACACATATGCAAAATCAGGCCAGTTTCCTTGCATCATTCTAACAGTAGGCAGACCGAAAGAATAACGAAACTAGATTTGCATTTCCAGAAGAAAATAGCAGTGCTTGCAAAGCATAGTGTTAGGTAAGCTAACTTTGGTTCTGATAAAATGAAAAGTAAAAGTTGCATAACAGCTGTTATCATGATGTTTGTGTATATCTTGTTTTCTGTCCTCTGTGTATGTCAATCAATATATAATGTGACACCATATTTGCAGTGTAAAGGCAGCTATAGAATGTTAAATAGATGTGCTGTTATGTAAATACATTTAAGACATACATTATCATATGTCTTATTAATCAGCATCAAACAAACAATATAATTAAAGATTAAACTAAAGTTTGAAAAATGATTGCACAACCACCCATTTTGGCGATATGCACTAAATAGCCATTGAATAAAAGAAGAAGAAAGAAGCAGTATGGCGCACTTTTTCTTAGCATCGGTTTCCATAGTGACTTGTCGATTCGTCGCTCTGTTGAGAATGTCTTGTGTGTTAACTGTAAACATACTCTGGGTTGACTGAACTTACTCCCGGACGTGTTTTTGGAACCAGCATACCTCAAGTAAGCAAGGTTTGAGTTCAGGGTATATGTGATGGTAAGTTAACTTTGTTTTCTGGAATACACCCCATATCGTCCTGTAGTACCTGTAATAGTAGAATAGATGCGAATCTAATATACTAAATTGAATTGTCATGTCATGTGAAGATTAAGTAGCCTAAATACAAGTTAAAACCCAAGTCAATATGAAGAGAACATCTACGCTGGTCCATTTTTCACCACTGAAAATGAACCTTATATTGCATATCAAAGCTAAAACAATATGAGAGATTTTCAAGACCTTCTGTTTTGAGCCACAAACTCCAAACATGTTCTGATCTGTATATGCTGACAACAGAATAATAATTCAAGACATCAAAAGAATTGCGTGCAGAAATTTGCAATGGAAGTCTAAGAGGATATTTGATCTTCAGCTACATGTCCAATCAGTTAGAAAATATATTGCACACCAAGTCAGAATAAGCTGAAGGTCATGCAGAGGTTGGTGGATGTTGCTTGAAAGCTCTAGGAGGAGTTACAGTAGAGGCATTTGGTTTCGGGTTAGGAAGTCCGAACAAAAAAAATAAAAACACATTTGTACAATAACAGTAATGATTTATGATAAATTGCTTATGCTTTCCTCATTTGCAAGTCACTTTGGGAAAAAAAACATCTGCTAAATGAATAAATGTAAACATTAAAAAGGAAATTTCAATGTCTGTTTGCATAATATTTGTGATCATTGATTTGTTTTAAACGCTGTTGCAATGTAGCACTAATATATACAGTACGAATGGACAAAGAGAAGGAGGGAGAGTTGGGGCGTATGAGTATGAAAGTTAGTCTCAGTGTCTCCAGCATTTGATAAACAGCCCCCAAGACTCACTGTGTGCAGATGGGTCACAGATGCCTGTGTGTGCGTATGTTTCGCAGCTGGCCGACCCATCCGAACGGCGATGAGGCCAAGCCATGATGAATAGTTGGACTAGTTCAGAGATCACGATTTCAGCTTCCTGGTATGTGAGCGAGTACTGTTTCTGTGCGTATGTGTATGTTTGTGTGCTGCGCTCCTGAATCCAGTTGCCAGTGACTTTCAGTATTTCTGTCATCATAAGAAACCCAAGGATAGTGCTGCAGGATATTCCTACTACTTCATCTCTTCGAATTTCAACCATAAGGATCTTTCTGGTTCCTGATGCTCAGGAAATGACATATAAAGAACTGCAACTGCTGGCTATGCCATGTGCAAATATCAGAGAGATTAATATGTGGTTCATTACACTGCACATCTGCATTTTGCAAAATCAGGGTTTTAGGTTTCTGAATGTGTTTCCAAGTTGGAAGTGGCATTTTACTATACTGTTCCAACTAGGAAGTTGGACATTCCAACTTTCCGAGTTGAATGGAATGTGCATACGAGTTCCATGCTGGAGGAAAGAAAAAAACGATTAAACTACCCTAAAGTGGTTTGCTGGTCTTAGCTATCACCAGGCTGGGTTTTCACTTGTCAGGCTGGTTTAGTTTGATGGTTTTAGAGCAATTAATTTCCACCAGCGAGCCGGGACTCACTAGGGGGCTTCAGCGCACTTCCAAGGAGGCTGCAAGATGACTTAAAATGATTTACAATAAAACAAAACAAGCTTTAAAATAAGCTAAAACAGCAAAAAAAAAAAAAAAAAGAATATGCAAGCTGACATCATGTTTCTCAATTTAATTCTAATTTAATTGGGAAACCTGGATATGTAAGGGAATTTTTATTTCTAGTCCTGGAAAAGTCATGGAAATTAAAATCTTAAAAGGTCATGGAAATTAGTAAAATCTTAAAAACTATGTCAAGCCCTAAAATAGTTTATTCGGTAGAAATTACTGAGAAATTCTGAGTAAAAAAAAAAAAAAAAAAATCAATCACATTCAATTAGAAAAGTAATTTCAATAAAAAGTGTAAAGGCTGAGGAACTTTTAGTTAATGAAACCTCTGGAATTGTATTAATGTAATAATAATAATAAAAATAACAACAACACCACCACCAATAATAACAATAATAATACATTATATTATTATTATTGTTGTTGTTAATAATTAATATTAATTATTATTATTATTAGCAATAATTAATTATTTTATTAATAAGTAATAATAACAACAACAACAATATTATTATTAGTATTATTAAATAATTGTTAAAATATTTTCCAAATAAAAAAGGCTGAAAACAAACAGCTTCATCACCAGAACCAGGCACCAAGTACCAGAAATATCTTGGTGGGCTTTTAAACATCTTTTTGTCTTTGAAGTCAAAAAGGTTGAGAACTAGTTTTAGAGGAGTTTTTGGCTAGGTTATGGCTTACTGACCAGCTAAACCAGCTTAAACCAGCAAAACACTTTAGGTTAGCTTAAACTGGGTCAACATACATGTGTTGGCAGTGGCCCAAGTTTCATAAATGTCCATTGTGACTTAAGAGGGCAAAAGTGTATATGAAAGATTTCACGGCTGTCTTCCAGAAAGAATATAGAGTAATGGATCGGATTACTGTCACAGGGTCCACAGCCATCACACACACTTGCTGTTAAAGCCTGTCCACACCCTGTCACAGGGCCCTTCTGGCCCACAGCCTGGCTGTGATTTCCTTTGTGTGCATGTGCGAGTGAGTGTGTGTGAGTGTGTGTGTTTGGCTACTCTTGTGGATGTTATTTCATTTAAATACCCTGTCTCAGACAGAAGGGCCAACAGGGGTTGACATGAGGGGCCCAGGGTGACAGCATGTATGTTTACATTTGTGGGTGTTACGACTGGACCGTATGACATTATATACTGTGCAGAGGCAGAAATCTATCAGCCCAGACAGACTTTGCTAAATAATTTATAGGTATATTTGCAAGGCTATCGTAGGTAAGACTGCACATTATTTATCTTTTTTTTTTCTTTCTTTTCTTAAAATACCTATCCCAAATATTGTTGTTTTTGTTTTGACATTTTTATTAGTTTTTGTTTTTAAAATATGTCTATACAGTTTTATTATTTTTTATTTCTGTTTTAGTTATTCTAAGTTAAGTAAAATGAGAAATGCTGCCTTGGCAACTAGCTGAAATAAAATAAGTTTAAGATTTTTTTATATATATATATTTTATTTCAGTTGAAGTCTATTTTATTTCAAGTAACAAAAGTTTTTTATGGTTTTAGTTTTAGCCAACTACAATAACCCTGATCAAAACCATTCAAAGATTGACTGCAAAAACGTTTCAGTGTTCAGGAAAACAGTCGGAAAACAATAATTATTTACGTGATTCTGTTTCTGACACTAATAGTGCGGAAATTATACTCTTCACCTTTACGTACCTGCTGTTTTGTTCAAACAAGATTCATTTACAAGAGATTCAAAAGCAGGAAAATCACAGTAGCAGACAAAATGTTGGCCATATTATGGAAAAAATTGATTAAATATGCTCTTTTGAAATAGTCTGATATACTAAAAGGATGCGTATGGCCCCTTTAAAGAACAATGGGGGAGATGAAGAGAGGAAGAGCGAGAGAGAATAATAAGTTAATGGTGTGTGTCCTGAAAAACTCAATAACATTTACAGACTATTGGATATAGCATCCATTCATCTTCCCAACATAAAATATCTATCGACCACTATAAGGTATGATTATGAGTGATGTATAGTCCTGCTCAAGCCATAATGGCTGCATTACCCTGCAGCCCAAGGGCGACACTGAAATACTACCACTCTAAAGTGACGCCCAAATACAGACAGATATATTTCACTTCACACATGTCATTCACCCTGCAGGCGCTGTAAATTACAGACAGTGAGTGTGTGTGAGAGAGAAATCTCATTTATAGCTAATCAATGAATTAACTATCTCTTACCAAACATTAGTTCCATTATGTAATGGAGCAAAATTTCATAAACTGATTGAGTGTCATTAGTCTAAATACTGCACTGTAAAAAATTACTGTGAATTTAACGGTAAAAGACTGTAAAAATGCTACAGTAAAAACCTGTTAAATGGTTAACGGTAAATTCCCCTACTATATACGGTGAAAAACTGTATTGGACATTACATGTAATTTTACGGTAGTACACCGTTTTTGGAAGTGGAAAAAGACCGTAAATTGACATTCCCAGAATTCCCTGTGTTACATTTCAAATTTTATGTTTTTTTTTGTTGAAATAACTATGTTTCTTCTTAGATTTTTTCTTATCAGTTTTGTATATTAGGGTTTTGTGTTACACCTAATATTTTTAAATGAATGTTTATTGCATTATTTCATTTTCATGTGTGTTACCATGATGGTGTTTAGTGTTTGTGTGAATGATACTGTGCACCTTCTATATATGTTATTATTTAAAAGCTGCTTGTGATGGGCTTTGGTTCATCATGTGCCTTTCTCATCACCTCCTGCATTTGGTGGTCATCAGTGTATTACAAAGGTACAAAACAGATTTCAGTACTTCAATAGATTGGTATATTAGCATTATGTCAGTTAATGAAATTACGGTATTTAACTATAAATTAAGTTAAAACCATAAAACCGAAAATGTTGCTACCGTATTTTTTACGGTAAAAATCCGGCAACCACAGCTGCCGTTTTTTTACCGTAAATTTTACGGATTTTTATTACGGTGTAGAAAATCTAATGAATTTAACAAACTCATAACTACCTCATACTAGAAATGTAATATTATATGACATATATAGCCCTATACCAAGAGTTTATATCAAGAGATGGTTTTTCACATACGTACATTATCTGGGCAGGTGAAGATATAGTTTAGAACATATTTAAAATCCCTATAATAAAATTTGTATATGTACATACGTTAAGAATATCTAAATTATGATTTTTTTATATGGTATTATATGCAACAATCGTAATTGTCAACAATATACATTTTATTAAAATATATGCAAATTTAATAAAACAACATATATACAAAAAATATGTATGTTTATGCATGTTTTTCCAAATAATTTTGTGCAGATATTTAGGTCACAGTCGGGCTGTGTGTGCGCGCTACAGGCAGGGGCTTAAGCTACACTACAGTAACCTCTACATCCATTTGATATGTAATTGAAAACATACAAATGGATTAACTGCAGAGGTTTCGATGCCAGCCAGGGGTGACGGTGGTAAAGCACAGAGAGTGAAAGAGGGATAAGAAGATATACATTGGGGACCAAAATCTGAGGCTATCAGTGAAAATGCTGCTATTTTCCACTATTATATTATCAGCATAAAACGATTTGAGTAAAAAGTTTCATATTGTCTTATTTGGCTTGTGTCTCTTTTTCTTTAATGACAGCAGCACTGAACAAAACCTGACGATCATGTTCTTTAGCCTAATTTGAAAACGTTAATTAGAATTAGAAAATAGAATTTTGTTGCATCAATGGATGGAAAAAATGTTTACATTTATTTTGTGATGTAGAAATAGTTCTGAATCGTATATTTCTTCTTTATTTTATGTCAAAACCTGATCCCAATTTGCGAAACTATAAGTAAACCACTTAAAGACTGACTGTAAACACTTTTCAGTGTTCAGGAAAACTCTGAAAACACTAATTATTTATACAATTCGGTTTGTGACACTAACTGCATAGAAACTTCACACTTCCACTTATTTTAACTTAAAAACTTATGTTCAGTTGCTGTCTTAAATTTTCAAGTATAATCAACTTGGTTGTACAAGTAATTTTAACTTAAATAACATTAAACCGACTTTAATAATCAAGTTGAATTTCATATAACTTATATATATATAAAAAGTTGAAATTGCTTAACGTATTTTAATGATTTCATGCATTAAAAAAAAAAAAAAAAAAAAAAAGTTGCCATGACTTACAGATCATATTTTTTACAGTGCTGTTTTGGACTAAAACAAGAAAAAAATATGCATTTACAAGAGAATCTGAAGCAGAAAAATCTGAATAGCAAACAAAATTGTCTAAAATCCTTAGCATGACTTGAAAATGTTAATAAAAATAAATAAATAATAGAACTTTGTTGCATTGTTATGTCATTAGAAGGAGAAAAAATATTTACTCCTATTTACTTTGGCCCCAAATGCAATTTTTCTTCTGTTAAAACATAAAAAACATGCATTAAAATAAATCCTGGACAGCCTTGTTAGCACTATCTGTAATAAAACAACAGAAAGCGACACAATAGATGTCAATACAATAGAGTGCATTAGACTAATCTGATGTTTACTAATCCTGTGCTAATATGTGAGCACGCAAATCTAAAATCAGTGCTAATTCAGAGTGAACCTCTTTAAAGTGGATTAAAGCAGGATTGCTATAACCTTGGGTGAATATGACTACTAATCTTCACGCTAACTTTTATAAAATGTCAGGCCCAAATTTATCTGGCTCTAATGAAGAAATAAGCCAGGATTATAGTGAATTTACCAAAGGTTAGGGGTGTTCTTATGCTGCCTTTACAAGCTTGCCAGAATAATCTACTTCCCGTTTCTAGTCAAAATTACACAATGTCACATTTAAGTGCATTGTGGTCAGAAAAAAACAGGAAACTAACTAGCTAACTTGCTGACATGAATGGAATTTATATCCATTATTAGTAAACAAAAATGTGAAACTGCAACAGCTAGGGAGCTTTATTTAAAAACGGAATAATTATCACTTGAATGCCCCTTCAAATCTGACTTACAACTGGGCACTTCAAATATCATTTTGATACTTACGTTTCTGAGTTTGTATGTGGAAGAGGTCAATTTCAGTAGTGAACGGCGATAATTATTCAGTTTTTACATATAGCTCCCTAGCTGTTGCAGTTTCACATTTTTGTTTATTATTAATGGATATAAATTCCATTATTGTCAGCAAGTTAGCTAGTTAGTTTCCTGGATTCAACAAGTTGATTGATTGTTCAGAATCTAACCATGAACCAGCCAGATTCACACATTTGTTTAATTTGTTGAGTAAGAAGTTTATCTTCATCTGTTTCACCACAATATACACTATGAAAAGTAGTTCAGGCAAATATTTCTTTTTTCATAAACCACTAAAGGAAACTTCTTGTGTGAAGTGTGAGTTGAAATGATCTGAGAGAGACGCAATCAAGGCGAAAACAAAGCGACCCGTGTTACACCTGCAAACATAGCACCAAACCTCACATCAAAACCACTCACAAAGTACCCAACAGACACAGAAACTATTAAACATGCATGCTGCGCATTTTAACTTTTTTTTTTTTTTTAAGAAATCAATACTTTAATTCAGGGATACATTTTATCAAGGACAAATTAAATTGATTAAAAGTGACAGTTACAAAACATTTATAATGTTACAAAAGATTTCTATTTCAAATAAATGCTGTTCTTTAGAACTTTCGAATCCTGAAAGAAATGTATCAGTTTCCACAAAAAAATAAGCAACACGGCTGTTTTCAACATTGATAATAATAAGAAATGTTTCTTGAGCAGCAAATTGGCCTATTAGAATGATTTCTGAAGATCATGTGACACTGAAGTAATGGCTGCTGAAAATTCAGCTTTGCATCACAGGAATAAATTACATTTTAAAATATATTAAAATAGATAACAGTTATTTTAAATTGTAATCATATTTCACAATATTACTGTATTTTTTAAACACATAAATGCAGCCTTAGTGAGCATAAGAGACTTCTACCTTAAAATGCTGCCGACATAGGCAATCCAGTAGAAAGTGTGTGAATTCTGAGAGAAAGAGTGAAAAAAAGGAAAAAATAAGGTTCGACTCGGAGTGAGAAAGAGAATATTAATGTTTCTGAATGTTTCAGAAGGCATGAGCGAGAGAGAGAGAGCAGTAGAGAAGATAAGAAAATGAGAGGGAAAAGGAAGACAAAACAGAGGAAAAGTTGAAGGAATGAGGGAGGTGAGGAAAGGAATCTACAGCCGAAAAATACAGAAAAAATAGGGTCTATTTAACGTTATTTAATATATGAAAATGTACGTGTATATACAGTGGGTACGGAAAGTATTCAGACCCCCTTCAATTTTTCACTCTTTGTTATATTGCAGCCATTTGCTAAAATCATTTAAGTTAATTTTTTTTCCTCATTCATGTACACACAGCACCCCATATTGACAGAAAAACACAGAATTGTTGACATTTTTGCAGATTTATTAAAAAAGAAAAACTGAAATATCACATGGTCCTAAGTATTCAGACCCTTTGCTGTGACACTCATATATTTAACTCAGGTGCTGTCCATTTCTTCTGATCATCCTTGAGATGGTTCTACACCTTCATTTGAGTCCAGCTGTGTTTGATTATACTGATTGGACTTGATTAGTTCTCTCCGTCCACTCTGTATATATATATATATATATATATATATATATATATATATATACACAGAGAGAGACATAGCATTGGAACAACTGAATTTTTATGTACTTTTAAGCATGTTATTGCAAATTCTGTAGTCAGATCTACTTTTACATGCAACACACCTCACCACACCACCAAGAGCTGGTGGAAGCGTTGAAACACAATGCATTCAAAGGCAACCAGACAGAGCTCAGCAAAAAATTACTACTTTTGCATCCTAAAAATGGTGGTGCACATGATTAATAATACATTAACAGTAGATCTCACAGAAGAAAAAAAAAAAAAAGCAAAATAAGACCATTCAGTTTTCATCATTTATGTGAATAATCTGATATTTTTGGTAGTTCATTGATCATTATTGTTTCATTGATACAGTCTGCTTGATGAAATGAACAAGGGAGCGATGCTGCAGCCGTCTGCAGGTTTCATCACAGCATCTGTGACCTAGATTCCTGCTTTTCCCCAGATATCCCTCTCCTTCACTCATTCCTGCCTCCCCCTTCATCCCTTGCTCATAAATGTTTGATTATTTCTCCTACAATAGCTGTATTTATGCCACAGCACACCGAGAGACACGCTCTGACTCGAGCAGTTTCACCTCTGTAGCAAAGCAGGTGAAGTGACGGAAAGGAAGATGTTGCTGATGGTCATGTTATGTCAGGTCTGTCTATCAAGAGATGGTTGCATGAGTATGTTGTGCGTTTTAGTTCAGTATAACGTCCCTGTGTCTCTGTTCTGGGGTTCAGACTTAACAATCTGAGTGCACGAGACATTGTCATGCCCTGGATGCGGTTGTCATGGTTACAGTGCAGCAGAGACGTGCCTGTCTCCAGGGTTACCCAAGAGGGTGCACATGCAGGTACTGAAGGGGAACCAGAAAAGAACGAAAAAAAACAACAGAATTTAACACAAATGTGTCTCCAAATATGTGATTTTCACTCTGTCTCTTACACACACACACACACACACACACATACAGCTGTTAATCTCATTCCAGTAAGCAGACTGAACTGGCTCAGGGAGGTAATCTGCAGAAAACCTGCTTTTTGGACACAGTGGGACAGCTGGCGTCAAATGCAGCCAATAGACACACACAAGCACTCTCATTTTTCTCATCCCTCTTTTTACAGTGTGTCTCTCTGCTCTCTTTCAAACAAAAATACTGTGGGGTGAATTTATTAACTTTAATTCTGACTGTGGTATTTCAGAGTAAAATCCTTTTTCCATTCACTAACTACTCACAATCCAGTTTAACCAGGTGTTATCTGCTGCCATGAGTATTCAAATTAAGTCATTAAACAAACACTCACACTCTTTTATATGCTAATTAAACTCTGTTGGCAAAAAAATTACTAATCACGGCTGCAGTCATACATCAAAATGATGATGAAATTATAGAGATGAGCTGAAAATTGGACACAAGTCCAAGGCTTCATGCAGTTGAGAGCACTTTCAGCATTTTAAAGAGCAGATTCAGGTGGCCGTTGTAGTCTGCTAATGCATCCTGTATAACGTTGCACTCAAAACCGGTCTGTAAGATAGGGAACTGCAGCGTGCAAATTGCATTAAGCACTAATTTCTGGCCGTTTGTGCCGTTATACGATTTGAATAATTCCTTCAGTGAATCAGCTGCTAAAACAAAGCAGACTTCGCATGCAAATAAACATTGCTATCAGCGAGCACAGTTCACTGTTAGTGCATAACAGAGATGTGTGTATGTTTTTACACACACATATACTGTATATATACACACACTAGATAGACAGATAGATAGATGGATAGATGGATAGATAGATAGATAGATATAGATAGAAATGAGAGAGAGATAGAATGACAGAGAGAAAGAGAGATAGAACAACAGAATGATAGATAGACAGGCAGGTGTTTTCCATTTCAGTGTAACTCATTCATTTTCTCCATCTTCGCCAAACTCTCTCTCACACACTGTTGCTCTCACTCGATGGACCAAATCATCCCATTTACACCTCCTGCCCCCTTAGGTTGCCATGGTAACAGCCTGTGTGGTCCCTCTCACACACTGTTGCTCTCACTCGATGGACCAAATCATCCCATTTACACCTCCTGCCCCCTTAGGTTGCCATGGTAACAGTCTGTGTGGTGCTAGCGACGGATTGGTTGCTGGGGGCAACATGCTTTCCAATCAAACCTGTTACTGGGGTCCTGAGTAACAGCCCACCCCCCACCCCCGCCCCAACACAGAGAGAGAGAGAGAGAGAGAGAGGGGTGACGGCTGAAAAAGACAAAAAACAGAAAATGTGCATTTGGATGAGAGGAAGAGTGACCGTTTGGGGCTCTGTTCCAAAACCAAGCAAACTGTCTTGCTGTCTGCCTTATAAGGCAAAATCTTAACTGATATGGAACCTCATAAGTAACTGAATTGGAAAGCTCCTAACATGATGCTTGAAGTGCAGGAAACTCACTGATTTCAATAGAGTTTATGTCGCTAACAGTGTTGGGCAAGTTACTCTGAAAATGTAATCTGATTACTGATTACTCCTTTTAAAAGTAATCACGTTACTGTTCTGATTACTTTATTTCAAAAGTAATTAGTAATTAGTTACATTACTAGTTACGTTACTTTTTTCTCCATTAAATTGATGAAATCCCAGCATACACGCTCCCGATAAATATTTGTTATTAAAGAATCAACATTCACAGAAGACTTATTTTTAACTAAAGCAAGCGGCTGCTGCGTGCATGGTTTGGCATGCAGAATGCCAGCAAAGAGTGCTGCATTTATAATCTCTAAAAGACATCTCAGTTCATCGCAATCTCACAAATCTCTGTTATAACACAATAAACATATGCATAATGAATCTTTCATAATGTCTACAATTCGTGTGTTATAATGAGAGGATTCATGAGCACGCAAATTTCAGCACTGCATTGCTCAACACTGCAAACACATGTTATAGCCTAAATAGAAACTCTGCAT
>NW_015536784.1:204972-217837 GCF_001515605.1 Sinocyclocheilus anshuiensis | reverse complement strand
GTTATAGCCTAAATAGAAACTCTGCATACGCTTGCAACTGTTAATCGTTTATATTTTATATTTTATATTAGTTCATGTTGCTTTTGTGCAATAGATGAATAACAATTTATTAGTTTTAGATATTTTATGTTTAGATATTTCTATTTTGCGGGAGTCCCGTGAATAATTTTATTCTCCCGCATCCCGTGCACACACAGGAGTCTCTGCACTCGCCTATCAAGTCTTGTCCCGCGTCGCGCTCTGTTGCGTCGGGTCTCGCCGGAGCAGGTCTCTAATCCACTGGCACTTGACTCGACAGTGCGTGTGCTACATCCTTTTTAAAATCTCTAGATTATAAAACACTGCATTCTGTCAGCAATGTAACGCGGCATTAACGTATAGAGACTTCGGCTTGTAACTATACTCTAATTACCATTTTGAAAATTATAACGCGTTAAATTACTCTGTTACTAAAAAAGTAATCAAATTACAGTAACGCGTTACTAAGTAATGCGATACTGCCCAACACTGGTCGCTAACCAGACTAAGCTAACAACGTGAAACTCTAAAAAGGCCTGTTCACACCAAGAATGATAAATATAAAGATAACTATAACAGTATCTATATTAGCGTCCACACCAATGAACAATAACGTATATTATGAACATGGGCTGCAGTTATGCCATCTGCCACTTCAAATGCACAAGTTCTTTAAAGTAGAATGGATTCTGATTGGCTGTCAATGTTTCTAAAATGAAAATTCTGTCATCATTTAATCACCCTCAAGTGGAATGTTGGTAACCAACGGTAGCCATTGACTTCCATAGTATTCCATAGTATTCCATTCTATGGAAGTCAATGGCTACCGTCAACTGTTTGGTTATCAACATTCTTGTGTTATTGGGTTCTTTCTTTATTTTATGTGTAAAGCAGTATTTAAAAAACAGTCTGTTGACCAAAGTGCTGTAAATTTGACATTTTAAAGGGGTCATATTGCTTGCGGCAACCACATGTGACGACCCCGGGCTGGACTCCGCTTCGTCCACGGTGAAAGCCGATCCGGCGATCCACAGCGCGAAGTTGATGTATATTTCCTCAGCGACCAGCACGGATCAGCTCTAGGCATGACGAAGCGGATATCGTCCTCTTTTGGAAGGCCAACCAAAGTAGTTTCGCTTTCACAATGAAACACACAGCGCCTTCACGACATGGCAGCGGCAGCAACAATACTACAGCGTGAATAAAAGTTACGCCTTCTTTCTTTGCGTTAACATTTGGGCGGCGTTATGCAAATCTTCCCACATCGTGACGTAGACATGTGGGGGCGTGTTAGAACGAGCCATTTTAGGTAGGCGTGGTTGACTCTTAACTTTTATAAAGAATATCTCTTTGGATTTGAGACTTTAGTCTTTGCAACTTTACAGATCTTCTTTATGCACCAAGAGCTTGTAACACTCCAAAGAGAAAGAAAAACTGAAATCGCATCATATGACCCCTTTAAGACCCACATACAAAAACAATTATAACCATAAAAAACATAACAATGAAAACACTAATAACACAAAATAAAATAAAATAAAACACTAAGATTTCATTGATGTGATCGGTCATACATTATATTTACCAACACCATAATATTCTTTTAAGTTGCACCTAAAAACAATTAATCTAAAGGGGTGTTTACACAACACCATTTTATTTCAACTAAAAACAAAAAAACTTTAGACCAACAGTTTGGTCATTCATTTATAAAACAATTGCATTTTAGGAGCCTGAAAATGCAAACTTTTGAAAACAGGTTTCAAAGTGCAAGTTTTTAAAATGATAGTGTTATCATCTATGTGCAAATTTGTGAAAACGTTGACAACATGCTCATGCGAATAACGTGTTCAGTCTGTAGGAATGCATATGTGAACCGGTGCATAGAGTTTCTTTATAAAGTGACATTGCCAACTACTGGCCTGGCATGAACAATACAGCATTTTAGTCATTTTCGTGGATCCGGGTGAACGGGGATCATTTTGACAACGTTGTCAACTTTTCCAAATTTTTTTCATTTTTAGTACAATTGTAAATTATTCCAATGTTTTGGAACTACCACTGCAAATGCTCAATCCCCACTCCTAAAAATACATTGAACACCCAAATATTAGGCAAAGTAGTCAATATATGAAGAAAACTGCCATGTAAAACTTTAAGGCCAAGCTCTGCCAACCAGTTGCATTAGCAGCAGTGAAAAAAAAAATTGTCATGCAAATTGCTATGCGAAAATCCACCTTTCAGCAAATCATTTCACCTACTGAGAAAACATTATGCTGCCTAGTTAATATTCATGAGCCAAGCTGAAATAGTTTTTAACCTGTCTCCTACATTTAAGATCATCTGTTTAAATCCATTCTGCACATTTCTTCTCCAGTCAGTGCAGAAAAAAAAAATGAAAAGAACGTGCAGATTTCACGTGGGCTGTCATAGGAGATGTGAAAATCCCAGTCAGAAATGACATGTTGAAATTGCTGACAGCAGACAGGAACAACTGTTAATCATACTCAGAGACACAGCGCCACCTAGCCAAAACAGCACACAATGATGGAGGCGCAGACATGTGAGTGAATAATTACACACACACACAGAATGTGCAGCGCTGCACATAGCAGAGCAAAACATTAAGCACTTAGTGGTTAGAGGACTGGTCCAATTAGGAAACATATTTCACAGTCTTTATAGGACTGACAAACACAACATTGTTGCTCAGATTCCCACATCACATGTGTTACTAACAGCTCTGCGAGAAAATCACTCTCTTATTTACCACTCCACACTGACTGATTCCAAGACATATCATTGTCACATTATTAACTAGAAAAGCATCCCATCTGCTTGGTGAATCTAACAGAACCTGTCAATAATATATTTCACACTAAAATTAAAAATAAAGAATTATATTGTGCTTAAAGAAAAGGAAATATCATTACAAAATGTTGCACTGTGACACTGACATAATGTCTCGATTCAGTAATGCACAAAAAATGATTCTCATTTTTGTAATGCAAAATAAATAAATAAATAAATAATCTGTTTTAGAATACTTAAACTATTTGCGGTACAGCCTTCAGTTTAATTAAGTGTATTACTATTTGTACAGTTAAACATGCATATTTTATTACTTTTAATAATTTGTTGAATTAGCTGTGGGTTTAAAAGACAATTAATATTCAGTAATATTATGTTGAAAACAGTTGAGCTGCTTATTTTTTATTTGATTTTATCAGGATTATTTAATGAAGAGAAAGTTCAGCATTTATTTGAAATAGAAATCTTGGTAACACTTTACTTAAAGCCTTTATATATAATGCATTATAAAAGTAGTTTTAATGCATTAATTATGTCTTGTAATGCACCTTATAATGCATTGTATGATCTCATGAATAATTGTAACCACAGTTATAACACTTATTTATTCATTGTTACAACTTTATAAAGAGTAATGCATTAAAAAACACGTGACAAACAAATCTTTAAATGTTATAATGTATTTTAACTTTGCTTACTACTATTTATAAAAAGATATAATGCATTACAATGTACATTATGAATACCTTTATATTGCATTATACAAAGATTAAGATTCAATTTAAGATTAACCAAAATCTTTTGTAACATTATAAATGTCTTTACTGTTACTTTAAATCAATGTAATGCATGCTTGCTGAATAATAGTATTAATTTCTTGCAAAAAAAGTCTTACCCCAAAATGATTGTTATTATATTATGTTAATTTATGGTGCAACTACATTAATTTATAATAAAGCATTTGATAGAAATAAATCACTGCGTGGTGCGTGGCCTGTGTGACTCTAAATGTTGCACTGTAAAACCAGTTTAAAATAAAAAGACCAGTAGATAATTAACAAAAAACTTCTAACTATTATAAATATTCATATAGCTTAAATATTTTAATTAGTTGGCAAAGAGCTTGAAGAGGAAAACACACAGCGATTTCAACACAATATTTCATTTCCTCTCAATGGAAACCGCACGCTAAACACACAGCGGCAGGCCAAGAGTCCTGATGAATCACTGTCCATCTCTACCTCTGTCCTCATGTGAGGATCACTCATTATTAGAGCGGCTATAAACCTATTGAGCTGCCTACCAAGCCAGCACTTTAAAGCAGCGTAAATATGCTCTTGACAGGAACAATAATAGGCAACCTAACTAATCTGCTTTCCAAAAAAATGAGGGATAATTTTACTCAGCCGTGGATAAAGTGTGACACGGACACTAACACTCATAAGGAAATGAAAACTGGAAGTGCGTATGTGTGTGCAGCTTCAAAAATCCAAGTCTGTTCCTCTACAGATAAGAAAAACATCAACCTCGAACACAATGTTCATCCACTGAAGGAACAAAATATGAGAGAGAGACACAATACA
This sequence comes from Sinocyclocheilus anshuiensis, assembly GCF_001515605.1. Classification (NCBI taxonomy): domain Eukaryota; kingdom Metazoa; phylum Chordata; class Actinopteri; order Cypriniformes; family Cyprinidae; genus Sinocyclocheilus; species Sinocyclocheilus anshuiensis. The sequence continues at coordinate 213,425 of NW_015536784.1, read as the reverse complement.
GACATGAAAAGAAAGACGAAGATGAAATGGAAATGAACTATGGCTGCTTTGGAGATGGTGCATCAGAGAGAGGAAGACTTGGAAAGAAAGAAAAGGACACAGGCAGAGACGCTCTTATTCTGCTGATCATGTCATGAGGAATGAGTGCAAAGATAAGACCAAAGAATAACAGACATGCAGATAGAGAGAGAGTCAGAGAGAGGGCGTGCGTAATGGATAGCAGATGTTAGAGATGCGGTCAGCAGGGGAAATCTGCCTTTATGAGCAAATAATTCCAACACTGTATGTTTCCATCCCTCACATGTGAGTGGACTTAATGACACAATTAAACATCTGTCTGTCTCTGTCTGTCTGTCTGTCTGTGTGTGTGTGTGTGTGGAGCAAAACAGGTTGATGATAATCACATATGGAGCAGCTGTGTGGCATCCATTAGCACATTCTGTTATACTCTAATTAAGGAACTTTTATTCACTTTTCTAAACGACCAACACAACAGCATCAGTATCTGGTGCAGCCATGAGGTTTATGTGATGTTTGACCAATGCACAACATATCAAGCTGATGTTCTCTGGAAAATGTCAACATTTGAGGTAAGTTCCAAAAAAGTTTGGTCATGTGATCTCAACATGGCAGCCCCCATGATGGAGCAACCCAGCTTTTTCAACACTGACTAAAGAGGAAAAATCAACCCTTGCTACTTTCAACGAACGTCCACACATAATGTTAGTTTTGCAATAATTGAGTATGCATATGCTTAGAAACAAAAAATGATGAAAATTAGTAGGCCACAGATCAGAAACATCACAAGTTGGCTTTGATGTAACAATCAAAAATGATTTAAATATGCTACCATCTCTTCTGCTAACCAAGGCTGGATGTATTCAATCAAAAATACAAGTAAAAATTGTGATATTGTGAAATTGTATTACAAATTAAAATGTTTTCTAATATATTTTAAACTGTAATTTATTCCTGTGATCAAAGCTGAATTTTCAGCACCATTACGCCAGTCTTCAGTGATGATCCTTCATGTTAATATGCTGATTTGCTGCTCAATAAACATTTCCTATTATCAGTGTTGAAAACAGTTGTGCTGCTTAATATTTTACAAATAAAAAAATGTTGTTTAATGAGGAAAAATATATATGGAATCATTTTGATAAAGGATTACGAAGACTATTATCATGCGGTGGTGCACAATAACATGAAGAACATGCATTTAAAAAGTAAAACTCATTTTAGGAGTATCTTGTTTCTTTCCTTTAGGTCTTTCATTTGTCTCTTGTCCTCTCATCACATGTGGTTTATCTGGCGGGTGAAAAGAGAGAGAGAACTGCAGAGCATGCTCAGATTTCACATTTCTTCTGATCGTCCATCATATTCCGAGACATGGTTTCATTATCTCAGACTCTCTCTCTTTAGCCTGATAAGAGCAGATAAACGAGTGCCATGACACAGGGGCTGAACTTCCCGGAGGACATACACAGACTCAGACTGATGTGTGTGTGGTCTCGGCTCTATTGTGTTATCACAAGAATCAGTCTTTATGAGGCACAATCATAAGGCATTGTCTGTGATTTTTCAGTCTGATTATTTGAGATTATAAACGGTTAGAAAGCTACCCTGATTGGCTGATCGTTCTGAGAATCAATCATGAATTTATGCTAATGAGCTCTAAACATACATTCAGCCCTCTAAAATACAGCAGATGAAAATGTTTTGTTTATTATAAGTACGCGCTGCAGTTTTTTCACCTGCCGATTTAAATGCTCGAGTTCTTTAAAGCAGAATGGATTCTGATCAGCTGTCAATGATTTTATTGTTCATCAGCTGAAAAAAAAAAAAAAAAAAGTCCTGAAATTGATTCCAATGATATCGTTCCTCTCTGTCATTATTGTTACTGTTGTGGTGTGGACTTCCCTATTTTCACAGTATTAGAATGATTATTAAGCTTTACAGCTAAAGTTATTGTTACAGTTAACATTCTTGGCGTGCACAGGCCTTAACTCTATAGTCCACAATACAGCTATAATGATAAAGACACAGTGAAAAGATGTCTTTAAGATTATTTCCAGAGCACTTTTTCCAGCTGATGAATAATTTGATGCTTTCAAGTATGATGGAATTTGATTGGCTGTCAATAAAACATTGACAGCCAATCAAATTCCATACTACTTGAAGGCATTTGCTGACAAAGTTTATATTTTGGGGTGAACTATCCCTTTAAAGGAACACTCCACTATTTTTGAAAATAGGCTCATTTTCCAACTCCCCTCGAGTTAAACAGTTGAGTTTTACCGTTTTCGAATCCATTCAGCCGATCCCCGGGTTTGGCAGTAGCACTTTTAGCTGTAGCTTAGCATAGATCATTGAATCTGATTAGACCGTTAGCATCTCGCTCAAAAATGACCAAAGAGTTTCTATATTTTTCCTATTTAAAACTTGACTCTTCTGTAGTTACATCGTGTACTAAGACCGACGGAAAATGAAAAGTTGCGATTGATTACACAATGCATTGCAATGATATTACGCAGCACCTGAAAATAGGCTTATTGGAAGTTACCTAGCTGGGGACTATTTTCTGGCTCTGCGTAATATCATTGCGCCTGCTGCACCCATGGTACGGCAGCAAAGTTCCTTGATTATTACGCCGGAATGAGAGTATAGTTCCTAGCCATATCAGCCTGGAAAATCGCAACTTTTTATTTTCCGTCGGTCTTAGTACATGATGTAACTACAGAAGAGTAAAACTCAACTGTTTAACTCCAGGGGAGTTGGAAAATGAGCCTATTTTCAAAAATAGTGGTGTGTTCCTTTAAAGCTCCAATGAAAGCTGGTGTAGGCACATATTGATCCCAGTGTAAGCACATTATAGTGGATGAAGCAGAACTTGATATGTGCAATAATTGAATACTATTTTTCAGGGTGGAATAGCTCCTGAATTAAAGGTATTCCAGTTCACGGAATTCTCTGATCGGCGTAGCTTTGAGGATAAACTCCATCTTTGAGCGTTTCAAAACAGCTTAAACTTCCCAAACACATTCTCATCTTTCAGAGCACTTGGGACACACACAAGACCCACAATATATATATATATATATATATATATATTACTTTTTATAATTATGATTTACCAATATTTCATAAGTTTGCTTTCATAATTTTGCAGCAAGCTCAGAGAGAGAGAAAAAAACAATATGCTGATACTAATATTTTTCCAAGAAGAAAAGGATATTTGTAGGCTAAATAATAATAATAATAATAATAATAATAAACGGTCAACAGCCCAAACAGGTGGCAATAAAAACAGAATCAATATAGCAACAGATTTGTCAGTAAAAAGCTTGTAACACTATTTATTTCTGACAGAGCAGAGAAAGGGAGGACGCGGCTCAATTCTACAGTTTGTCTCAGGAATACAGATGACGCAAAACGGAATAAAGATGAGGAGCATTGTTTCTATGGTAACCATCCTCCCAGTCTTATCCCAGCTCTGACTATAGTGCCTCCCAGTTTGGAGCCTTTTTTTCTTCTTTTTTCTCTCTCGATAAAAGAACATGGACCACCTGGAGGGAGACCACACTAGTTAGCAACTGAAGCAGTGAGCTAAAAACAGGTTTCCCACACTTCATTTGAGATTACTGGATAAAGATTTTTTAAAAATCATTTTGTGATTGCATTTACAAGAGCAACTGGTCTCATGCTAAAAAAAAATGTGAAGGGTCGTTCTCTAGGTTGTTTTCTAAAATATTTTAAAGCTGAACATAATATTAGGATATTAACTACTAGATTTTCAATGAACATTATAAAAATACAAAAAATATATACACAAACTTCAAGAAGTGAAAGAATAACAAGGTTTGCTTGCATGAGTCAATGTATCTATAATAAATAAATCAGTTCCCTCATGAGATTTCAACCTGAAGTTGTAAAAAGTAAATTTGACGTCTAAACAGCAACAGGAGTTTAAAACGTAATGACAACATTGCATAACAGTGATTCAGAACCACTGGAGAAAATCACAGGCTGCCCTCTGCGAGCTCTAGAGTTTTACTCTCAGTGCTGCCAAGCCACACAAACACAGATCTCTGCCACGTCGTCTACCACACACTGATTATACCTAACGCAAACGCTGGCAAAGGCATGGCAGGTAAATTAAATACAAACGATGCCAACCACTGCATTGCAAACCCAAATGAGACGCCAACCTAAGTGATGTAGACCACTGTGTGCCAGTGCGGTCAGATCTGAATTACTCCGGCAGAAGTAAAGCATTACTCCAAAGTCAGCTTTCTAAATTTGTTAAATATGATTTATTTTAAATGCTCCTTCTGCACATTTTAGATCTCACAGTGGCTTGCTCTCTAAGATGGTGTTTAGACGACACCATTTTTCAACTAAAAACTTATGTATTTCGGTCATTCATTTACACAATAGCGTTTCGGGGAAGTGCAAGTTTTTTTTTTTTTTTTTATATACTATACTGTTATTGTCTCTATGTAAGCTATGAAAACGTAAATTTGTGAAAACGGTGATGTCATGCACATGTGTATTACGTGTTCGCTTAGTGTTTCTTTACAAAGTCACATCGCCAACTACTGGCCTGTCATGCATAATTCAGCATAGTTCCACAGATCCATGTGAACAGGGATCGTTTTGACAATGTTATCGTCTATACGCGAAAAAGGAAAAACTTTTCTATTTTTAGCATATTATTGCCGTGTAAACGTATCCTAATATACTTTCTTTTAGCCAAATTCTAAGGCAGCATCACATGTATCATTCACAGAGAATTTAGTATGAAAGCCCAACTCTGACACATAAGAAAAAAATCATGCTTCATAATAAAAAAGTCAAACTAATGTCATATTTGTCATATTAAGTCATATTTGAGATAGACATAATAATGACACAAATTATATTAGTATCTCAAAAATTTTACTTTTAATGTCATAATTATAACTTTCATAATAATGATCAACCGAAATTATTTTGACAAAAATAATTAGTCATAGTTATGATAATTAAACTTTGTATGTCATAATTATTACTTTTATCTGATAATGATTTAGAATGTCATAATTTAGAAATTTTCATCTCATAAATATGACTTTGTCAAGACTGTGACCTTTTCTCACAACTATGATTTACCAAAACATTTTTTTTTTATGTGGTGGAGATGGGCTTCCACAATTTTGTGACGGGGGCGGGGGGGAAATCCAGTATGGAGAGAAATCTATATATTTGCACATCATTCAATATTGAAAAATGCTGAGATGCAATATAAAACTGACTATTTATAATTCAAATATTGTTGACAAATTGCTTTTGATCCTCTTTTGTAAGTCTCCTTGGATAAAAGCATCTGCTAAATGCATAAATGTAAATGTAAATGTATTTAACCCAATATGTGCATATGTATATACTTGAGTATTGAGTATCGTAATTGAATATCGCATTGCTAGTTTAATAAGATATTAATGTTGTACTCATTATACCGCAGTAGATAAATTGCAGACAGGATTGCTTTGCTATTTACACGTGAGTATGACAAAGGAATGTGAAGTAATGTGAAAATACAGAGAACGACCTTAAATTCTAGTCACTCATATGTCATTGTCCCTCTCAACTCTAATAAACCCAGTGAATATTGAAAAGAAAAAACACAGGCCAACATCACCAGCATTCAGACAGAAACACTTCACAAACCTGCTGTTCAAAGCTCACGATCTGAAGAGCGACCAGGTGTGTGTGTGTGCGTGTGTGTGTGAAACAGTGAAGGATTCTTCAAGCAGAAACGCACAAGTGAAAGGCTGAAGACGGCTGAATTAACTGAAAGGGCTTTCGACTGACAGGAAAGTTAAAGAGTGATGAGGAGAGTTCATTAAGAATCTCATTATTTTTAATTAGCTTAGGTTAAATGTATAGGAATGGGGTAATGAGCCGCCACGCCTCATCCTGTTTCTCTATTTTAAAATCTCTCCAACTCACTACTGCTCAAAGACTAATTCAAACTTTCTCAAAACACACAGACATTTCTACAGATCTTGAAAGGCAGCACTGTATTGATGTTCCTCAAACATTCTGGTTAGGGTTTATTCTAAACCTCTAACTTTAAATAATAAACTTCTGCAATTAATTCAGCTTGAACCACTTACGTATACAGACAGCAGTCTGATAGATACTCAGCCTTAGGTGAGCAATCTATGTCATATTGTCATATTTTTAAGAATTTTAAAATCTGAAGATCTCTCTTTTGACCAGCATTCATGGACTTCTGCAATTAATTCAGCTTGAACCACTTACGTATACAGACAGCAGTCTGATAGATACTCAGCCTTAGGTGAGCAATCTGTCATATTGTCATATTTTTAAGAATTTTAAAATCTGAAGATCTCTCTTTTGACCAGCATTCATGAACTTATCAAACTTTCAAAATGTAACTCACAGGAATGATGTCACTGTAATATTTACATACTGAATTATGATTGGTGTTTTCTTTCATGCACCTATTTATCTATAAAACCACATTTATGTTTTTGCACATACCAACTACTTTGGCCAAAATGTGCAGTATACAACATAACACACTGCTCAAAACAATATCTCAAAATGCAATGCGTTCAACTAGACCTATGCTGTGTCCCAACTCATGTACGACCTGCCCTAAATAGTATTTAACATTAGAATGTGTGTGTCCCAAATCATAGTATGCTGAAATAAGTATTCCAAAGGTACCTGGATGGTCTACTACTAAGTGCAGATCCATGCACACTATAATGGCTAATACTGACCACAATTGCTTTTGAAGGAAAATGTAGGCGATATCAGTAGGTGAACTGAGGTGCAGCGCTAGTGATAGTCAACAGCTATTCTCTTTGATCTCTTTCTTCATTTATTTCTTTCAGACTGCCAAAAGTTAAGACGGTTTTCCACGAAATTAAATTAAAAACGCAAAATAACCATTTGTGAGATGACTGTGGGGCAATCATGATGAGGCTTTGTGACAACAGTTTTTAAGTTTAGTACTGTAGCATACTACTTTTTACACACAAAGTATACAGTATAAGAAGCATGCAGTATGAGATAAAAACACACAGCCAAACAACGCCATCAGAGAATGCAAAACAGAAAAACACTCTAACATCAGTAAGCTGTAAACCAAGAAACTGAGCTGACAGGGGGGTATTAATATCACTTCCATCATTACTAAAAGAGCTGTTTATTTTTGGGGAAATGATATGCACTGTACCTGCTCTAACGGCTTTAACCACAGGTTTGGATCAAGTCTGCCATCTGCTGTCCCCAAAAGAAACTGCTATGTTTAAACTCTCTACATTCATTTCAGACTACATTTAACATGTATTCCAGCCAACGTCTGCTGCATTGATTAAAGCAACTAAAATAAATGTGGATTAGGTTTTAAAAATGCATGCTTAAAGATGTTTCTCCTGAAGGTATATTTAGATCGCAAGTCATCATCTCACTGTTTCCAAAGAGTCGCAGCTGCCTGCAAGGCTAACCCAGCCTTATGAATATTAATAAGCATTTCGGCACCCTATTAATACCTAAATTAGTTTTAGAATAGTTTAATAGCCAGATCAATGCGATGTGGGTCTCTTTTTTTAAAGTAAGCCCATTTTTTTTTTTATTGTTCTATGCGTCAAGACGGATGACTTCAGCTGCTGTTTTCACCATCTCTGGGTAAAACATGCTTCATCATTTTCATTTGACTATGCTCTGTGTTTCTGTATGTACCTGTAGTGTGTTTCACTGCACTCAGAGTGTGGTTGTTTTCATGGAGTTTGACTGTCGAAGTCTTCATCATTATCATAATTTCTCTGTAAAAGTCCAAGAGTTCAGTCTTCATCCTGACAGTTCATATGGAAAACCCATTATGTTTCTAAGCAACTAAAAGTGAAGTCGAGCCTTAAAGGTCCCCTGAAATGCTTAGAAACACACGGCGTGACGTCTGTGTTGACGTCATTTTAACTGAAACAGGAAGACAGGGCGGGACATATCAAGCAGCTCCGCCCCTTTTTAAAATAGCCAATAGCATTCGTTTATATCACAGCTTGGGCTAGAGCTAGGGTTGGGCGATACCACTTATTTTGTTTTCGATACGATACCGATATTTTTCAAGGCAGTATCGTCAATATCGATACCGATTTGATACTTCTGAACTAAACTTTTAAATAAAATGCAACCTTTTTATTCTGACAGTGTATGATTTCTATTAACATTACAGAATAGAACATGATCAATATTAACTTTCAACGTTCAATTTAAATAACTGTAATTACACAAACTATGTAGGCTACAATTTCAGTTTGTTTATTGTGAAATAACTCTGTCCTTCTGTCCTCTGATAAGCATTGTTCAGGGCTGCCGTTCCCAAAAGCTTTAATGCTTTCTTATGATACTTTTGGGAAACGCAGCCCTGTTTGAATGCA
>NW_015536784.1:202417-204830 GCF_001515605.1 Sinocyclocheilus anshuiensis | reverse complement strand
GCTAATTTTGTCACTGTTTTGGAGCACACTGCCTTATAGATAACCTTAAGACTAACATATTGATACTAACACATCAAAAACTTTAATTTTGATTTCATGGGGACTTTAAAGAAAGTACATTTCAAACGCTCACCATTGTAACAATCTATATGTTGACCTTGCAAAAACACAACACGCAAAACAGTCACATTAACGAAATTTGTCTATTGTTAGTAGTGCATGAAGCACAGCTCACAGAAATCACTTTCAAACAAAGACTCAAAAAACAAAACAAAAAACTACAAAACCAAGCAGCTTTCTGTGAACAATTTGAACCCGTTGCGAAATCTGCGTGGGAAAATCTTTCGCATTAGAACGAAGTTCCCGCTCACCTGGATTCGTGTAAAATGACTGGATTTCGTCTGTGAAAATGCACCAGATATTCATAAATGTGACCACATTTAAGAAATAAAACAGCATAATTAGTACAGCACTAAGGTCAAATTAAACTTAAATAATTATGAAAAGTCTGAAAAATTTACTGGTTGCAATTACAATTAATAGGAACCGGAGCTTTTTTAAACTCAAAAAAGGATGCAAACGCACCAGAATGATATCATAAAAGTGAGTTGCATGCTATATTCAAAGTCTTCAAAGCATGTACAATATTTGTGGTTTTAAATTACCAAAAAGAAACAAAAATGGCTATTCAAACAAATCACCAACTTGCACTATACTGCTTTTAATGGTGATGTTCATTGGAAAAATAGAGGACAATATAACTGTAAAAAGCATTGACAGCTTGAGACCCATTTTCAAATATGTCAGATAATAATAAAAGTAAAGGTCTAGAGACTGTAGAGATGCAGCATGCAAGAGATTTAGATGATACAAGTCAGTCTGGAGGTTGTATCCACCAAAAGATGAGCCTTGCCTTAAAACAAAACGCCCAAAATATCGGCCTGCATTATGATACAAAGTGTTATTTAAGTGGCAAAGACATGAGAACTCAAATGATCCTTAAATTACCTAGAGTAAGCCAAGTGGCCCATTACCAATGCTGAGCACTGATATCACATTTACAATTTCAGACTATGAGAAGATGAAGACAAGGAAAGGGAGATAAAGTGGACAGCACAGGAAACAACAGGTGCATTTAGTGAAAGTACTTTTTTTGTTACTTTTGCATGACATTTTTTCATTCCACACAACACTGAACAAGGCCATGGAGCATCAGCAGAATGAATGAAGCATCTCTCCATCTCCATTCTCAGTGCTAGAATAACTTGCATAAGATTAAAGATGTTAGTATTTCAAGAGAAGCTAACTTAAAAAAGAAGCCTATATGCCAAAAAAAAGAAAAAGAAACATAATTTAACATATATTTTTCATGTGAAGGATTATTTTCTAATCCTGTAAGAATGATGAACAACTTGATAGATTACAGCTAATCAGGAGCCCCAGCAGTTAATTCGCATTCTCCCACTGAAATCTCCAAAGAAGAATAATATTAATGGACATACGGCAGGTACAAATGGCATTGCAAGGTGACCTCTCCTCATTAACTGATACGTGCTTTCTCTGATCAGTCTTAGTGTTTCACCGCAGGACAGCCAGAGTGAGACCAGATCACCTCATCACACTTCAGATGACTGCTTGGTGGACAAGTGTTTAGCTAGCATGTAAATTTCATTCGCAGGAGGTGACCTGCTCACTGGACTGGTTGAATGAGCAGGTGAGGCCGTAGACTAGGAGTTATATATATTAAGCATGGTTCACTTTGGAAACAGCAACGTCTCGTGTCGATATCGGGCCAGAATTCCCTCCACCAGATTCTCACTCCCAGTTCTCCCAGTCCTCATCTTCCAACTGGTAAAAAAAATGAAATAATGAAAACTGAATTTATTACTGCTATTGTCACTCCTCTCGGGTGATCAGATCACAAATGGACAGTGCAAAATCTGAAACGTTTTGTGATCAATTCACTCAAAATAGAATTGGAGGTGGTCAGTGGTCGGTGTAAAAATATGGTTTTGAAATAACACTCAATATTAAAGGGGTCATATGATGCGATTTCAATTTTTCCTTTCTTTTTGGAGTGTTACAAGCTCTTGGTGCATAAAGAAGATCTGTAAAGTTGCAAAGACTAAAGTCTCAAATCCAAAGAGATATTCTTTATAAAAGTTCAGAGTCAACCACGCCTACCTAAAACGGCTCGTTCTAACACGCCCCCACATGTCTATGTCACGATGTGGGAAGATTTGCATAACGCCGCCCAAATGTTCACGCAAAGAAATAAGGCGTAACTTTTATTCTCGCTGTAGTATTGTTGTTGCCGCCGCCGCCGTGTCATGAAGGTGCTGTGTTTCGTTGTGAAAGCAAAACTACTTTGGTTGGCCTTCCAAAACAGGACGATATCCGCTTCGTCATGCCT
>NW_015536784.1:201928-202264 GCF_001515605.1 Sinocyclocheilus anshuiensis | reverse complement strand
TTTAACATTATAAATGTTTAGACTCTTTTGATCAAATGCATAGTTGCTTTCATTTTCATATTAATTTTTTCATTAAAATCATTAAAGTGCCCCTATTATGCCATTTTAAGGTTGCTAACATTGTTTTATGAGTCTCCTAAAACAGGTTTACATGCATGCAAGGTCAAAAAACACGTTAGTTTTCTCAAAAAATTGATTCAATTTTACCTAATTTCTAAATGATTCCTAAACGACTCGTGCGAAGCAGTTCAAAGAATTAGTCTCTCTAAACCCCTCCTTTCCGTGAGCCCTCACTGCTGTGATTGGTCAGATGGCGCAGTCCTTTGTGATTGGTCC
>NW_015536784.1:194320-201829 GCF_001515605.1 Sinocyclocheilus anshuiensis | reverse complement strand
GGTGAAGTGGCTGATCGACAAGAGACTGATTCGCAAGCACGACTGGAGCAGGAAGTTTCTCAGTGGTAAGTGTGTCAAGTGTTAACAAGTTTGTGGTAATTATAAGATGTGATAAAACAAATTTACTCTCACAGCGTAGGATACAGTGTCTTTTCGACATGATGTTAACCACAAGGAAATTTTACTGTTTGTGGGCGTGCAAGTTGGCGACGTAGAACGTGGGCAGACATTATGCAAATGTGTTACTTCGTGACGTAGAGCCGTTAACAGAATAAGATTTTAATTCCTGACGACTTTTTTTTTTTGATAGACAATAACTTTATTTACGGCTTCACGAATAATGTTCTTTTTAGCAGCATCATATGACCCCTTTAAGTAACATCTATGGCTGCATGATTTGGGCAAAAAATCTAATTGCGATTTTTCTGTTTAAAATTGCAGTTGTGATTTAAAATGTCTTTTTTTTTTAGGGCTGCACAATTTGGCACAATTTTGACAAATGTTGTGCTTACTTTGATATGACTAATTATAATGATTATTTTTATTACTAAATAAAAATATTAAAATAAGAAATATTACTATTGTAATAACACAGTATCAATATCAAATAAAAAATATATTTTCAAAAATCTAAAACGATAGAATATAATATTAATAACAATATTGTTATTAAGTTATAAGCAGCTTAAACTCACAACGCTTGCAGCATTTACTGCGAACCAAACTTGAACTGAATCGAGCTGATTAATGACACTATTGTCTTCTGTAGAACTGCTTCTAGTTTCTTCATAATTGATGAATTTTGCAACATTGACCCTTATTGAACACTGATCCAACTTGAGATAAATATCAACACCGCTGTCTTCAGCAGAGCTGCGTATCACTGAATTGAACTCGTTTCATAATTCTTTGCCATTTCTACTTCTTTATCTGTCGTGCAGAACAAACCTCTTCTGTTGTGTCTATTTTAGACAAAGCCATCTGAACCTCCTCTTCTGTCATATCCAGATCAAAATCCTTCTCCCAGTCTTCACTTACATCTGTACTCGAACCTACATTTGCACAAACACAAAGTGCAGATATAACATCAGCATTTGATACTTCATTCATATCAAATTATACACTACTGTTCAAAAGATTAAAGTAGATAGTTAGTTTATGTTCACATACAGTTACATGACACACTGCATGAAAGGTAATATTCGAAAAGGCATAATAGGGGCACTTTAATAATTCCCATCCTTAACCCTTCTCCTGTTTCCTCTCACCTTTCTTGCCATTATTGGAGGGTGTAGATTTGCCGCTGTCTGAGTTGAGCTCAAACACTCGGAGGTCTTGAGCTACGTCCTCTCTGGCGGTCTCTTCGCGCTGTGAGGGTCGCTCCTCCGGGAATGTCTCCTGTAGACTGGCCTCTGATAGTTTCTGAGAGACCTCGTCTGCAGCGGGCGATGGCTGCGTAACTCTGATGGTAACGGAGTCCGCTTGATTCCCGATCAGGGTGGGGAAGCTGACGCTGTCGCTGCTTACAGAGGGAGTGATGTCAGATGCTACATTGCTGGTGGAAACCACCACTTGAGAGGGTGAGGAGCTTTCAGGTGTGGCCTCTATCGTTACCGAAGGGACACATGCCTCTTCGACAGGTGGCGTGAAATCTAAGCGTGATGAAGACGTGGCCCCGAGAAACTCACCTAAGAGAGAGAGAAAAAATATGGTGATGAAGGAACACGAAGGCAACCCAGTGAGCTGCCTATTAAGGCAAATAAACAGCAAGGTAAAACTAGTTAGTATACTTGACACTTAAAAATCCAAATAAATAGCACTAAATGATGCAAACTTCAGTCAAACCTTCTTCGTCCTCTTCCTCCCAACCAAGACTCTCAGAATGATCCGTCTGCTCTGCTCTCTGCTTTAGCGCTACCCTCCTGGCCTCCTCCTACAAGCACACACAATTTAAATAAATGAGATAAACAAGAGGCTGTATATAAATATAGTCACATTAGAAGGAGCTGCACAATCCCTTAAAATGCCACTACATAGACTCATTAAAACACAAAACATATTCATTGGTATCCTCCTACTAGAACATATAGACCCAGAACTGTTTTACTGACCAGTTTTGTGATTTACAGAAAGACACAGAACGACATAAGGGTGTGTAAATGATGACAGAATTTTCATTTCTGAGTGAACTATCATAGCAAGCAAACACTGTACATTGTACACAATATCACTCCAAAGTCACAAACAGAAAATGTTCCTTCATTTGATTTGATTACTTTGGTTTGATTCATAATTATTTTCAAAAACGCATTGAGTGCTTCTGTGCTGGAATTCTGGATCTAGATTTGGTGGTGGATTTTTACAACTGAAAATGGTGAAGAGTTGTATTTTGTCTGAGAAATAAATGTGTAACACACTAGGTATTAATAAAGAAATTATAATACATTATTAAATCCTATAATCAATGCATTGGATGAATAGATGCATTTTCAGACCAATCAGTGGTCTTTAGGGTAACATAAAATTATTTGTAATGAATTAACTTTATTTATTTGTAATTAAATGATGTATTAAAATAATCTAACAAAAATCTTTAAAAAAAATGTAAACTGCAATCAACACAACAACTGTTGTCTTTATTGAAGAACATACAATTCTTAAAACATCTGGAATCACAAAATTATAAATAGGGCCTATATAGGGGGCTTTTGATTACTGTGTTGAACAATAAAATAAATAGTTCACCCAAAAAATGAAAATGTGCTTACCCCTCAGGCCATCCTAGATGTAGATGTGTTTGTTTCTTCATCAGAACAGATTATTTTTTGTGCATTGTTTTGGCTTGTAAACGGTGCTTGATCTGTGCATATTTCTCTCCCGATTCAGACAAGACAATGTTTTCACTGAAGAAAGCAATATTATGAATTATGTTTAGAAGTTAAAAGCGTTTTAGTAATGGATTTGTTTCTTACAAACATGCAGCTTTTCACTTCACAAGACTTTAATTGATGGGCTGGAGTGGTGTGGATTACTTATGGATTATTGTGATGTTCTTATCAGCTGTTTGGACTCTCATTCTGACGGCACCCATTCACTGCAGAGGATCCCCTGGTGAGCAAGTGATGAAATGCTAAATTTCTCCAAATCTGTTCTGATGAAGTTTTTTTTTTGATAGACAATAACTTTATTTACGGCTTCACGACTTTGCAGATAGTTTATGTTCACATACAGTTACATGACACACTGCATGAAAGGTAATATTCGAAAAGGCATAATAGGGGCACTTTAATAATTCCCATCCTTAACCCTTCTCCTGTTTCCTCTCACCTTTCTTGCCATTATTGGAGGGTGTAGATTTGCCGCTGTCTGAGTTGAGCTCAAACACTCGGAGGTCTTGAGCTACGTCCTCTCTGGCGGTCTCTTCGCGCTGTGAGGGTCGCTCCTCCGGGAATGTCTCCTGTAGACTGGCCTCTGATAGTTTCTGAGAGACCTCGTCTGCAGCGGGCGATGGCTGCGTAACTCTGATGGTAACGGAGTCCGCTTGATTCCCGATCAGGGTGGGGAAGCTGACGCTGTCGCTGCTTACAGAGGGAGTGATGTCAGATGCTACATTGCTGGTGGAAACCACCACTTGAGAGGGTGAGGAGCTTTCAGGTGTGGCCTCTATCGTTACCGAAGGGACACATGCCTCTTCGACAGGTGGCGTGAAATCTAAGCGTGATGAAGACGTGGCCCCGAGAAACTCACCTAAGAGAGAGAGAAAAAATATGGTGATGAAGGAACACGAAGGCAACCCAGTGAGCTGCCTATTAAGGCAAATAAACAGCAAGGTAAAACTAGTTAGTATACTTGACACTTAAAAATCCAAATAAATAGCACTAAATGATGCAAACTTCAGTCAAACCTTCTTCGTCCTCTTCCTCCCAACCAAGACTCTCAGAATGATCCGTCTGCTCTGCTCTCTGCTTTAGCGCTACCCTCCTGGCCTCCTCCTACAAGCACACACAATTTAAATAAATGAGATAAACAAGAGGCTGTATATAAATATAGTCACATTAGAAGGAGCTGCACAATCCCTTAAAATGCCACTACATAGACTCATTAAAACACAAAACATATTCATTGGTATCCTCCTACTAGAACATATAGACCCAGAACTGTTTTACTGACCAGTTTTGTGATTTACAGAAAGACACAGAACGACATAAGGGTGTGTAAATGATGACAGAATTTTCATTTCTGAGTGAACTATCATAGCAAGCAAACACTGTACATTGTACACAATATCACTCCAAAGTCACAAACAGAAAATGTTCCTTCATTTGATTTCATTACTTTGGTTTGATTCATAATTATTTTCAAAAACGCATTGAGTGCTTCTGTGCTGGAATTCTGGATCTAGATTTGGTGGTGGATTTTTACAACTGAAAATGGTGAAGAGTTGTATTTTGTCTGAGAAATAAATGTGTAACACACTAGGTATTAATAAAGAAATTATAATACATTATTAAATCCTATAATCAATGCATTGGATGAATAGATGCATTTTCAGACCAATCAGTGGTCTTTAGGGTAACATAAAATTATTTGTAATGAATTAACTTTATTTATTTGTAATTAAATGATGTATTAAAATAATCTAACAAAAATCTTTAAAAAAAATGTAAACTGCAATCAACACAACAACTGTTGTCTTTATTGAAGAACATACAATTCTTAAAACATCTGGAATCACAAAATTATAAATAGGGCCTATATAGGGGGCTTTTGATTACTGTGTTGAACAATAAAATAAATAGTTCACCCAAAAAATGAAAATGTGCTTACCCCTCAGGCCATCCTAGATGTAGATGTGTTTGTTTCTTCATCAGAACAGATTATTTTTTGTGCATTGTTTTGGCTTGTAAACGGTGCTTGATCTGTGCATATTTCTCTCCCGATTCAGACAAGACAATGTTTTCACTGAAGAAAGCAATATTATGAATTATGTTTAGAAGTTAAAAGCGTTTTAGTAATTTTCTTACTTCTTACAAACATGCAGCTTTTCACTTCACAAGACTTTAATTGATGGGCTGGAGTGGTGTTTATGGATTATTGAAGAAACAAACTCATCTACATCTTGGCTGGCCTGAGGGTGAGTATATTTTCATATATTTTTCTGTGAACTATTCCTTTAAACAGGTTCAGAACCACTGCCCTACACCTAAAGACTGCATATAAATACATGACCAGCAGATGGAGCTACCATGTTAATCTTGAACTAACTGAATGTGTACTTGATACCACACCTAGAATGAAACCTCAACAAAAGAAAGTGAAGTGCTGTGCTGTGCTGGTAAGTTTCCTGTGACTCATACTGACATCATTATGTTGTTTGAGCATCTGAGCTGTGTGTGTTCAGATAAGCTCATAAGCCTGATTTCAGCTCAAGGGGCAGTATTAGACAAAGATCTGCTGTACCTGCTCCAGCTGGAACACTTTATAGAAGTACCGCTGCCAGAACTCTGAATGAGCCACTGCTGCTGGCACCTGACATGAACACAAGCAAATTATTTATTTTATTTTGTGGAATTACATACACAGATGAATCATGGTCGGTAAGGATGTAAATTAACGGTTGCATCATACCATTTTAGTATAAAGAGCTCTTATGGCGGGACTGTTGACCAGCAGTTCAGAGATCTCAGCTTTCCTCTCTTCCAATTTGAAACTGGATAACCAGGCATCAAACTGCTGTGGAGGGCCTGAAAAGAGAGAAATACATGGAATGCACATTAAAACTCAAAATCCCACATCCAATTTTGAGAAAACATGAAGGATTTGCATACCATCAGGCTCATTGCAGTATGTAGCAGGGTCTGCTTGAAGACTGTAGAATCGAGCCTGACAGGAAATACAATAAATATATATATGTTTGTATATATGAGTATTTATTTTAACCTATTATTTATTTATATATTATTTCTTTAACCTATGTGGATGTGGCTGACCTTGCTGCTGTCATACACCTCTGTTGTGCCTGCCGGAGTGGCTACCAGCGTGATGACATCACAGTCAATGGTCATGTCTGGAGCAGGAACCAAAGTGTCTGTGATCACACCCAAAATATTCGAAATGCCCTTCTTCACCTTTTCCGTGGCCTCTGATGAACTTTCAACCTAAATAAACAAAATAGCTTATAAACTATCATTTGTGGCTAGGGTTTGCATCTACATAAAGTAAACTAAAGAGATATTATGTCTAGCTTTTGCGCTGAAGACTAAACACTGACTAAACAAGGTAAGAAGGTAAGTGTTGTTTTGGTGTGTTGTAAAGTTGTTTCCTTACTGCCAGTTTGGTCTTAATGGCATTCGCTGTCGCAACAACGGAGCATGCTGTGTCATGTTGGACCACGCTGGAGAATTCTGTCAGGTCCCGTTTGATAAACTCATACGCCTCAGCTGACTGTTGAGACAACAGATCATTTTACAATTAATATTCATATTCATGTGTGATTTATATTAATATTCATAAATATTAATTTTGTGAATACTAATATTATTTAAAATATATTCATTCAAATAAACATGAAATATTCATATAAATATTCACAGAAATTCATTTTGATAAAAATACAGACAGAGTTTAAACCAAATGTGATGCAGGGTAATGGACACATTACTGTAGGTCTCAACAAAAATTCCGTAAATTAATATTAAATGTTCATTTTATGAAAACGAATATTCATTTTATTTAAAAAAAATTATAATTATAATCATAAAAATAAATGTTAAATATTTAGATAAATTAATTTTAATACAAATTTAGGCAGGACTGAAACCAAACATGATGCGAGGTAATGGACACATTATAGGGGTGCTCCGATTGATCAGCTACCGATCACTATTGGCCGATAATTACGTTGGGATGTTAATCATTATAATACTGAAGGTGAGGTACTCATCTTCATATTTCTTCATTAAATAACTTATAAAGTACTTTGAAAAAATTTTGTAATTTCACAAACAGCGCGAGTGAATCACCGCGCGCGCTCTCCCGCAAAATACGCAAATGTCTTCAAATCACCACATCGCGTCTGTCTATAAGCGAGCTGCACAGTTGACACATGATTTGTCACTTGCACAATCGAGGCAGTGTCACATCGTCACTAAAGTTTATAAATTGCATTACTTTTTAATTCTTGCCAGTGTTTAACCATTCAGCGCTCGCGCGCTCTCCTGGAGATCGTGCGCTCATGCACACTCTCAGCGCACACACATAATGCCAGGTTCACATTACTCCGCTTGCAGTGCGAATGTGGTGCGTATTTTTTCCGTGCTCATGTTAACAGATTAATAACGCGTGCACACTGCACACAGTTGCGGTCCGGCAGTGTGTTCAGGAGCGGTGCGTCTGCAGCAGAGCAGAGATCGTTTCCGCACCCAGACTATTTTTGTTGCGCTGCAAGCGCTGAATTAAACCGTGCATTTTTTGCAGTAAATATGAACATGGATTGACACGAAAATGTAG
>NW_015536784.1:193682-194244 GCF_001515605.1 Sinocyclocheilus anshuiensis | reverse complement strand
GGTAATAATAGATGGCACTCATGGAGGTAGGAAAACAAAGTTCTTTATGAACCGCAGGATTGCTTGTAATACAGATTTCAATGCAAAAGAAAAGGCAGTAGAGCTGTCTAGTTCTGTCAATAGTAAGTTTGTGATAACGTAAGAAAAGTAGTTTATTTAGGAGCATGGTCAAAAATTTAGGAGCACCTTCTAATCAGTAATCAAAAATTCTGATAAAAAATTAACCTTCCCATTACGAGGTGATATTTGACTCCTTAAAGTGATTTATAGGGAACTTTGTTTTTTGTTCTTTGTAATGGCATTTTTCTAACTTTATTAAAAGTATGTCATCTTTTGTCAAATTCAAAAAAATATATTTGTAAGCTTTTTAACATTTCTAATTAAAACAACAGAATAAAAACCAAGTAGGTGATTCATTCAGGAACGAAGTATGTGACTGTCTTTATGAATGGGTAGTTGAATCATTGACTCACTAGATTCGTTTAAAAACGCAGTTAAAGGGATAGTTCATCCAAAAATGAAAATTTGATGTTTATCTGCTTACCCCCAGGGCATCCAAGAT
>NW_015536784.1:167677-193509 GCF_001515605.1 Sinocyclocheilus anshuiensis | reverse complement strand
CAGGCTCAGAAGTTGGGAATACGTGGAAAGTCACCACTCCCGAATAAGTTCGCGCGAGAGAACGTGATCTTTTAGTTTTAAGTCGGTTTGAACAATCCGGATAAGCGCAAGTAAGTACCATTTTGATTAGCCGTCGTACCTACAACGACTGTTCACTGTGTAAACAATGAGTGACGCATACACGCGAGAGATCACTTCCGGCGCTTGACTTCCATTATATGACAGACAGACTGAAACGGTATGAGTTAAAAATCTTCGTTTGTGTTCTACTGAAGAAACAGAGTCACCTACATCTTGGATGCCCTGGGGGTAAGCAGATAAACATCAAATTTTAATTTTTGGGTTAACTATCCCTTTAATTCATAAACGAATCACCGCTGTGTTTGAATGGAGATGCGCAGCAGCTCAGCTGTTACTTTTTTTTTTTAACTATTTTCGTTGACAAAATAGTGCAAAATAAGGCAATTGTGTTGTTGTCAGACAATATAAGTCACTTAATATTAACGTCTTGTTTAATGAACTGTTGTATTAAATCAATGTCACATTTGCAAACTCCCTTAATAATCATTAAAAGCTGTCACTCATCTTAGTTCATCGCGATCTCACAAAACTCCATTATAATCGACGAAGCTCCCTACACTGCACAATGAATTTCTTATTTACACCCTGTCTACACTTTGTTTGTTATAATGAGAGGATACGTCTGTGATACATTACTCAACGCTGCAGAAACACAGTAAGTATGTTAGAACCTTTGAAGCTCCCTCAGCACAAACACAAATATGATGATCGGGTCAGTCGCACAGGTGCTCCTAAATATTATTTCATAGTCGCACGCAGTAGTTTTCAGTCGCAAATGCTACTGAAATGGTCGCACTGTAGAGCCCTGATCAGTAGCGGACTCCTGTGTGAAAGCTGTTTCCCCTCTCAAAAGAGTCACCTAGGAGGGGAATTCCCCCCATTTTCAAAAATGAAATTCAGGCCCTGAATAAATGTCTAAAAATCCTGATTGGAGTATCACTATAAATAGTTATAAATTATAAAAAGAAGGCTTTAAAAAGATCGGTATCGGCAGATACTGCTTTCTGTGATCGGCGATTGGCCTCAAAAATCCTGATCGGAGCACCCCTAAAACATTATGTGTAAACAAACATCTTGTGCACAATATTACAAAAGAAAACAAATGTACTATTTATGACTACATGCAATTACCAGTAAAACGGGTTGATCTACATTTGGGTCTAGAAATTTGGTTCCACATGAAAAATCTGGGAATCTAAACTGGAATTAAACAGTTTTAAGACTGAAACAAAGATTATGAAATAAAAAAATAACAATAGCAATAAAGCTAAAGCATAAAATACATAAAATACTCTTGTGCTGATTTTTCAGTTCAACTACTAAATTTATATAATGTGTGAATAAATCATTTTTTATTAAATTATAAAAGAATGCAAAACAGAAGCATCTAACTAGTGGTATCAAAAATTCTACCACTGCTTGAAAGCACAGATCAATCATTGCTTTTCCCCAAACACACTGCTGAGAGATTCCTAAAACATTTCAGCATTATCCATATGGTAAGTCCACACTGGATCTGATCTGGATTTGTCTCACCTTGTCTTTGACGGCCTGGAAGCTCTGTGTCAGCCAGCCTCCCCACCATCCTCCTTCCCTGCGATCATCACACATGATTCAAATCATTAATAACCATCACACATGATACATATGGGTAATTCCTGTTATGCAGTATCCTTAGAACTCTATAACCTTAAATATGAATAAGCTTGTGTTGTAATTTAAGGATGTATAGACATATCCTCTGGTCAAACTCAGGCACTTAAACTTCATTAATAACAACGTGAATTTTTACACAATATCAAGAAAATAAACAGAAAGTTACATCGCCGTGATTAAAAAAATATCTAAAAACTTTTTTATTAGATTTAATCCACGACATATTTGTTACAGATATTAAAAAGTACAGCATAGGAATGACTCAATCAATCAAACATCAATAAATCATAATGTGTGTGAATAGTTTGATCGCTCCAGCTCGGCAGTCTGGAACAATCTGTGACATCCGAGCTTTATGAATCCTTAATTTTAGTATCTGACCATGCCATTTCATCCCTTTACTGTCATATACACAATCTTTTTAATTTTGATATGGGATGGGTTTATATGAATATTACTATTAATAACGATGGCTGCAACATGTATTTTTGTTCATGATTCACTTTCAGACTGAGCAGACAAAAACATTTCTGTTCCTATTTTTAACTCAAAAGAATTAAAATCCTCATCCATATTACTATCAACTCCTTGTTTTTTCATACGAACATTCTCATATATTTTACTTAACTCTTGTCTTCTTTTTAAAAACTTATCATTGAAGTTTTCAACACCGTGAACTTTAGCAAAAGTTTTGGCTGAGACTTCTGTCTTTTCTTTATTCGTTCTGGCTATTTTCCCTTCCTCCAGCTTTCACTATCCCTATCTCTTTCTCAATTGCTTTTGACAGTTTAACAGGATGAGTTTGTTGTTCTGACTGCTTAGCAAAAGTAATTATCACTTTGATTTCTCTTTCTTCAACCTCTTTATCAGCTTCAATTCTCGTATGTCTTACTTTATTAATTGTTTGCTCACAATCAGATCCATCACCCATGCTACTCTTTTTTTTTTCCTTTTACTGTATCTTACTTCCTGAAAATCCATGTCTTGATCATTGTCGCCATCCAAAGTATCTCCCCACGCCAACGACGCCATTCAACCGCCGCTCGTGCTTCACTCACAGCCGAACTCTGACCTCACCAGCGCGTCCAAATAAAACTCATAAACACTGCATTAGATAAAGTGAGTATAATTTATTAATGATTTTAAGAGAGATATATAAATCAGTAATTTGCGCTACAAAGGGAAAAAGTGAGCGTGAATTCGTTTGTTAAAATATTTTTCACGTAACTGCGTAGTAAGGCAACCGCAAAAGATCAAGATTTGTGATGAAACGCGAAAACGCCTGTCATTACACTGACGGCCTGTAGGGGCCACCAAAAGCAATAATCACACACAACAATAGACTAATTTGTATGGAAAGAAAGAAAGAAAGAAAGAAAGAAAGATGTATAATTTATAATTTATATAATAATTATATATATATTTATATAATATAATATTTTGCATTCAGAAGGTTTAGAAAGAAAGAAATATATGGGTGCTTTTCATTTATAGTCATTTTTCTGTCTTCTAGGATGATGAGCAAAAAAAAACATTCTAGTTTTAAAAAGATATATAATAGATTCAAACTGTTTTTCTCTTTGTTTCTTCTTTTTTAAAAGTATGTTGAAATGTTACATTTACCAGAATTTTGGTTAAGCTTCATTTGGTTAAAATCAGGATCTTACCTAGCTGTCTCATAGTTTAGAGGACTGAAAAAAAAAAATCA
Organism: Sinocyclocheilus anshuiensis; assembly: GCF_001515605.1. NCBI lineage: Eukaryota > Metazoa > Chordata > Actinopteri > Cypriniformes > Cyprinidae > Sinocyclocheilus > Sinocyclocheilus anshuiensis. The sequence continues at coordinate 190,064 of NW_015536784.1, read as the reverse complement.
TAAATGGCATAAAATCTCATGGGAGAGAGTTTGTCTCGTCACTCTGTTACACATAATCAAGAAATGAATTTGCTCATAATGGAATTGACACGAGGAGTTTATCACCTCATTAGAATTCAGAACAGCCCATATGGATTGAGTCCTAATGGGAGTGCTTAACTACACACCTGAGGCCCCGGACCCCTCACATTATATACATGTGTGACCCCCGTCCCAGCTGTGTTTAGCTTGTCATTGAGCCTTGAGCGGCTGACAGGAAGTGAGGTTTAACAGGATGTCACCGGGTCAGCGTTGCCGTCGACTGAGAGCTGCATCTCTCTTGATTGAAGCCTCCCTGAGCAATATGTGCGTGTGTTCCACAATATGTCCCCAAATGCTCCCCAATCCCACTAATTGGGACCTTTGGTTCCCTAATTAACTCTGTCAGTCTGAATCTGAGGCCGCAGAAGGTGTTTTCATGTATTGATTAGATGATCCCGCTATCTCACATTCAGAACAGATTGCAGAAGTATCATCAGGCACAAAAACACAAAAAGAGAGAATGAGATTTCATGTAACCACTTACAGGCTGGATGGTTCAATCTCAGACAGATTTAATACAGTTAATACACTATGAAAAAAGGGTCAATTAAAAAATGGAAAAATCTGAATATATATATATTATTTTCAACATTGATGATAATAAGAAATCAAATCAGCATATTAGAATGATTTCTGAACTATATTTAACTATATTTAAACTATATTTAAAAAAAAAACATTTATTTGGTCAAAAATTGAGTTATAAATAATAAAATTGCTTGCTGCATGCAGCCTTGGTAACCATAATACTTTATAAAAGAAAAAAAAAACAGATTTTTTTAACAGAAAATCTGTGTATATATACAAGTTATTTCAAATTTGAGTTATAAATAATAAAATTGCTTGCTGCATGCAGCCTTGGTAACCATAATACTTTATAAAAGAAAAAAAAAAACAGATTTTTTTAACAGAAAATCTGTGTATATATACAAGTTATTTCAAACTTGTAATAGTATTTTAAAATGTTGCTGTTTTTACTGTATTTTAGGAAATAGATGCTTTTATTTGATCAAAAATACATCAAAAAACAACAACATTGCATGCTGCATGCAGCCTTGTTGAGCATGAGACTTCTTTCAAAAACATTAGAAAAACATTTTTAAAAATCATACTGAAAATCTGTGCTTATATACATTTATTTTAAATGTATTACTATTTCACAATTTTTCTGTTGTTACTGTATTTTTAAACAAGTAAATATTTTGATAAAAAAATATGGTGCACAAAAAAACTATGGTAAAAAATATGTATAAAACATTTAAAATTGCAAAAATATTTTACAATATTACTGTTTTGCTGTTTTTATTTTTGATTGCTTTAATAAAAAAAGCAACAAAAAAATAACAGTAAAATTTAATAACAGTAAAATTGAGAAATAAATGTATTGATAAAAAATATGGTGCGCAAAAAAACGATGGTAAAAAAATATACGTATAAAACATTTAAAATTGCAATAATATTTTACAATATTACTGTCTTGCTGTTTTTATTTTTGATTGCTTTAATACATTTTTTTTTTTTTAAAGTGATATTGCGGTGCCTGGCATAAGAGACTTTTTTTTTTTTTTTTTTAATATTAGAAAAAAAAACTACATTTGTTCATATGCTTGCCTATGTGTCTCTACCTTTCCCTAACAAGCATTCACATACAGATACATCCCCTGCTGTTATCTCTCTATGGACCGTTACCATCTGCCCCCAATCAGGAAACACCAGCTTTGCACAAGTCAATGTGTCTAATTATCCCTGTGCAGCAGGCCAGGCCACAGCTCCCAGTAATCCCCACAATGTGTTCAGCTTCCCATACCCACCTGTGCCTGGGACCCGGAGGGGGGGGCCCGACTCAGGGGGGCCGCAGGGACACAGGGACCCGCAGAGGGAGCTTCTTCTCCGGGCAGGATGGCAGCTGCCTCCCCCCGCTGGGATGTTCACCAGCTGACTGCGAGCAGGCCCCTGACAGGAGCTCTTTAGCGCTGTCAATGGGCTCATAAATAAGGAGCTAAGGGCCTTTGTGCTGCTGTTGGAGTGTCAGGGCCCTCTGCAGGCCGACCAGGCCGGTTAACGCATCAAGAAAAAAAACACAAAAAGAAGGGGCTGTGTTACGGGCTGCCCCCTGTGCCCTCTCTTTGTGCTCGGAGCGAGTGCTATTGTCTTCCTCCATTTAGGGTGAGAGAGAGAGGGAGGAAAGCAGAGGAGGAGAGGAGACACATCTCTTCATCTCTCCTCTGATCTTTCAGTTGTCGGCCCGGGATTCCTGTGAGGAGAAATGTGTATTTTTCACGCTTGATTTAGCTCTTGAGAAATACAGTCTCAAACTGTGTGCGTGTGTGTATAAAAGGATTTTGCACAAGTGAAGATTTCAAGTACAAAACACATTGGATTGCAGCATTTTGCATCCATTTTGCATCCTGGCACTAGAATGAAAAAAAACGCACTCTTAAAGGCTCTTTATTTGCATTGATGGTTCCATGATGAACGTTTAATGGAACATTTCCATTCCACAGAAGGTTCTTTGTAGTGGAAAAAAGTACTTCAGATTTTTTAAATGTACTTCACACGAAGAAAAATGGTTCTTTGGAGCTTTATTTGTGTTGTACCATGGTGTGTTAAAGCAAAGAAGCCACTCAAGGCTGTGTGATTTTACCATGCAAAGAGCCTAAGATCCACTCCTACAGTGATGTATTTGATTATGATAAAAGATAAAAAGTTAACATTAAATAATTGATATTTCAAAGGAGATTTAAAGTGTTCTGTATTGCTGTCGGCAGAATCTGTGTCATGTGGTTGATTAACACAGAAAATAATGTTCCCTCGGTTTGTAAAAACAAACTAAAACTGTGTGATTTTTTTAATGTTTAAATAAGTGTCTTCTGCTCATCAAGACTGCATTTATTTGATCACATAAAAACAGTAATATTGTGAAATATTATTGAAATTTATGATAACTGCTTTCTATTTGAATATATAAAAAATGTTCCTTCAAAAAAAAAAAAAAAATCTTACTATTACCAGTGTTGAAATCAGTTGTGCTGCTCAATATTTTTGTGGAAACTGATATACATTTTTTTTTTTTCAGGATTCTTTCATGAATAGAAAGTTCAAAAAAGCAGCATTTATTTGAAATAGAAACATTTGTAACATTGTAAACTGTCACTTTTGATCCATTTAATGCATTTACTGAATAAAAGTATTCATTTCTTTAAAAACAAAAACAGTGGAATTTACTACCACATCATAAATATCAAGTGCATTTAGTCATTTTTACTCTGAGCCCTGGTTCATTTCTGATGCCTTTGTGCCTAATATTTTACACCTTCGTCTCCAACTATTGGTCATATTAGAAAGTCTGAAAAGTCAAATGATCTTTCCAGCTAACAAATGATGGTGTGCGCAGCTGTCAGAGCCTCTCATGAAAACGACTCCCAGTGAGGACGGCCTGAATATGATCACAGCTTTATTGGACAGTGACAAATCTTCCTGCACTAACATGAAAAGAAGCACTGGCCGTCCCCTGCGTGTGCTGCACAATGCTGACGCGCCAACCTGGTGACAGCTTGCGTCTCTCGCTCCCTGATTGATGGGTGAGACTAGGCCCCGGGCTCCGAGCGGTCTGGCTGCCTTTCTTTTTCATACATTAACTAGTCTCGGTACAGATGGTTCAGTCCAAAGGCAGCATTTTATAGCGGGCAGAAATGATGCCTGTGTTTGTTAGCATATGCTAAAAACATAAACACGGTGTGGGCAATATTGCAGTAATGGTGCTGGATGAAAGCATATGGACTCATTTTATATTCATATATATCATGAAACACATTGACGCACATAAACACTGACAGATGATTTAAGAACAGATGAGCAGCTGCCATTTTTTTTATTTTAGCACCTCATTATTTCATATTTAATTTAGCTTTATTTAAATTAATATGGGTTGTAAGATATTTTTAATTCATATTTAGTAATTGTGCTTGAATTATTTAATAGATTTCCAACAATTCCTTCAACTAAAAAAAGTTGTTTTTCAATTGTATTTGTTCGAAGAATAAATTAATACATTTCCTATTTGCAATGACACCATGGCAATGTAACTTTTTTAAAACAATAAACGTTAAATAAAACGTTTTAAAAATGTTTATTTTATATCTCCATTGACCTTCACCAGAATAAATAAATAAATAATCATACAATTATGAACAGGGTTAAAAATCTCCCCTAAGTAAAATGTTTTCAGTTGCAAAACAAAACATTTTGGGGGATGCTTAATCATCTTTTTCTAAATATATCTTTTCTAAAGATTATTACAATTTTAGCATTTTAATTTTATAATCCTCTATGTAATCTTTACATTTTCTTTAGAATATATTTTGTCAAATTGATTGCGATTTTAAAAAAAAATGCTTTGATAGTGTTGAACTTAAGTAAACAGATCAGCAAATATTCCTAATATTCCTATATCTAAAATAGTAAAGTGTGATGCTTGCAACCCCAAGGTCATGGGTTTGAGCTTGAATGCTCTTTTAAGTCTCTTTTGCTAAAAGTTTCTCTCAAATACCTTAAATTACTAGGTGCACTTCTTTGAAAAATGAAAGATTGTTTAATTGATCAAATGAAGACACTGAAAAATCTGGATTTTTTTTTATTACAATAATAGATGTTTAATTTAAGAAACAAAACTACACGTTTTCAATTGCCATTTTGCTACAAAGAACATACAAGCACATATGTTCATATTCAAAAACGCTACAACAGTAAAAAACATTATTTGATACAAAAATAGCAGCAGCTTGTTAGAAAAGAAATTCTGTACATGACATTTACAAAGTATACAACACATCTAGCAACACACCCAGATGTTTTCAGTTCTTTTCGAGTCCGTATTTTAAATTCGGCCTTCTCCAGCCTGGAGCCTGGCCCTCGCCTGAATCACTTCCCCATGGAGAGGCTGTGCAGGCTGGCTGTGGAAGCAGGGAGAGGCTGGCAAAGGGAGCAGGGGCAAGGCATGCCAGGAAAATGCCTGTAGCCGCTGGAGAGATGCAGAGGGTCTTTCAACAGGGTGGGAAGAGGTGGAGCAGGGAAACCCAGATACCCAGCCAAGGGTGGAGAATGAGGGGCTTGGCCCAATGTCGGCATGATGGTGTGCTGGGAAGTGCTGCCCACCAGAGAGTGCAGAGACGGACCAAGTGAAAGCAGCTGTAACTGGGATGCTGGAGCAGCCGAAGTTGGGGGTAGAACCCGTCTAGCCGAGTGACTCTGACCACTGGTTCCATAAACATCACCTACTAGCTTCTTCATCTCCTCCAGAGAGCTGGACAGCATCAGGATGTAGTTTCTGGCGAGAACCAGGGTGGAGATTTTGGACAGCTTGCGTACGGATGGGCCCTGTGCATAGGGCATCACCTCTCGAAGCCCATCCATGGCCTGGTTGAGGTCATGCATGCGTTTGCGCTCACGGCCGTTCACTTTGAGTCGTAGATCTTGCATGTCGTCTTTGCAGAGATCGGCCCGTGCGCGGCTCTTTCTGTCGGATCCGGTGTTCTGTGATGGTTTTTCAGACCTGGGCTGCCCCGTTTCTCTATCTGTGCAGTAAGCTTGAAACACTTTGTTGGAGAAAAAGCTGGAGTCCACAGCCAGCTCGGGTGAAGAAGACCGACTGCATGTGGAACTTGCATCAGAATCCATCTTAAAATTGTTTCCGAGAAGTCTTGGTTGAGAACTTGCAGTCTTCTCAAGAACAATCCACTTGCTCAAAGTTTAAAAAGTCAACCTAAAATGCAGCTTCTTTCTCTGAGGATTCAGTTTGTTGGTCTGCAGAAGGAATGAGTGTGTGTGGACACTGGGAGGACTGTATTTATACTCCTCAGCATCACAAAGACACAATGAGATGCATAATGTGACATTAGGCCCAGAGCCAATGACAGAGGGCCCACACTTTCACCCCCACACACCCCTTCCCTGCCCCAATAGCATTGTATACACCCCGCCTCCACAAAACACACATATGCACACAGACACACAAACTGCAACAGCTAGCATGCACATGTATGTGAAAAAAACACTTGAACCTTGCGTTTTCTAATGGTTGCTATGGTTCGCATATGATCTATTTGAAGTAAAATATAGTAATGCGATTATACAGGTCACATATACCGTAGGCTTTATTCCTTCTAAAGAATGTGTTAGGATGGTCTGTTAACAGCTTAACGGCATCACAATTAATGCCAACATATGTCCAAGCCATATTTTACTCCAAAATTCAGTGGGAGGAGAAAAATTTTAAATAAATAAATTCATACATACATAACAACAACAACAATAATAATGTATTAAAAGAAGAAAATAAAACTACTTATTTATTCATCAAGAGATAGTTTGGTAACACGTTACAATAAGGTCCCATTATTTAACTTTAGTTAATCCATTAACTAAAATGAACTAACAATGAGCAATTCATTTGTTACAGTATTCATTAATATTTGTTAAAGTTAGTTAATAAAAAATTCAACTGTTCATTTTTAGTTCATGTTAGCTCAGGTGTATTAAATAATATTAACAGATGCACCTTTTGATTTTAGTAATGTGTCAGTAAATGTTGAATTTAACATTAAGCTTAATAAATGCTGTAGATGTAGTCAACCAATGTTAACCAACTTTACTCACTGTAAAGTGTTTGCTATATTGTCTTTAAATTATGAATATTTAGAATAAAACCTTTTTTTCATTATTAAAATCTATTTTTATATTTATAATTTTATGACAAATTGCTTGTTGTATTGCTCATTTGTAAGTCACTTTGGATAAAAGCATCTGCTAAATGATTAAATGTAAATGTAATATAATGCAGTATTTTTTGATAAATAATGAGGATCACCATGGATTAATGAGTATCCCAATGAGCAGTTAAAAAAACCCTCAAAAGTAAAATGTCCTGATACACTACAGTAATGATACAATACCAAATAAAACTAAAAATGTAATGCAGGTTTTATGAGATTCCCTTGACAATATCTCTTTCTCTGTGAGGTTTGTAAACTTGAACAGGATGTTTTAAGGACAGTGTGGGTAGTCAAGGTAGACTTTAACTTGGGTCTAAAGACACTGGCAGGCTGAATTCCATTAGACACTATAGAGTGTGAAGAGCCAGTGAAATGAAAAAAACTGCCCTGTTGAGGGCAGAGGAAGAGCAGTAAAGAAAGAGAGAGTTATTACTATAACAGCTCTGCTTTTACAGGAGTCATTAACATCTCCATTACGCTCTTTAAAACACACACACACACCGCATCTACACAAAACTACATCACTCACATTATAATAATTAATAATAATTTATGCATTTAGCAGACGCTTTTATCCAAAGCGACTTACAGTGCATTCAGGCTATACATTTTTTACCAGTATGTACATTACTATTTAATGTACATAATTTACATTATGATCCATGAGCTGCTAATAAGACCAATTCAATGTTGTACAGCCAAAGTTATTATAGTTAAAACTTAAACTAAAACTATCAAAATATATATTTTTTAAACTTTAAATTAATATGGAATAAAATTAAATATAAATATTATGTGAAAAAATTAAAACACACATATATATATATACATATATATATATATATATATATATATATTCTAAAAGTTTAAGTTGAAGGACTGTAATTATTAACTGGAAATAAATAAAAACTAGAGCTAAACTAAAACGGAAATAAAAACATAAATAGTAATATTTTCAAAAGAACAAAAAATAATAAAAATAACAAAAGCACATATTACAATTATTAAACATTAAAATTAAAATGAACACTGAAAATATACAAGCTAATTCAAAATATTTATAAGAAAAAAACTATAAATATACTAAAATAACACTGGGTACAGCTACTAATTGTTTCCCTGTTAAAACAACTTAAAAAACAACCTAACCAACTTAAAAAACTCCAGACAATTCAATTCTAAAACAACCTGCAAATTCAATCTATATACCAATGGATTTAGGTTGAAAATAAAGAAGCAAGAAAAATATATAAAAATGTATAATGTATAAAAACTATAAATATTCACTACTAAAATGTATAAATATGTTACCCATATTTTTGTGTGCTGTGCATTTTTATGCTTATTAGAGTATCATGTTAGCAACATGCCAATACACAAAGCTATTATATGCATTTTCTATTCATCAAAGAATGTGTCATGGTTTCTATAAAAATATGAACTGTTTTCAACATCAATAATCAGAATGATTTCTGAAGGTTCATGTGACACACTGAAGACTGGAGTAATGATGCTGAAAATTCAGCTTTGCATCACAGGAATAAATGACATTTTAAAATGTGTTACAATTGAAAGTGGCTATTTTAAATTGTAATAATGTTTCACAATATTACTCTTTTTACTGTATTTTTGATCAAATAAATGCAGCCTTGAAGAGACTTATTTCAAAAGCAAACTTTTACTAAACTTCAGCCCACAAGTCATATAGACTAGTTTTATGATTCATTTATGGTGTTTTTGTCCTTATTGGAGCTTGACAGATGTGGTCATTATTATCTCTCATTGTATGGAACAGATTCTTCTAAATTTCCACTTTTTTGTTCTAAACAATAACAGCATGCAGATTTGGAATGGCATTAGATGAGTAAATAATGACAGAATTTTCATTTGTGGTTGAACTCTCCCTTTAAGAGAAAGCAGTGAGTAAAGGCAGAGAGAGAAAGCAGATTTAAACCAAAAAGATGCTAGAAAACCAGAAAATGAGAGCATCTCGGGCCTCCATCACAGCAGGTGCCTCTCTCTGGGCTGAAGTGTGTGTTGTGTTGTCATGAGTAAAGAACATATGGGGTTTTGGCATGTTATAGGCTCAGAGCCAGAAGAACTGCAGATCTTTGACTGCACTAACAGTGGTCATCACTAATGAGAGAAGACCATGAAAAAGACCCTCTCAGATATCAAACAGCAGGTATGCGAGGATTAATTAAGCATAATGCTGTAGTTGAAATATTAAGCACACAAAACCGTTCACATGTTTGGGGTCAGTATGATTTTAAATAAATGAATACTCTCATTCAGCAAGGATTAAAAAATGTATCACGGTTTCCACAAAAATATTATGTATGACAACTGTTTTCAACATTGATTCTAATAAGAAATGTTTCTTGAGCAGCAAATCAGCATATTAGAATAATTTCTGAAGGATCATGTGACACTGAAGACTGATTACATTACAGAAATAAATTACATTTTCAAATGTATTCCAATAGAAAACAGACATTTTGAATTCTAATAATATTTCACAATTTTACTGTATTTTTCAACCAATAAATGCATTTATTTGATCAGAAATAAAGTAAAAAAATTAAAACACACATATATATATATACATATATATATATATATATATATATATATTCTAAAAGTTTAAGTTGAAGGACTGTAATTATTAACTGGAAATAAATAAAAACTAGAGCTAAACTAAAACGGAAATAAAAACATAAATAGTAATATTTTCAAAAGAACAAAAAATAATAAAAATAACAAAAGCACATATTACAATTATTAAACATTAAAATTAAAATGAACACTGAAAATATACAAGCTAATTCAAAATATTTATAAGAAAAAAACTATAAATATACTAAAATAACACTGGGTACAGCTACTAATTGTTTCCCTGTTAAAACAACTTAAAAAACAACCTAACCAACTTAAAAAACTCCAGACAATTCAATTCTAAAACAACCTGCAAATTCAATCTATATACCAATGGATTTAGGTTGAAAATAAAGAAGCAAGAAAAATATATAAAAATGTATAATGTATAAAAACTATAAATATTCACTACTAAAATGTATAAATATGTTACCCATATTTTTGTGTGCTGTGCATTTTTATGCTTATTAGAGTATCATGTTAGCAACATGCCAATACACAAAGCTATTATATGCATTTTCTATTCATCAAAGAATGTGTCATGGTTTCTATAAAAATATGAACTGTTTTCAACATCAATAATCAGAATGATTTCTGAAGGTTCATGTGACACACTGAAGACTGGAGTAATGATGCTGAAAATTCAGCTTTGCATCACAGGAATAAATGACATTTTAAAATGTGTTACAATTGAAAGTGGCTATTTTAAATTGTAATAATGTTTCACAATATTACTCTTTTTACTGTATTTTTGATCAAATAAATGCAGCCTTGAAGAGACTTATTTCAAAAGCAAACTTTTACTAAACTTCAGCCCACAAGTCATATAGACTAGTTTTATGATTCATTTATGGTGTTTTTGTCCTTATTGGAGCTTGACAGATGTGGTCATTATTATCTCTCATTGTATGGAACAGATTCTTCTAAATTTCCACTTTTTTGTTCTAAACAATAACAGCATGCAGATTTGGAATGGCATTAGATGAGTAAATAATGACAGAATTTTCATTTGTGGTTGAACTCTCCCTTTAAGAGAAAGCAGTGAGTAAAGGCAGAGAGAGAAAGCAGATTTAAACCAAAAAGATGCTAGAAAACCAGAAAATGAGAGCATCTCGGGCCTCCATCACAGCAGGTGCCTCTCTCTGGGCTGAAGTGTGTGTTGTGTTGTCATGAGTAAAGAACATATGGGGTTTTGGCATGTTATAGGCTCAGAGCCAGAAGAACTGCAGATCTTTGACTGCACTAACAGTGGTCATCACTAATGAGAGAAGACCATGAAAAAGACCCTCTCAGATATCAAACAGCAGGTATGCGAGGATTAATTAAGCATAATGCTGTAGTTGAAATATTAAGCACACAAAACCGTTCACATGTTTGGGGTCAGTATGATTTTAAATAAATGAATACTCTCATTCAGCAAGGATTAAAAAATGTATCACGGTTTCCACAAAAATATTATGTATGACAACTGTTTTCAACATTGATTCTAATAAGAAATGTTTCTTGAGCAGCAAATCAGCATATTAGAATAATTTCTGAAGGATCATGTGACACTGAAGACTGATTACATTACAGAAATAAATTACATTTTCAAATGTATTCCAATAGAAAACAGACATTTTGAATTCTAATAATATTTCACAATTTTACTGTATTTTTCAACCAATAAATGCATTTATTTGATCAGAAATAAAGTAAAAATAGCATGCTGCATGCAGAAATAATATTTCACTTTATTTCTGTTTTTACTGTATTTCTGATCAAATAAATGCAGCCTTGGAGAGCAGAACTTTCAAAAACATTAAGAAATCTTACCAACCCAAAACTTTTGAACAGTAGTGCATATTTAAACAAACAGCTACTAGTGTATTTTCATTGTTTCAAAAATAATTATGAAATGTGTTTTTTTTGTTTTTTTCATATTGTGTAGTAAAAATTTGAATGCTACATTCAAAATTGTATCCAATACAACTTAGTTTAACATAAAATCATGATGTACTCACACTCATGTTATTCCAAATCTATGGAACACAAAAGGATACATTTTAAAGAATATTATTTAAACGGCTCTTTTCCGATCAACACTAATTATAGTAACAATAATAACGTAATAACAATAAATATAATAATATAGAGATAATGCCTGTCAAGCTCCAAAAAAGGGATATAAAACACCATAAAAGTGTCCTGTGAGTTGTGTACTTCATTATATTATGCAAGCCAACTTTTAAATTGTTCACTGATAATCTTGTCATGGTATCTGACATGCAATAAAACCGTAATACGGACTGCTTTTAAGATGAGCATGAGCCGTATGTTGCCAATCAAAGATTTTCAAGAGAATATGCATGAAAAACTTCTCTATCATTCATCTCAAAGTATCAATCATCAATGGATGATATGTTCAAATGTCCATCTGTGTGTGTGTGTGCTTATGAATACATGAGGGTGTTCATTCTCATTCATGTGTTTACTTTACTCACAGGCCACACAGCAAGAAGATACAAGAGAGAAAGAGGCCGAATGCAAGCTCATGAATGGATGAAAGAGTATCTCTGCACTCTTCTGCCTCTTTTATGCTTAATCTGTATGACTTTAACTTGGAATTAAAGTGTTTGACTTTCCTAAGCTGCTGTTAAAGACAGAATTGTCAGTGTTCAGGTGAGCAGAAAATGAGAGTATTATCACAGCCGTATGTGTGTAGTCTCAACAGATCAGTGAGGATTAGAGCTGAGAGCGAGCTGAGCTAACAGATCAGTGAGGATTAGAGCTGAGAGCCAACTGAGCTCAAACACACACACACACACACACACACACACACACACACACACACACGTTTCAGAGATCTTAAGCTGCTGAGACCGAGAAATCCAGCCTCAATGGTGCTTAGAGACATTCACTGAACATTCAATCACATCTGATCACCAGTACTCATAGAGTTACAGTTAAATAAACTATTCTACAAACAACACTTACAAAGCAGATGAGAAACTCTAAAATCTTTGATTTGAATTCAGTTCAAATTTTTGACAATTTTGGCAATTTTTCTGATTATCCTATACATTTCACAGCTACAATTAAGAATACACTGTTTAAAACAAGTTATAAATGTAAAGCTGATTTGCAAATAGTTTTTAGACAGTTGTGTTCTGTCACTGTGACGAGAAACAACCAAAAACATCTGCATTTTAAAAAATGATACCCGAGAAGTTTAGAAACAATTTTGGAAAGTATAAAAATCTATGAATATTTACACTTTTTTAAAGACCAATCTATACCTTAAATTGATAATAAGAACTTCACAGTCATCATAATAATGTGACAAAGTGTATTTAGAATTATTGACTTAATAATTAATTATTAATAATAAAAAAGTAATTTCAAAGTTTAACCAATTTGTAAAGTCTCTACAAAAGCTCTTTCTGAAAATATTTAAAGCAACAACTATTTTGCAACAAGTATTATGCAACACCACAGATTTAATCTTGATAGAACGATAGAACGATAGAAAGATAGATAGATAGATAGATAGATAGATAGATAGATAGATAGATAGATAGATAGATAGATAGATGATAGATAAAATGTATTGTAAATAATATATAAATATAATAATATAAATATATATATATTTAAAGTAATTTTAACAATTTTTTTATTTTTTTACTTTACAAGATTTTATTTATTTTACAATTATTTGTATTTATATTTACATTATTTCATTATTTAATTACAAGAAAAATAGGTATGAGTAACAGAGAGAGAGAGAGTGTGTGTGTGTGTGTGTGTGTGTGTGTGTGTAGGTGGGTGGGTGGGTGGTTGTGCAGCACATTGAGGAGTTAGTGATTTATTAACTTCACCCTCTTGAAACAATGACATTAACTAAACTACATCATGACAAGCACAGTGTGAACGGCCCCGAGCTTTTTATGACCGTTACTAACAAGCCCAATAACTTTCCCTAACAGAGAGAGGGGAGCTAAAGTGTATCAGCAGGCGTCTGTTATAAAAGCTTCATCTCATTTGTGCTGCTGCAACATCATAAATTACAGCCCAACTAGAACAGAGAAAGAGAGAAAAGAAGAGAAGAGAAGAGGAGAGGGAATGACTTGCCAGAGGCAGAAAACAAGAGAGGGGGGTGAACGAGGGAAAGTAGACCTGCTCTTTGATATCGTGCTGCTTTTATCCTCAAGAAATGCAAAGAACCACTGCTGCAAACCTGGAAGAAAAGAAGAATCACAAATGAGATTCTCTTTCATATTTCAGGTGTTACTCTTAAACAGCAATCAGATGAAATGAAGAATTCTGTCAAAATCTCCTAATGGTTCTCCTGAGAAAAGGGAAATATGTTAAAAGTCTCACATATGTTTCAGAAGAGATCTTAACATCTCAAACTGTGCTCAGATTTGGCAAGATACGAAAGTCTGCCATCAAAAGTTAGATTAACATTTTAAACTCATCAAATTCTTCAGGGACCAAATAATCTGAGCTGCTATTCAAATTATAAACATCTGTACTCTATGTCAGTTATTATTTGTATTTCTCCTATATAGAACCAAACAGGGTTTTACGGTCTTAGAACCTTTTAATTTTATTTTTTGTTTGAAAGAAAATAATACTTAAATTCAGCAAGGATTCATTAAATTGATCAAAAGTGACAGTAAATACATTTATAATGTAACAAAATATTAATATTTCAAATAAATGCTGTTCTTTCAAACTTTCAATTCATTAAAGAATCCTGAAAAAAAAGGATCACTGTTTCCACAAAAACAAAAAGCAGCACAACTGTTTTCAACATTGATAATAATAAGAAATGTTTCTTGAGCAGCAAGAGAGAGAGAGAGAGAGAGAGAGAGAGAGTGTGTGTGTGTGTGTGTGTGTGTGTGTGTGTGTGTGTAGGTGGGTGGTTGTGCAGCACATTGAGGAGTTAGTGATTTATTAACTTCACCCTCTTGAAACAATGACATTAACTAAACTACATCATGACAAGCACAGTGTGAACGGCCCCGAGCTTTTTATGACCGTTACTAACAAGCCCAATAACTTTCCCTAACAGAGAGAGGGGAGCTAAAGTGTATCAGCAGGCGTCTGTTATAAAAGCTTCATCTCATTTGTGCTGCTGCAACATCATAAATTACAGCCCAACTAGAACAGAGAAAGAGAGAAAAGAAGAGAAGAGAAGAGGAGAGGGAATGACTTGCCAGAGGCAGAAAACAAGAGAGGGGGGTGAACGAGGGAAAGTAGACCTGCTCTTTGATATCGTGCTGCTTTTATCCTCAAGAAATGCAAAGAACCACTGCTGCAAACCTGGAAGAAAAGAAGAATCACAAATGAGATTCTCTTTCATATTTCAGGTGTTACTCTTAAACAGCAATCAGATGAAATGAAGAATTCTGTCAAAATCTCCTAATGGTTCTCCTGAGAAAAGGGAAATATGTTAAAAGTCTCACATATGTTTCAGAAGAGATCTTAACATCTCAAACTGTGCTCAGATTTGGCAAGATACGAAAGTCTGCCATCAAAAGTTAGATTAACATTTTAAACTCATCAAATTCTTCAGGGACCAAATAATCTGAGCTGCTATTCAAATTATAAACATCTGTACTCTATGTCAGTTATTATTTGTATTTCTCCTATATAGAACCAAACAGGGTTTTACGGTCTTAGAACCTTTTAATTTTATTTTTTGTTTGAAAGAAAATAATACTTAAATTCAGCAAGGATTCATTAAATTGATCAAAAGTGACAGTAAATACATTTATAATGTAACAAAATATTAATATTTCAAATAAATGCTGTTCTTTCAAACTTTCAATTCATTAAAGAATCCTGAAAAAAAAGGATCACTGTTTCCACAAAAACAAAAAGCAGCACAACTGTTTTCAACATTGATAATAATAAGAAATGTTTCTTGAGCAGCAAATCAGCATATTAGAATGATTTCTGAAGGATCATGTGACACTGAAGACTGGAGTAATGGTGCTGAAAATTCAGCTTTGCATTACAGGAATAAATTACATTTTAAAATATATTCAAATAGAAAATGCTTATTTTGAATTGCAATAATATTTCACAATATTACAGTTTTTACTGTATTTTTGATCAAATAATTACAGCTGAAAACTGCATAAGAGACTTCATTCATTAAAAATCTTACTGACCCCAAACTTTTGAAGGGTAGAGTAAATTCTGATGTAATAGTTTACTTTAGCTTTAAAATGTATATTATGACAACAATCAATTGTAAAGTATCATTATCATTCTCACACATTTCTATGGTTCGCACACACATGTACACACACTTAGATGCGGCTCAACAACACATCTGTAACAAATTATTCTCAGCTGATTTGTGTTTGTGTGTGTGTGTGTGTGTGTGTGTGTGTGTGTTAAAACATCATGAAGTGGCTTTGAATCCAAATGAAGAGATCAGTACACACACACACACACACACACACACACACACACACAGCAGTGCTGGAAACACACAGATGGTCATGAGCGCAGACTGTGTTAACCTCCAACACACACACACACACTCGACAGAAGGAGACAGAAAGAAAGACGCGCCACATTATCACCTCTCAAAAACACTGAATAAACACCTAAATGAGAAATGGGGGGAAAAATGTAAGAAATTTGAAAATAAAAGAAAAAAGTAATTCCTACAGAAAGATTTTACTGCTTTTTCATGGCTCATAAAAAAATGTCTCCTAAAATAAATTACTTAAATACATTTACTTATTTACATTTTTTCTGTAATACTGTATATCCAGTTAGTAATATAAAACATTTTAATATAACATTTGCATTTAGTAATTTATAAAGTATGAATTACATATAATTTATATTTAGTCAATATAAAATATCTAATATAAAATAATTCCTAATGTTACAATAATACAAAATATATTATTTAAAAAAGTTATTTATCTATTTAAAAATGTACTTAATTGTTTAAATAAATAATTGATTTATTTAGTTGGTTAGGTGCTTAGTTAGTTAGTGAATCTACATAGCTAATTCCAAGAGTGTAAGCTGAAGCCTTTAAGACCATGAGAAACAAATTCATAAAAGTGTCCAAACTTGTGACAGTTTATATCTTACCATCTTTTTTTTTTTTTTTCAATTTATCATTTGTAATGTGCTTGAAGAAAGATACCTGATTAACCCTTAAACCGGATGAGTTCGCAATAGTTATGAAACACAACCCTGAACTTTCTAGAGAATTTACAGAGTGAAATGTCTAGAGTGGAAGAGTGAAATTCAACTCTTTTGAGTTTTACATTTCAATTCATTCATTGTCTGAACAAGAGCTCAGTGTCACTTCATTAAAGTCATATAAGCAAATATGCTCAATTATGTGGCACTAATGAATCTGATCCCCTCAAAAAAGAGCTCACACACACTTCTCTCCGTCGTTAATCATCCTCAAATGAGACTTCAGTACAGTGGCCACCAACTCAGGCCTCTTTGTGCGCCGTGACCTCTGGGTCAATGACGAGTGACTGAAAGCAGGCCCGTCACTGTCCACGGACAAAGCAAACAGTCCGCACACACTGCACACATGGGCCGCTGTAGCCCACGGCAACCACAGGACGGACACATGGCACAAGACCCCTCACAGATGGGACCTGTGTGTGTGAGGAGGGGGTTGCCATGGTGAAGGAGCACAAGCAAAGGTAACCAGTTAAAAGGCAACTGATGACCACAGATGTAACTAGATGGTGTAAAAGACAGAATTGGGGTGAAACCTGTCAAGAACATGCCTGGCTCATATTTCAACCAAAAATCAAAAGAACAAAATCAAGGTATTATATTTTGCTTAAAAATTATTATAGCTGTATCTAATTTTATATTAGTGGAATTCATTTTTGCTCTTTTGTTTTGCCGTTTTAGCAGTCTATTGTGAACATTAAATGTGTGTGGGGAAAAAAAAGCATTTACAAACCAGTCAAAGATTATCTTTAGATATACACATTCAATTAAAACACACACACACACATTTTTTTTTGCACACACATACATAAATGTTTCATTTATTACATTCTATTCTTATCTATTTTCATGACAAAACCTGTTGTTATATTAAAATAAAAATAGCACATTTAGGTTTATATATACATATACATATATATATATATATATATATATAAAACAAACCACCATTATAAAGTATTTTACTATAATTCATTTGTATTACAGTAATGAAAATTAAATGGAAAAAAAAAGTTAAACTTCCAGATACATTATAGTTTAATTTACAACATTTCTTTTCTAGGTAGAAATATCAAATGACACTTTGATTGATATACATTTACTTGCATACATATGGACCAATGATGTCTGTCATTACAGCTTATCATTTAAAGTCATTGTAAGACGTTGCCCCATTCCTTTTCAGTTAAAACCTGATTATGCCAGTTAAAGTGCTAATGATGAACACATGAATGTCTCCGTAGGTCACGCGGTTCACAATACAGTAGCCACATCTGATCAAAGACATCAAAATGAAGCGCGACTGACATTCATGGGGGAGAGAAAGTCAAGAGATGCTTCAGAAATACCAGTTTCCTCTCAGTTTCTGTCTGTTTTGCAATAAAACCAAAGAAATAACTGAAAGTGAATAAGGTCAACAACTCACACAAAGCCAGAGGAAATCTAATGCTCTTGCAAATGCTAATTTTATAGGGCACCAATTACGGAGAGTTGTTTTATGGCACTTTTTCAAGAAAACAAAACCTGCGCCCCAGCCCCTCCCTGGTGGACCGCGTGGTGTCCAGCCTCTAATTGGATGGCTCCTCCTGTGTCCGCTCACACACACACACACACACACACACACACACACATTTTAGAAATGAGCTGCTGTCTGTTTGTTGTCCCTTTCACACACACGACACGTTTATCACTGTCAAAGGCTCACTGAGGGGGAGTAACTGTGTGTGTTTGTGTGTGGTGTGTGTGTGTGTGTGTGTGTGTGTGTGTGTGTGTGTGATTCAATCCAATCTGTTGTGTTTTAGGATTTTTTTTCTTTACATTGTGCTCTTGCACGTGTTGTCCTGGCGTGTTCTGCAGTCATAGATCTCAACATCTCATTCGGACCTGACAGCTGTGAGTGTGTGCGAGTGTGTGTGTGTATTTGGGTTAAAGTGAAGTACTATGGTGATGCCAGGGTGAGATGTTAACTAGACAATGATGTGTAGGTTGCTGGACTTTTAATGTTTAACTAACATGTGGTCTGTGTGGAGTGTGTCTCTATAAAGAACTGGCACATGATGCATTATATCATCTTTGACTGGTTTGTATGTCCTTGATTAGAACCACAACACTTAATGTTCACATTTACTCGGTAATAGGCATAAAAACATCAAAAGAAAAAAGAAAGAAAGAAATAAAATTATATAGAAAGAGATATATACAGTGGGGACGGAAAGTATTCAGACCCCCTTCAATTTTTTTCAGTTTTTCTTTTTTAATAAATCTGCAAAAATGTCAACAATTCTGTGTTTTTCTGTCAATATGGGGTGCTGTGTGTACATTAATGAGGAAAAAAAATTAACTTAAATGATTTTAGCAAATGGCTGCAATATAACAAAGAGTGAAAAATTGAAGGGGGTCTGAATACTTTCCGTACCCACTGTATATATATATACTGTATATATATATTCAAAAGTTAGGTTTTTTAATGATTTTGAAATCAGAAAAAGAAAGGATTCGCACTTCTGAATCAGGAGAGAAACCTGCACAGATCAAGCACAAGTTTACAAGAGAAAACAGTCCAAAACAGCTCTAAACAAATATGTCGGTGGATTTTGATATGAGAGGACAACAGGAGATGGACTTTTTCACAGGAGGAAACGTTATTATGAATTATATGGACTATATTTTGGCCAGATGCAATGGTTTCAAGAGAAAAAAAAACTTGATTGATTTGTTTCTTACAAAAATGTAGATTTTCAGTTCAAAAGACGTTACTTGATGATGGACTGGAGTCGCATGGATTACTGTGATGTTTTCATCAGCTGTTTGGACTGATTTCTCCAAATCTTCCCATTAAGAAACAAACTCATCTACATCTCGGGTGGCCTGCGGGTGAGTAAACTGTTAGAACATTTTTAGGTGAACCATCCATTTAAACAAACAAAAAGTTTAATCAAATCTGCGATCATCAGCTGAAAGGATTAAAGTACCAGAGGTGATGTGATAGAGAGGTCACAGGGACTGAAGTCATTCATATTCGCATACTTGAGGAAAGTGAGGAACAGGAGAGGGAGAGTGTAGGTGGACCGGCATTGTGATGCGCTCTGTCTCAGCTCCGCCCCCCGCAGATCTCTTTGATGCTGTTACTGCATCTCTTCAGAGGTCACCGCACTGTGAACCACAAAAAGTGCTCGCTTGGGGGCCCCCGCAGGAGCCGGAGGCCAAACTTTTGTTCCTAAAGAAAATAAACGTGTTGTCAGGACGAGAACAGGGAAGGACTTGCAGAGATTAAAACAAACAGAACAGGAAAAGAGTGGGCCCAGGTATTAACATTGGGTCAGACCAGCATGTAAATGAGATGGGAAAATACACATCACATAACTGAAGTGTGGATGCATTTATAGGCAGAAGAGTTGTGTGTAAATACACTGGCCCCAGCACTGAACACTTAAAATATGTGAATGCCACTGCATTATATGACAAAATATCACAGCAAGTGGTATCGACATTAAGAAAAAAACATTCTGCAATAGCAAGTTTGTTGGGTTTAAAAACAGTATATAAAAACAAATATACTTTCCATAATGATGCATAACTACACATCTGTGAATCTATATACATCTATTAAACTGGTAAGTGTATATGTATTTTTCTCAACTATAAGGAGGAAGAATAATGTGTAAAATTAACTGCTAATCTCGGTGTAACTATATTTAACAAATTGCATCTAATCATACAGAGGTATTAAGAAAGAAGAAGAAAAAGACCACAAGGTGTCTGTAACTCTCACAGTTATGAATGCGGAAAGAGACTTCTAGATGATTATTTAGAATTTAGAAAATTAAAAACAACAACAATAATAATAATAATAATTAATGCTATTTTTAGGTTATTTTGAGCCATGCTGTTGATGAAATATAGAGAAAAAGTAAATTCCATCAATGGATGTCACTTTGAAAAGCTAATTATAATAAGCCAAGTAAAGTCATCTAAAATTCTGTAATGAATTATAGCCTATACATTTTTCTTATTTACCTTTCTTTAAGATACATTGATGTCGAAGAAGAAAAGTATCCAAAGAAAAAAAGAAATGTAACTCACGTTTAGACACAACGCATCATGTTCTGCCCTCTAGTGGTAGTTTGTTGTACTGCGTCAATCTGAGTATGGCGCCACAGAGAAACGACAAACTAAAAATAAACTTCTCTTTGAACCAAATTTATCGACAAAGCTTCGTTTTTATATGCTTTGCATGCATATGTCATAAAGACAAATCATCCGAACAGGGTGGAAATAATGGTTAGCCTTTCCTCATTGATTGATTGGAAGTTAGTTTACATACTGTACATGAGTTTACAGCATTTCAAGCATTAAGTTCACTTGAAATATAATTCTACCAGACAGATGTATTGTTCAACTGACAAAGCAAGATACGCCATTATGGTTTTCCCTCCAATATGATGTCACTTCCTGGCGGATGATGTCATTGAGGAAGTGGCGTTTGTCAGATCTCAGATTTCTTTACCTGCTTGTGTACATTTTTGTAATAACATGTTTAGTGATATAGAATGGGAGGATTTCTGGCTTTTTTGACAGCATTTTTTATTATCAATTGTTTGTTTGAGACTGTGTTTATTGCCAAGTATTTTGGGTTGAAATTTCAAATTGTATAAAAAAATTATTTATCTTCAAACTTCCGTATAAGCCAAAAAGTAAATAAATAAATAAAATAACAATTAAAATAATTGGTGACTGAAATTAGACACTTCTTATTTTAAGTTTATAATTAATTACTACTTGCCAAATATTACATACAAAACTGTAAATGTTCAAAGAAAATTCCTTCCTTTTTTATTTTCAAGAAAGATATTGATGTATATTTGAATTCTTAATGGAAATCTAAAAATTAAATTGCATGTAGAGATGGGCATAAATACATGAAAATGTATTTTTAAAATAAAAATACAAAATACCGTGTGGAAAAATGTATTTAAAATACAAATACAAAATACTGTGTGGAAAAATGTATTTAAAATAAAAATACAAAATACCGTGTGGAAAAATGTATTTAAAATACAAATACAAAATACTGTGTGGAAAAATGTATTTAAAATAAAAATACAAAATACCGTGTGGAAAAATGTATTTAAAATACAAATACAAAATACTGTGTGGAAAAATGTATTTAAAATACAAATACAAAGTACTGTGTGGAAAAATGTATTTAAATACAAATACAAAATACTGTGTGGAAAAATGTATTTAAATAAAAATACAAAATACTGTGTGGAAAAATGTATTAAATACTAATACAAAATACCGTGTGGAAAATTTTATTTAACATACAAATACAAAATACTGTGTGGAAAAATTTATTTAAAATACAAATACAAAATACTGTGTGGAAAAATGTATTAAATACTAATACAAAATACCGTGTGGAAAATTTTATTTAACATACAAATACAAAATACTGTGTGGAAAAATGTATTAAATACTAATACAAAATACCGTGTGGAAAATTTTATTTAACATACAAATACAAAATACTGTGTGGAAAAATGTATTAAATACTAATACAAAATACCGTGTGGAAAATTTTATTTAACATACAAATACAAAATACTGTGTGGAAAAATGTATTTAAAATACAAATACAAAATACTGTGTGGAAAAAT
>NW_015536784.1:157858-165469 GCF_001515605.1 Sinocyclocheilus anshuiensis | reverse complement strand
CTGTGTGGTGTGTGGAAAAAATTATTTTAAATACAAATACAAAATACTGTGTGGAAAAATGTATTTAAATACAAAGTATGGAGTCATCAATGCCAGTAATGCCTTTATTTTTAAACAGAAATTGGCACAAATACATAAAAATGTAATTTAAATACAAATACAAAATACTGTGTGGAAAAATGTATTTAAATACAAATACAAAATACTATGAGAAAAATTTTATTTAAATACAAACACAAAATACTGTGTGGAAAAAATTATTTAAATGCAAATACAAAATACTGTATGGAAAAATGTATTTAAATAAAAATACAAAATACTGTGTGGAAAAAATGTATTTAAATAAAAATACAAGATACTGTGTGGAAAATGTATTTAAAATACAAATACAAAAACTGTGTGAAAAAATGTATTTAAAATACAAATACAAAGTACTGTGTGGAAAAATGTATTTAAATACAAATACAAAATACTGTGTGGAAAAATGTATTTAAATAAAAATACAAAATACTGTGTGGAAAAATATATTTAAATACAAATACTAAATACTGTGTGGAAAAATTGATTTAAATAAAAATACTAAATACTCTGTGGAAAAATGTTAAATGCAAATATAAAATACTGTGTGGAAAAATGTATTAAATACTAATACAAAATACTGTGTGGAAAAATGTATTTAAATACAAACACAAAATACTGTGTGGAAAAATGTATTTAAATGCAAATATAAAATACTGTGTGGAAAAATGTATTTAAATACAAATACAAAATACTGTGTGAAAAAAAATTATTTAAATAAAAATACAAGATACTGTGTGGAAAATGTATTTAAAATACAAATACAAAATACTGGCTCAGCTGTGTATGGATAGATATAGCGACTCACCTGGCTGGGCATTCAGACGGCATGTGTTCAGGAAGTCGGCTGTGAAGAAGATGTCCACGTCACAGAAGAAGAGCAGCACATTGCCTCTCTTCCAAGCACGAGCGCCTACATCCAGCCCTCGACCCCGAGAAAACTCCTCATTCAGCTGAATCAGAGTGAAGTTACGGAAATTCAGCTCCCTGAAACCAGACACGTGAAAATCACAGAACGTTCTCTCATCAAAAACAACTAAGAACGGAACAAACAATTATACATTACTCTTCAACCACATCTGTGTGATATATCTGCTGTTATCATAATGCAGAAAAAATTTGTTAAATAGTTTGGCATAGTTCTTTATTATTATTAATTTGAAAAATGGTTATGAAATTACTGCATAATGCAATGTGTAATTCGAAAAACAGATAAAACACCTGTAAAAAATCAATATGGAAAAATCCTTCATATTAACAGAACACTGGCAGAGATGGGCATAGATACATGAAAATGTATTTAAAATAAAAATACAAAATATTGTGTGGAAAAATTTATTTAAATACAAATACAAAATACTGTGTGAAAACATTTATTTAAATACAAACACAAAATACTGTGTGGAAAAAAATATTTAAATACAAATACAAACTACTGGCCTTAAACCATTTAATCTTGGTATAAACAGGAAGAAAATGGACAGATGAATTTGAGTTTGGCAACTGCCAGAGATGGGCACAAATACATGAAAATGTATTTAAAATAAAAATACAAAATACTGTGTGGAAAAATGTATTTAAATACAAATACAGTATTTTCTATTTTGAAAATACACAAAATACATGTACAATTGGCCATCCAGTGCAGGTATCCCTATAGGCTGAAATCTATCTGGACCTATTCTGGAGAAAGAAAAAAACAAACAAACACACATTTCGATGTGTACAACTGCTTAGAAACTTTTGTTTTCATTTTACATACCTCTTCCCTTCCCCTACTCTGTAGGAAATACAAAAAAACAAAACCAAAAAAAACATTTATTTAATGTTGTTGTTGTTGTTGTATATAAAGTTTATTCAAATGAGAAAGTTTATCTAAAATGTACATTTTAAAATTAGAATTCATTTAGATAGCATTTAACACTATTTGCTCAAAGTTTTTTTGTTTTTTGTTTTTGTTTTTTACGAGCAATAAAACCAAAACCTTAAGATTTTTTGTGGTGAACCATTCATCAGTGTCTTCACATATTAAATTGTTGATGACAGACAGTGATTAACCTAATTATTTTGTCTCTACATAAACATACATTTGCATAGATGGGTGAACACAATCACCTGATTTTGTAAATGTGACACATCTTTCATTAAGCACCAAGTTTGCACTTGTCTAAAATTTAAAATGCTTACATTTACAAAATAAGCCTGCAATATCAGAAATAATGAATAAAGTAATGGTCCATGTTAAATACAAACATTCATTTAAAAAAATGTTTAATGAATTAAAAAAACATATAGGAAAGCATTATTTAATTTAGTGTTTTACATATGTTATCATATTCATATGGTTTGTTCTAATGTCACAAATCATAATCTCAAGTTTACTGCATTTTACACGATTCTTTGAATTCTTTTGTGTGGGTTTAAGAAGTGTACTCAAAAACATTTTCACATGTATCCTCCAAAATTACCCACAACCTAATCCGTTTATATGTGAAAAAATCCATTTATTGACAAACTTCTCATGAAACGACTGTTTGACAACTACTTGGTAAACTACTTCCTCCCACTGCTGCTTTCTGATGGTTTGGAGAACAATTATTACGAGTCGCCCCGTCGTTTCACAGAATTATACAACTGCGAGAGCATCAAGTATAAAAGCCTCGTCTGTTTAGGGAGGAGCGGGCAGTCAGCAGGTTCGTGGCGTAGAGCCAGGCGAAAGTATAAACAAGGCTTCAACTGCACAAAACGCTTCCACTACGACAGAAAATCGGAAGCTATGCGGTGATTCCACCGTTTGCCGCGCCCCGTGTGAAAGGGCCTTTAAGTCAAAAGTGTAGACCTACTTGTCAGCGTTCCACTCTGCACCAAGCACATCACATTCTATTGCTCATTCATTAATGCTTCTTTTTCCACTCCAACATTCCAATAATTCCTGCCCACTAAAAGCGTCACGGATATATTCGCTTACCCCGATAGGCCTATCTATGTAAACGATTTAGAAAAAGTTCAGTCGATTCACTATTTATATCATCACCACGACATGTATTGTCATATCACCCAGGCCTAACATGCACTAATGCTTTAAACACATTTGACAAGCTAGTTGATTAAAAAACAACAACCAAATAACTATCAAAACTAATTGTATCAAATACAAAATACTGTGTGGAAAAATGTATTTAAATACAAATACAAAATACTATGTGAAAAATTTTATTTAAATACAAACACAAAGTACTGTGTGGCAAAATGTATTTAAATGCAAATACAAAATACTGTATGGAAAAATGTATTTAAATTCGATGTGTACAACTGCTTAGAAACTTTTGTTTTCATTTTACATACCTCTTCCCTTCCCCTACTCTGTAGGAAATACAAAAAAACAAAACCAAAAAAAACATTTATTTAATGTTGTTGTTGTTGTTGTATATAAAGTTTATTCAAATGAGAAAGTTTATCTAAAATGTACATTTTAAAATTAGAATTCATTTAGATAGCATTTAACACTATTTGCTCAAAGTTTTTTTGTTTTTTGTTTTTGTTTTTTACGAGCAATAAAACCAAAACCTTAAGATTTTTTGTGGTGAACCATTCATCAGTGTCTTCACATATTAAATTGTTGATGACAGACAGTGATTAACCTAATTATTTTGTCTCTACATAAACATACATTTGCATAGATGGGTGAACACAATCACCTGATTTTGTAAATGTGACACATCTTTCATTAAGCACCAAGTTTGCACTTGTCTAAAATTTAAAATGCTTACATTTACAAAATAAGCCTGCAATATCAGAAATAATGAATAAAGTAATGGTCCATGTTAAATACAAACATTCATTTAAAAAAATGTTTAATGAATTAAAAAAACATATAGGAAAGCATTATTTAATTTAGTGTTTTACATATGTTATCATATTCATATGGTTTGTTCTAATGTCACAAATCATAATCTCAAGTTTACTGCATTTTACACGATTCTTTGAATTCTTTTGTGTGGGTTTAAGAAGTGTACTCAAAAACATTTTCACATGCGTCCTCCAAAATTACCCAAAACCTAATCAGTTTATATGTGAAAAAAAAAAAAATTTATTCACAAACTTCTCACGAAACGACTGTTTGACAAATTACTCGGCAAACTATTTCCTCCCACTGCTGCTTTCTGATGGTTTGGAGAACAATTACTCCGAGACGCCCCCTGTCCTTTCACACAGTGTTGCCAACTTAGCAATTTTGTTGCTAAATTTAGCAACTTTTCAGTCTACCCTAACAACTTTTTCTTCCAAAAGCAGCTAGCAACACATTTTGCTGTTTTTAAATTTTATTTGGCTACTTTTAGCAACTTTTGATAAGTGACTCAAACAATAAAAAGGCACACATTTTCCATCTAAATTTCACAAAAAGAGGAAACCAAAGTTTCACATGAATTAAGTTATTGCTATTTGCAATTGTTCAATTTGATAATAATAGTTTAATAATTGTTCATTTATGATACACCTCGTTAGTAGTATCTGCGATTGTTGATCAGTTAGTACACTGTAAGAAACATATCTAGAAAAATGGAAAAAGTACTAGTAATTTTCCAGGACATTATCTGTTATCCATTATCAATTATCCATTGTAACTATGTAACCCGAAAACACAAAATATAATGCGTAATTTAAAATGCAAGTAAAAAAAACCGGTGAATTAACATAGTAGATTGTGCCCTATTTTTACAGACTTTTCTTAGAGTGTAGCATACTAACTACAAATACACTACTTAAAACTAGAATTGTTCAGAATGTGTTTTAGTTTACTAGATAATAAAAACTTAAATTGTAATCGTTCAAAATTGTGTAAGTGTTCAATAATTCAATGTTGTGTTTAAAAAATAGTTATTTCTATTTTAATATTATAGTATGAATTTATATTATTTTCAGAACAAATCTAAATTAACATATAAAAAAATATGTTTTGCTGAGATTTGATGTAGTGACAATTTTGCATAATTCAATGGATTTAAAAATAGTTTATATTTTAATATTATATTATGCATTTATATTGCTACGAACAAATCTGAATTAACATCCTGTATATAAAATATAGGTTTTTGCTGAGATTTGACAATTTTGCGTCGTGATTACGTAATGACGTCATCGCGCAATGACATCACAACATCATTTAGCAACTTTTAGCAATAGCAACAAATCGACCTTCCTTTAGCAACTTCCCCTGGAAATTAGTTGGCAACACTGGTTTCACAGAATTATACAACGGCGAGCGCATCAAGTATTTGTGGTGAACCATTCATCAGTGTCTTCACAAATTAAACTGTTGATGACAGACACTGATTAACCTAATTATTTTGTCTCTACATAAACATACATTTGCATAGATGGGTGAACACAATTACCTGATTTTGTAAATGTGACAAATGTTTCACTAAGCACCAAGTTTGCACTAAAATGCTTATACATTTACAAATGAGCCTGCAATATCAGAAATTATGAATAAATTAATGGTCCATGTTAAATACAAACATTAATTCAAAGAACATGTTAAATGTATAAAAAAAACATATAAGAAAGCTTTATTTAATTTAGTGTTATCATATTCATATGGTTTGTTCTAATGTCACAAATCATAATCTCAAGTTTACGGCATTTTACACGATTCTTTGAATTCTTTTGTGTGGGTTTAAGAAGTGTACTCAAAAACATTTTCACATGTGCCCTCCAAAATTACCCACAACCTAATCAGTTTATATGTGAAAAAATCAATTTATTCACAAACTTCTCACGAAATAACTCTTTGACAAACTATTCGGCAAACTACTATCTCCAACTGCTGCTTTCTGATGGTTTGGAGAACAATTACTCCGAGTCGCCCCCTGTCGTTTCACAGAATTATACAACGGCGAGCGCATGAAGTATAAAAGCCTCGTCCGTTTAGGGAGGAGCGGGCAGTCAGCAGGTTCGCGGCGTAGAGCCAGGCGAAAGTATAAACAAGGCTTCAACTGACAACTGCACAAAACGCTTCCACTACGACAGAAATTGGGAGCTGCGTGGTGATTCCACCGCTTGCCGCGTCCCGTGTGAAAGGGCCTTTTAAGTCAAAAGTGTAGGCCTACTTTTCAACGTTCCACTCTGCACCAAGCACATCACTTTCTGTTGCTCATTCATTCATGCTTCTTTTTCCACTCCAACATTCCAATAATTCCTGCCCACTAAAAGCTGCACGGATATATTCGCTTACCCCGATAGGCCTATCTATGTAAAAGATTTAGAAAAAGTTCAGTCAATTCACACTTTATATCATCGCCACGATATGTATTGTCATATCACCCAGGCCTAACATTCAGTAATGCTTTAAACACATTTGACAAGCTAGTAGCCTAACTATCAAAACTGATTGGCTAACACTATTCGGTGCTTCATGTTTTCTTCTTTCATGTTAACTGAAGGCAAATCTGAATGATGCACTATTTTAACTTTAATCGACAAGTACAGTTGACCATGACATTCCCTCACCTTAGGGAAGTCGTGGCCTAATGGTTCGGACTCGTAACCCAAAGGTTACGGGTTTGAGTCTTGTACTGGCAGGGATTGTAGCTGGGGGGAGTGAATGTACAGCGCTCTCTCCCACCTTCAATACCATGACTGAGGGGCCCTTGAGCAAGGCACCGAACCCCCAACTGCTGCCTGGGCGCCGCACCAAAAAAAATGGCTGCCCACTGCTCCGGGTGTGTGTTCACTGTTGTGTGTGTGCACTTTGGATGGGATAAATGCAGAGCACTAATTCCGAGTATGGGTCACCATACTTGGCCACATGTCACATCACTTTACTTTACTTATCTTAATTCAGAAAAGTCGCTCACGCTCACTCAATGTTGGGGGGAGGGGAGGAGACTGAACTAGTTGATGAACGAAATCAGCACCCTGATAAAGAGGTTGACTGGCACAAAGTATTTTATGTATTTTGAAAATACAAAAATACTAATCTTAAATGTATTTCAATCTTGACAACTCTCTGAACATTTTTAGCATGGTGATGGATATGACAATGTTAATGTATTTGGTCTTGGTGGAACAGATCTGCTACGCTGCTGCTGAATTGCTGCTGCTGTTGGTTATTGCTGTAGTTGTAGATTATTGCTGCTGCTGCAAGCAAGTACAGGAACTTGCTACTGCCAATGCATATGGCGATACGATGCCATGAGTATTTAAGACATACTGCTGCTGCACAAATAGCATATAAAATAACCCCGTAGCAGATCTATACAGGTGGAGCTGGGGAAGGTGGAGGGTTTCAGAGAACTCTGAAAGCGCCCTGCAGGAATCTCAAGAGAATGCTAGCCAGCCAGATAAATGCAAGGCAGTAAGCTCATTGGCTGCATACGCAGCATGAACCAATCAGCTTGTGCCAAGCGTTTAACTCTCTAAATATCATCAGTTACGTTAACACCCCGTCAGCATGCGCCATCTAGAGTTTCATGACTGAACTATATATTTTAAAATATATTACAATAGATAACATTTTAAGATGGAATA
>NW_015536784.1:156383-157618 GCF_001515605.1 Sinocyclocheilus anshuiensis | reverse complement strand
TATAAAATAACCCCGTAGCAGATCTATACAGGTGGAGCTGGGGAAGGTGGAGGGTTTCAGAGAACTCTGAAAGCGCCCTGCAGGAATCTCAAGAGAATGCTAGCCAGCCAGATAAATGCAAGGCAGTAAGCTCATTGGCTGCATACGCAGCATGAACCAATCAGCTTGTGCCAAGCGTTTAACTCTCTAAATATCATCAGTTACGTTAACACCCCGTCAGCATGCGCCATCTAGAGTTTCATGACTGAACTATATATTTAAATACAAAATACATTAGATTTTTTCCAAAGGCTTTTAAATACACGTATCTGAAATACTGCCCATCCCTGCATGTAAGACACTTTTATGGTGTAATATATATATATACTGTATGTATATATATATATATATATATATATATATATGCTATCATAATAGGCTATGCTTTATTTTATTGTAAACCTCTGTATTTAATTTGTTTTGTCTTTCTGTTTGTGTTTGTAAATGGTGTGTTATCTTGGAAAACAAAAAAGGAAGTGGCTTTTGTGTTTTAAAAGAGATTTTTACAAAGGACTAACAGAATGTGAAGTGATGCTGAAGACACAGGAAAATCCTATAAATCGATTAACAACTAATATTCAAGAGACATTGTGTTTTGTTTTAAATGTTTTGAAAGAAAAATGAAAAAACACCTGGTACAACATGGGATCACAATACATGGAACAAAATCTAACATTAAATCTAATATGATTTTCATTTTTAAAAACTTTGAGTTTTATATTTTACCCAATATATTAGGCCATGTATACATATAGAGCCTTTAAAGGGGTCATATGATGCGATTTAAATTTTTCCTTTCTCTTTGGCGTGTTACAAGCTCTTGGTGCATAAAGAAGATCTGTAAAGTTGCAAAGACTAAAGTCTCAAAGCCAAAGAGATATTCTTTATAAAAGTTAAGAGTAAAACGGCTCGTTCTAACACACCCCCAGGTGTCTACGTCACTATGTGGGAAGATTTGCATAACACCGCCCAAATGTTCACGCAAAGAAAGAAGGCGTAACTTTTATTCTCGCTGTAGTATTGTTGCCGCCGCCATGTCATGAAGATGCTGTGTGTTTCATTGTGAAAGCGAAACTACTTTGTTTGGTCTTCCAAAAGAGGACACGACTAGAAATCAGTGGTTAAGTTATATTTACAACACTGTTCCAGAACAGTTCAACCCAAATATTCAGATGTGTGCAGCACATTTTATGGAG
>NW_015536784.1:142462-156024 GCF_001515605.1 Sinocyclocheilus anshuiensis | reverse complement strand
TAACATTTCCGTCACACGCTTGAGGTATTCGGCCAATCACAATGCACTGGATAGCTGGCCAATCAGCGTACACCTCACTTTTCAGACCGATGAGCTTTGTAAAAATCGACACGTTTCAGAAAGGCAGGGCATAGAGGAGAAACAATAATGTACAGTGTGTGGAAAATAATGTGTTTTTTTAACCTTAAACCGCATAAACACATTTCATTACACCAAACACACAAAATAATGTTCTTTTTAGCAGCATCATATGACCCCTTTAAGGATTTCAGGTAGCCAGAAGGACAGGAGGAGAGGAAGAGGAAATGAAGAGCCTCCTCTTCAGAATCACACAGCGATGTCTGCATGTATTACTGAAGCATGTGTAACACTCAGAGACACTGTTACATAAGAGTCCTGGCCCGCACACTCAACGCTGTTTCGAGGGATCTTCTGAAGCTGCACTTTGGTATTTAGATGACAAAGAAATAATGAAGTGGAAAGAGCCACGCAGCTCTCGCTTCTCGCTCCCCTGGAGACAGTTTGATTATGAAATATCCTGTCATCAAGCTCGCTGGATGTTTGTCTGCATGTGTTTGTGTGGCATTATGTAAATTACTTAATCCATTTACTTATTTTTGCTTTTGTTGCTGTCATTAATATTTTCTCTTTTTCAGTGTGTGCATATCTTATTAATATTAACATCCTTCTTTCTATGCCCGATGCTTTATGACAAAGAAATGCATATTGCACACAGTATTATTATTGTCTTATTTACCAACTTTATACCTTCTTATAAATTTAACCTTGTAACCTTCATAATAAAACTTATTTTTTAAACATTTCTAAAAACTAACAGAATGTAAAGTGATATACTATTTTTCAGTGTGTGCATATCTTATTAATATTATTATCCTTCTTTCTATGCCCGATGCTTTATGATAATGAAATAGGGAACATATTGCACATTAGCATTATTAGTCATATTTCCAACTTTACACATTTTTATAAATTCTTTAATTAATTTAACCTTCATAATAAAACCTATTTTTAATTCCTTACTTTTATTTATTTTATTTTATTTTGTTATGAATACAGTTTATTTACTCTATTTTACTTTTATTTTACTTTTTGCACTTTGTTGGAAATGGAAATGTACAGTTTACTTCATAAACAGTAATGCACAGTATATTGAAAACATACACAGGCACCTTTTAAGATATTTAAATTAAATTAAAGAATTAATCATGATGGGTTTATTATTATAATTTTGCTTTGTGAACTGCGCTTGACCTCAGAAGCTTGATATATAAGTTTTGTTCAATCTTCCTGCATTCAACATTCAGATATTATGTAACTTAAGGGAATCATTTGAGTGTATGTATTTATTCATGTGGCTGCCTGAACATTTCTAGAGCAGAGAGACAGAGAGAGAGATCTGGAGGTTTTTTCAAAGGTTTGTTAGAGCATTCAGGGTGGTTGCTAAGCAGTTGCTAGAGTATTCTGGATGGTTGCAAGTCCCAAGTCCTTTCTCAAGTCTCTATGATATTGTGGTCTCCAGATATGGCTTGGGTTCCTCTATGACCCAAAAAGTTAAAGTTAAAGTGATGCTTGCCTTAGCAAACAGCACTAATATACAGAGAATAACAGTCAGGAAATTCTTCAAAGCTCTGGAAAACCTTCAGCACATTTCTGTAATGTCTCTTTTCTTCCTGAAGGCTGATCAGAGTGAAAACATGACATCTGTCTTAAAAACAAAACTCCAGTCTTGTTTGAAGGAGGAAACTCATCAGAAGCTCCTGTGAGGGCAAACAAGACACATCAAAACTGTGTTTGCTGACAGATAAAGTTCATTATTTCACAGATGCTGTTATGACTGTATGAGCGATGATGAAACCATATCAAACCAGAGGATCAAAGTGGGATTGTCATCAAACAACAGGAGGATATGAGATCAGAAAAGAAAAGAGCTGAAAGTGGAGAAGTTGAGAATTGCTAGAAAGTTTTGAACTTTTCTATAACAGAGCCAACAAATAACCCAGCAGCATAAAAATTGAAATAGAGGCAAGTTGTTATATTTATTTTTATTTAGGAACACAAAAACTTAAAAGTTATGGAACAGTTCCACCATTGTTCCCCAGGGATAGATAGATAGATAGATAGATAGATAGATAGATAGATAGATAGATAGATAGATAGATAGATAGATAGATAGATAGATAAAAGACACAGTCAATTGAACACAGGTTGACCTGTTGTTGTCCAGCCTGCAGCCCAGCGTTGTCACAACAATAACCTGCTGTTTAATGATACTGGTTTGAGAAGAATAAATCTTTTGTTTGTTTGTTTTTAAATAATATATTTTTATTATTATGCTTCTGTTATACTGTTATTAATGTTTTCTCATTTCCAGTGTGTGCATAGCCTATAAATATTAATATCCTTCTTTCTACTATGATTTATGGCAAAGAAAGAGAAAGCATTATGCTCATTACTATTGTTTTATTCCCCATTTTTACTTTATATTTTTAATACCTTCTTTGGATAATGTAATATTCATAATAAAATCTACTTTTATTTTTATTCTTTTATTTTACTGTTTTATTTTTATAAATTTGTTTTATAATTGTTTTTTTTTTTATAATTTATTATTTTATTTTAAACACTATTTAATTGCATTATTTTACTTTTATTATAGTTTTTGCACTTTGTTGGAAATAAAAATGTACAGTTTATTTCATGCCTATAATGCACAGAATATTGAAAACATACATAGGCCATCATTAAAAGCTCAAATATTGAAATTAAATGAAAGAGTTAATCATGATTTTTTTTTTTGTTCATTATAAACTGAAAAGCATGATATATACCCATATTCTCAACTCTCCAGCCATCAACATTTCCACCATTATACCCCAGGAAAAGAAGATACAGTCACAGGTCGACTCCTGGGGCAAGTTGTCACAGTGAGAACCATGCTGTTTAACGATACTGATTTTAGAAGAATACTTAAAAAATACTATTTAAAGTACAAAAAGTAATATATCTGTTTTTAAAATGCATTAGAGCCCACTGAATAACTTTTAAGATAAATTTAAGCAGTAAAAACTATTCTGAAAAACAGAACAGTTCAGGAAACACAGAATATAGAAATGGTAACATTGAAAAATATCAAATGCTTGACTTAATGAGATATAACCCTTGTGACAGCTTGCCCTGGTCTCCCCTGTATTGCTGTGCATAAGTGTTTAATTTTGAATTCAGCTTTGATTATTACATATATACAGTATGTGAGAGATCTGAGGGGAAGTACGGGAGTAAGTCAGCAGTCATTCTGTGCTGAAGTACTGTATGATTTATCACAGTCAGACGGCCCGCAGGGTCTCCGTGGAGACGGTTGCTGGTAATTGTACAAGACTGCGGGTGGTCCGGGCTCTCAAGGGATGCATGGATGTTTAGGAAAACACTGTACCTCATTATGATTCAGCTACTAACAGAAACTAGGACACACTGCAGAACATTACACCTGGAAACAGCACAGGCGATGAGTGCACACTCCATTACAGACTGGCCTCTCTGATGGAGAAATAACTTTTTTTTAGTTATTTAGCACAATTTTACATTTAAATATGAAAATGTATTTATATTTAGATATTGTATATACTGTCTTATTGACCCCAAACATTTGAAGTGGCATTTAAAAGTTTGGGATTTTTTATGTTTTTGAAAGACTTTTTATTTATTTATTTTTGCTTGCAAAGTCTGCATTTATTTTTTTATAAAAAATTGTGAAATATTATTACAGTTAAAAAAAATGTTTTCTACTTGAATATGTTTTAAAAAGTAATTTATTTCTGTGATGAAAAGTTGAATATTCAGCATCATTACTGTCACGAATCCTGTCCATGGACTTCCGTTCAATCACCACCAGAGGTCACCCTTTCATTAAATTGACTCTCGCACACAAACTGTTGCACTGTTCCGGCCAAGGAGGCCGCCTATGAACTCTCTGCCTGCTCTGTTCCAGCCAAGGAAGCCGTCTGGGAACTCTCGTCCCATCCTGTCAGGGCTATGGAGGCTGTCGGTGAACTCTCTGCCTGTCCTGTCACGGCTAAGGAGGCCTTCTGTGAATCCTCGTCCTGCCCTGTCATGGCTGTGGAGGCCGTCTGTGAACCCTCTGCCCGTCCTGTCACAGCTATAGAGGCCGTTTGCGAACTCCCTGCTCTTTTGTTTTGTTTTTTTATTAAATTACTGTAAAATCATTCATAACTCAAAAAGGTGAGCTCATGCAGTTATCATTTTTGAATCGTAAAATGTAAATCACTTTGAACAATAGTACTATGCGTTTATATATATATTGTCTCTCCCTCTCTCTCTATGTGTCACGTATCCTGTCCATGGACTTCCGTTCAATCACCACCAGAGGTCACCCTTTCATTAAATTGACTCTCGCACAACACAAACTGTTGCATGTCATCCCGGACTACATATCCCATCAGCCATTGCACTGATTGCACACAGCACTGATTGCACACAG
Organism: Sinocyclocheilus anshuiensis; assembly: GCF_001515605.1. Taxonomy (NCBI): domain Eukaryota; kingdom Metazoa; phylum Chordata; class Actinopteri; order Cypriniformes; family Cyprinidae; genus Sinocyclocheilus; species Sinocyclocheilus anshuiensis. The sequence continues at coordinate 151,508 of NW_015536784.1, read as the reverse complement.
CTGACATCAATCACACATTCACTATATAACACTCACTCAAACACCATTCTGGGCCGAGTATTGTTTAGCGCGTATCGTCTTGATAGCTACACTACGGAGCCTGTTCAGTTTACCCTGCCTTAGCCTAGCCTAGTCTTGCCTTGCCTTGTCTGTTTTCCTGGATTTATCCCTCTAGTCTCGCCCTTGTGATTCTGTTCGCCGATCGTCGACCTACGCTAGCCCTAGGACTATTCCTGTGTCTTGCCCGCCATATACCTGTTTGCCACTGTTCGACCCTGCCTGTGTTTCTGACCTCCTCTGCTTTTAATAAAGCTTGCACATGGATCCGCACGTCTCACGTCTTGTCAGCCCCGTTACAATTACTCTAGTCTTGAGTGTCACATGATCCGATCTATCGATCTGTCTGTCTGTCTGTCTGTTGATTGATTTTTGAGCTCAGCTAGATTTCACAATGCAAATTCAAATAAATATTGCATTAGCGTGTTTAGGGAGTGTTAGTGCGCTTCCTAAATAGCTTTAAATTACTCTTTGATCATTCGTTTCATCATTAAAAACCTGCATCACTGCCAAACAGTCCTCACTAATGACCTCTGAAACAGCTTGTTGAAAATCAGGACATTGGGAACACTGTTTCTTATACTCTTCTTTCAGTTAAGAAAATGGTGCTACAGTACAAACCTATAAGGAACTTGTGGAAAATTCAATGCAATATCATCTGAATTATGCATTACATTTTCTCTCTTTGTTTTTGTCTTTATGTAAATGTAAATCTTTACATTGCATGTTTCAGCAGCACAGCTAATATGTAAAGCAGAGGCAGTTGAACACCAAAGGTTTCGTCAATGAGATCAAATCTTTTCAATGCAGACGCATCAACCAAATGCAATATTAATATGGAGTAAAGCAGCAGGAGTATTCGGAAAATTATACACTTGTAAAGCACAACGGTCATGTTCCAAAGGTCATATTCCAAAACAAACCTTCATTTTGATTTAATAAAGTTATGTTAGATAATGAGATCACTCTACAACGTTCTTCTGATGCTTAAAAGTGCACACCAATTTGTGCCGTTTGTGGAAAGCACCTAAAGCTTTTTCTCTCTGTTTCTTTATGCATTTTGTTTTCATTGTCTCTTTCACACTTTTTCTATCCGTCTCTTACACAGCCCTCCCGGGATGCAAAAAATGCTAATAAGTGTGTCAGATAAACAAACAATGAGAAATGGTCGTCCCATGGCCTCTCTGTCCCTCAACTTTGATCTCTGTGTGTTGTATTGTTCACTCAGGCCTGTTGTTCTCCTGAAAGCCTCTATGAAGCCTCAGCCACAGGCTTTTCACATCCTAGTCGTGTATCAAAAGCATGACAATCGACTACAGCAGGGCTGTCCAAACTCGGTCCTGTAGGGCCACTGTCCTGCAGACTTTAGCGCCAACTTGCCTCAACACACCTGCCTGGATCCTCCTAGTATGCCTAAGACCTTGATTTGCTGGTTAAGGTGTGTTTTATTGGTGTTTGATCTAAACTCTGCAGAACAGTGGCCCTCCAGGAGCAGGATTGGACAACCCTGGACTACAGGAACACAGAATGAACAGATCAGATGGATTCAAGATCAGCTTTTGAATATGGGTTAGAACGTGTAAATAGCTAATTGTAATAACAATAATTTAAAATGTATAATAAATACTTAAAGGTAAAGTGTACAGCCTATGTAAATGTTAAAATACTTCTATTAGACTTTCTAAAGAGTGTAAACATGTTTCTTGCCCACATAATTATGATTGTTCAACACCAGTCAGTTATTTAATATTTGATGTAATAATTATTTAATTTATACAATAATAATTAAACTGTCATCCCTGGTCAATTATTTAATATTTCATATAATAATTCATTAATTTATGCAATAATAATTTAATTGTCATCCTTGGTCGATTATTTAAAGTGCCCATATTATGCCATTTTTAAGGTTCCTAATATTGTTTTGGGAGTCTCCTACAATAGGTTTACATGCATGCAAGGTTAAAAAACGCTTTCATTTTCATAAAATGTGCAGTTAATATCATCTCATTTTCCAACAATTCTCAAACGATTCGTTCGAAGCAGTTCTAAGATTCAGTCTCTCTAAACCCCTCCTTTCCGTTTACCACACGAACAAGCTACAGTGTTTGAGGGCGGGTCAAGCTGTTCACGGCCGGCCAACATAGAACATAGGTGGGCATTATGCAAATGTGTTACCCTGTGTCGTGTAGCCATCACGGAAGAGGGATTCAAATTACTGATGACTCGTTTAATCTGTTCAGAGTCGATTCTTTCTTTTGGGAGACTATAACTTTATTTATCGTGCACTCTCAGCTTTTCAACTTTGCATATGTAGTTTACAATCATATACAGCGTCATTACACACTGCATGAAAGGCAATATTCGAAATGGCATAATAGGAGCGCTTTAATATTTTATATTATAATTAATTTTACAATAATTTTTCATTATTTTATATAATAATTATTTAATTTATAAAATAATCATTTAATTGTCATCCATGGTCCATTTTTTTTATATTTTAAATAATAATTATTCAATTTTACACATTTTTTTTAATTTTTATATAATAATAATAACATATACAATAATCATTTAATTGTCGAACCTGGCACATTTTTTTATTTTATATAATAATTATTTAATTTCTAAAATAATCATTTAATTGTCATCAGTGGTCCATTTTTTTTATATTTTATATAATAATTATTCAATTTTACAATGATTTAAGTTTTCATATAATAATTTAAACGATAATCATTTAATTGTTGGCCAATTTAATATTACTTAATTTCTTAATATTTTTCATAATTATTTAATTTATAAAATAATTATATAGATTTTTTTATTAAATAAAATAATAATTAATATATTTAAAATTACCCCACATAATCATGGTCACTCTCAGAATTTTCTCAGTGACCATGTCTAACAGTTATATGGGGGGGGGGAGTGAAATGTGAAAAAGATGACACAAAAAAGAATGCAAAATAATTATAATTAATTGTGTTGTACATCTGATAGATTTAAATGTTGATGTTTTGTTGATGATGCTCTGTAAATACAGCTGTAACACTGTGTGTTTATGATAATGCAGTCAATTAATTTTAATTGCACTCGCTGTGGATGCTTTCGGTAAACATGACATCACAACAAGGAGAGAAAAGCATGTAAATGTATCTTAATCGGTTTGCTAAATTTAAATAGCAAATTTCAATTTCAATTTATAGAGATGGCATTGTCCAGAACTGTAAAGAGCAGCATTGACACACATACACAAACAATCTTCCATCTATACAGCTTCTGAAACAACAAAACAACAACATCAGCAGCTTTTGTTGGTTTTGAACCTGAGAGCTAATGAGATGGTCCGATCCATCTAAACCTGCTTCTCCTACAAAACATAACAAGTGTAAAGAAGCTGCTTCAGTCCCGCTATACATTAATTAGCTCCAGCCTGAAAGCAGCCCGTCTTTGACCATTCATTCTTCAGACGTCTCCTGAATCACCCACACAAGCTTTTAGGCCATCCATAAATAAATGCAGCCTTTCTACACAAGATTAATCTGCAACATTCCCTCCTTCACAAAACTAAAACAAGATCACTAAGCAAAATGTGGAACTAAACAAGTTGACTTTGAGCAAAACTCTCTCACTGTGTCTTCCTGCCCATTTGTGTCTCAAATCACATTTCAGTTGAGTAGTTTTTTTGGTTTTGTTTTGTTTTGTTTTAAACTGTGTGCAATGATAGAGTCTATTTGGTGCAAGAGTTCATTATGCATTGAAACCGATTTGCATTTTCACTATGTCACGGTTCAGACAGATGAAGATAACAAAAAGGTTATTTATTTAATTAAACTCCAACAACAAAGAAGACAGAAGTAATCCAAACACACGACACAGAATGCAAAGCACAAACAATACCAGACAAATGAAAAGTGTACAAAGAGGAACTTAAATACACAGTGATAACGAACTAAACATAGGAAACAGGAAAGTGATGAGAAACAAACTCAAAGTCCATGACAATGAAGCTAAAAGAACATAACTTTTACACACTACAAATACAATCAGATAATCAGGTCAGTAAATGCTGGACCCCATTTGCACCTGTTATTAATGTGATCAAATCCGGTTACTTCACTAGTTCGTAGATTTTTGTTGGATGTTATCTTTGGAATATGGATATTTTGTTTGTAAACATCATATTTTTTTGCTTATTTCAGTTAATATCATAAAACTAGCGAGCTAAGCCAGTAGTAGTGCTGACAGTGTCGTGTAAACATGGCTGAAGACGCGAAAAGCGGAGGAACAGACGAACCGATTCAATTGGGTGAGTCATTTACGCTGGAACTGCTCCGATTGATTCAAACTCGTGACTTCGATCATTCATTTCCAGCGATTCACTAGCAAAAAAAAAACCCCAAAAAACATTACATTTTAGAATTTCGACATCGCTTGTAATGATTTAAAAAAGCACGTGAAGTGACGGATGAAACGGAGCTATTCGAAACTCCGAATCAGTTAAACCATGATTCATTGTTTCGAAGCGGTCCGCAGAAAGAAAGAAAGAAAGAAAGAAAGAAAGAAATATACAAATAGGCTACAAATTCCTTAAAGGTCCCCTGAAATGCTTAGAAACACGCAGCGTTACTCTGTGTTGACGTCATTTGAACTGAAACAGGAAGACAGGGCGGGACATATCAAGCAGCCCCGCCCCGCTCCTTTTTAAAATAGCCAATAGCGTTTGTTTATATCACAGCTTGGGCTAGAGCCGTTCAGAGCTCCGTAAAGCCGCATTTGACAGGGTATGCCAGCCACAATCTCATCCATATTGCTATAAAATATAGCATTCTGTGTAGAATTCAAATAGCTCCTTTGGCGGAAGTGACGAACTGCAAGCTTTGAATGCTTATATCTTCTAAATGCGAATTTTGTCACTGTTTTGGAGCACACTGCCTTATAGATAACCTTGAGACTAACATATTGATACTAACACCCAAAATACTTTCATTTTGATTTCATGGGGACTTTAAGAAAATTAACCATGGTTTTATTATAGTAACCATGGTTTTTTTTTTTTTTTTTTGTAACCACAGCTTTTGGTGGTTACACAATCATGGTTAAACTATGGTTACTGTAGCAAAACCATGGTTAATTTATAGTTGCCATGGTTTAACTATAGCAACCTTTTTTTCACCTTAAGAGGACACATAGGATGAATATAGAGATGCAGTTTTCACTGTTTTATGATTAACAGAACGTTGGATAGTTTCAATATAATTGTCTAGATAAACTTTGAATAAAGAAAAGAGAGGTTTACAGACAGATTTTTGTTTATGTGAAATTTAGCAATCAGGAAACACAAATTAATTACGTTACATTTTCCTATATTCTCTTTCGAGTAGTCAAACAATCCAAAGAAAACATCTTTAAAACAGAAAGAAAAGTCACTTACAAAATGAGATTAGGAACATTAAAAAAATCTGACCAAAGTTTCTGTGTGTGTGTACATTGCCAAACAAGTGAATGAATCTTCATCAGAAGAGTGACAAAAACAGCAACTCACTTCAATATCTGACTTATATTATAATTACGTCCATAAGCTTTTTGTGAAATTTGGAACAACTCATTAATCTGTTGTTTGACCTTTTTGTATTTAATAACGTCTCAATGACGAATTTGTTTTTAGAAAACATGCAGCTTTTCGCTTCACAAGACATTAACTGATGGACTGGAGTGGTGTGGATTACTTGTGGATTATTGTGATGTTTTTATCAGCTGTTTGGACTCTCATTCTGACGGCACCCATTCACTGCAGAGGATCCATTAGTGAGCAAGTGATGGAATGCTACATTTCTTTAAATCTGTTTCTCTTCCATAAATATTTTACACAAGCAAGAAAAAGAGAAAAGCAGAAGTGAGGGATGAGTATTCCTCCTCTTCAGTGTAATCCTGTTCTCTTGAATGAATAAACTGTAAGCTCATCACATTTCTCATACTGACGGATTACCACACTGAGAGAGAGAGAAAGTTTCTATTTTAAAAATACAAAATTCTGTCTTTTGAAAGTATTCATATAATAGGGTAACACTGAAATCTCCTCGTCTCACTTCAATAAGACAAATTCAAGTATTTGTAAAATATTTCAGAATGAAATAATTACAGTTCTCATTTACAAAAGTGTTATACTTAGATTTGAGAGTGTGGGATTGCATACTCTAATCTCACACTGCCAAACAAAACAAGTGTCGGGCAAAATAACTTCTGCATGCATGTCTGGTGTGTACAGTAGCACAAAAGCATTGTGAAAGTGAAAAGAGAAGTGAGTATGAAGCATTTCATAAAAGCAATGCCATTTTATCTTATCATAAAATGTGCAAAATCTCTCCTTAGCATCTATTATTAAAATTTTTCTCACTCAGGCTACTCACCTACTGTACAGCTCTAATGCATCATTCTGCAGAAAACAACACGTTTATTATACAGTTATGAATTGCAAATACTTTAATCATAAGCAATTTACATTGCATTCAAGGCATACATTTGATTCGTTCATGCACACCCCCAAACCTTGACAAATGACCTTGACCTTGGAGTTGCTGATTTTACATTTATTTTGTTTTAACACTGTGATGGCGTTTGGGCAGACAGTGCCTGCTATACTGTAGTTCATAAGGCACTGGTTTTTTAGCTGAAATACAGCAGTATTTGTGTATTTCACATGCCTGACTACTACAGAAACCATTAATTTGCTACAGTAATATGCCACAATGTAGGCAGAAATTAAAGTACCTATTAAATTGTGAGGTGTTTTGCATCGTCTTCAACACAGTAACTGTTTCAAAATGTTGCTATTTATAGGTGTTCTGTTTTTTTTCCCCTATTCATGCTAGTTTCAGTCTGATGAACAAAAGGTTTAAGTCAAAATTGCATAATTGGTTCCTGGGCACCAAACCAGAGGTCTGCAAGCATCATGGGGGATTCTAATTGTGTTAATATTTTAAAGCCATATTAACAATTTAGAAATAAAAAAGTACAGAGTAGGATTTCTGAGTAATATGGAAAAAACAATTTTTTAAAAAGGGTCTGACAAACTCTATTCATATTCTGCATTTCTAGTATTGCAGTGGTAAGTTATGACTTTCGTGGGTTAGAAAAACTTAAAAACAAACTACACAAAAAAAATTGGTGTAGAAAGAATTTTCAGTAAATTTCCAAAATAGTTAAAGAATTGACAAGTAAACACGGAACAAAACTTTGAAGTAGAAAATAGTAAAGCATGCTTCAATAATGTTTGTTTTATTTAAAATTTTGAAAAAAATGTTTTTACAGTATGAAAACAAGAACCTAAAACCTCCACAAAGATCCATGACAGCGCTATTGTAGTATCATAGAGATGCTATTATAGTTTTGTTGATATTTTGAATTAGATTTTACTTTTCTATTTTCATTTTTAGTTTTAAAGTTTTGGCAATTTTTGTTGTGTTTTTGTCATTTTTGCTTTTTTTTTAAATATGTCTATATAGTTTTTATTAAATATTTAGTTTTGTTTATTTAGTTGTTGCCTTGGCAACAAGCTGAAATAAAATACGTTTACTTTTTTGTATTTTATTTTACATAATGTTGATTTCAAGTAATGAAAATAAAAGTTAACAGCAATAATAAGCCTGATCCAAAAAATCATACAGTAAGGGACATATTAAGAAATGAAGGAAGTTTGGGATTGCGAGAATGCAAAAGAGTGATTCATGATCCAAATATAGAAACAGCAACTGTATCCACCTGAGATAGTAACATTAAATGATTAATGTGCTGATGAATAAGGTCAGTTCTGCATCACAGGTACAGTGTTGAGGAGAAACTCTCTTCTTATTGTTCAGGACTCTTTGGCGCACAATGGCACTTTTAATGTTTCCTCCCTCTGCGTGAGTGTAGCAGAAGCTTATGTAATTGTTTTGGTGAGATTTAAGCGGGGTGGGAACCCCTGCAGGCTGAACATTCCCCATCCAGCTTCACTAGATCTTTGCATCTCTTTCATCTCTTTTTAATAGCAGCAGGGGAGCCGAGATGAGCGGTAACAGGAGACACGGGTCTGGAGTGTTTGCACTGCAGGAAAAGAAGTTGAGAACGTGAAAATGAGTTGAGAAAGAACACAGCCATGGCATGAGACATAAACTATTGTGTATAAACATTAATGGAACTAAAAGCATTACAGTCTAATGATAAATAATGATCTGATAGTTGTAGTGAGTCGTTTAGCAAATGCTTTTATCTAAAGCAGACGTGATTCCAGAAGTATTTTTCTATTGCACTTTCTCCACAGGGCTTTCTGTGGTATAGACTCATAACCCAAACTAAGCAGCTCAGAGATAAATCCCACAACAAACTTTGTTATGAAGCAAAATATATTTTAAAATTTGGAGAAAATAACTAAGGAACTGTGCAGTTAACATCTTTTACAAGGCAATAAACTACAGAATGCATCCCATAAAGTTTTAAAGTATTGCGAATTACATAAATACATTTAAAAAACAACAACAATGGTACAAAACAAACCTACTGACTTCTGAAAATGTATTATAAGTATAAAATACAATACAGTTTATTGAAAAATATAAATATTAATATAGAATTACCATTAACATTTATTTGGTCCATTATAAACCTACTGACGTCCAGACATTTATTATATGTATAAAACACAATAATTTATTGCAAAATATAAATATAATTATGAATGATATATTATTAGATGAATTAAAATTATTAGTGCAGCAATGAGGCAAAAATATGGATGATTTTCCACATAAAAAAGACAAAATATTTCTTAAAAAACTCTAGGTTTTCAAATGTTCTCAGATATTTCATAAAAGGATTTAATAAATTGCTTCGTTTTTTTTATTACTACTACTATTACTACTACAGTATGCCACCAAAAATAATATATAATATATAAATTATATATATGAGAAAGAGAGAGAGAGAGAGAGAGAGAGAGAGAGAG
>NW_015536784.1:136711-142409 GCF_001515605.1 Sinocyclocheilus anshuiensis | reverse complement strand
ATATATATGAGAGAGAGAGAGAGAGAGAGAGAGAGAGAGAGAGAGAGAGAGAGAGATCCTGTCCTCTTTTTATTAGCCATTTTTCATAAATATTTTTTTATTTTTAGACCATTTTTCCATAAGAGAAAATCTTCAGATTTAAATTATGCATATCCACTTAAAATTAATTTGCATAAAGATGACATCACCGTTAACAAACATGGAACTCAAGAAAAATTGACTTTTTGTCAGAGGTTTTGGAAAACAGAGTCAGTGTATACGTTTTATATTTTTATATCTTATGTGTTATTGCTGATGGCTTGTGATTGTTAATCATAATGGCCACCAAAATATCTACTGGGATGAAGAAGCTTATAAAGGAAAGCTATAGTGGAAAAACACGACATAAATGTACCATAATGATGATCAATTACAGATTAACTGACAGATGATGAATGAAGGACACATGACCTTTTAGGAACCTGCAGGATCCTTTAAAAGTGTATCAGAGTGTAAATGGACCATCACAGACCCAATATAGCAGATCAGTTGCACAGTGGAGAGTAACAGATCAAAAGAGGTACTTTAGTTTCTGTATTACTTGCTTCAATTTAAAATGGCAAGAACGTCATGGTGATTTATTACAAAAACAGGGCTTTGTTTTCATTGCAACTTTTGCTTTTTTCATTCTGTTCCTCACTCGGTTCATTAACAGTGTGCTATAATGAATATTATGTGCCATGAGAACTGCTGGGCGGCAGTGACCTTCTAATAGAAAGTTCTGGAATGCTCCAGTGATTACATTCAACTCTTTTTTTAATGGGACCAGTCTACACACAATCCCTGATTCATTTAGAGAAGCAGACCAGATGTTGAACGCTTGAAATGAGGATAGGAGAGAGTCTGAAGAAGACTTAAGTGCAAACACTTGAGCAATTATAAAGTATTTTCTTGGTTTGTCAGCAAATTCTTTCCCCTGAACATGATTATGCTGCACAATACAGTACCTTGTTTTGGCAGCATTGCATGCATCCTTCATGGAGAAGAAATTAATGCACTGCAACAAGCTCAGAGGTTTTTTTTTTCTCCAGCAAAATTACAAATGAAGCAAAAAAACATTTTTTTGATTTATAAATAGAATATATTCTATATCTATTTTATCCAATAAACTAGAAATTATCATTATATAGAAATTTGTGGAACATAATAATGATATGGAATAGTTCATCCAAACATGAAAATTGGCTGAAAATGTACTCACCCTCAGGCCATCAAAGATGCAGATGAGTTTGTTGAATGGATTTGGAGAAATGTAGCATGACATCACTTGCTCACCAATGGATCCTCTGCAGTGAATGGGTGCCGTCAGAATGAGAGTCCAAACAGCTGATAAAAACATCACAAGTAATCCACACCACTCCAGACCATCAATTAATGTCTTGTGAGGCGAAAAGCTGTGTGTTTGTAAGAAACAAATCCATCATTAAGACGTTTTTAACTTCAAACTGTTGCTTTTGGCCAAAACATTGCTTTCTCCATCTGCATCAGTTGTCTCGTCTGAATCAGGAGAGAAATATGCACAGATCAAGCACTGGTTACAAGTGAAAACTGTCCAAAACAGTTTTAAACAAATATGAATTTTGGTGTGAGAGGACAACAGGGCATGGACCTTTTCACTGGAGGAAGTGTTATTATGAAATATGGACACATATTTTGGCCAGAAGCAATGGTTTGAAGTTAAAAACGTCTTAATGATATATTTGTTTCTTACACATGCAGTTTTTTTTTTTCACAAGATGTTAATTGATGGACTGGAGTCGTGTGGATTACTTGAGGACTCTTCTGTTGTTTTATTAGCTGATGTTTTTATTTTCATTTTTGGGTGAATTATTCCTTTAACATTACCTCAAGCTGTCAGTGTAAAAGTGTAGAAATGAATCTTACAATGCTGCCAGGCAGCTTCTCTTCTGTGAAACTGAATATTCTGTGATTCTGTTTGATTTTCACAGATGTTCGAGGTCTAGTGTGTTTTGAGGGCCCATGTGTGCTTCGTTTGGGTTACATAATGTAATAACACAAACTCACACTCATTCTCTCATATCTCTCAGTGAAACGAGACCTGAATTTACCCTCAGCGCACATTTGTATCTTTCTACATCAGGATATTTCAATTCCACATCATAAATAACCAGCGATATGCAACATGAATGAATAAATAAAACCAAGGTATAACTAAAATAATACAACCAAACTATGCTAAAGCAGAGTTTCACATGAATATGTCATACACACAAACATGCACACTCACTTAAGCAAATACACAAAACTTTGCATCTCATAAATAAGCTATTGGATTGCCTTATTCCAGAATCTCATTTGAATTCACTTACATAAGAAATGCATGAGGAATACATGTGAGATATTGATAGCAGGGCGCAATTGTGGCATAAAAAATAAAATCAGTAAATAAATGAACGTAATTTATTTGGTAATTTGGAGTGTCACACAGTATGGTCTGTTTCCTTCACAACCAACAAATTTGCCCCTATTAAAGTTTATAATATAAAGTAGTAATGACTTACAATAAGGTCCCATTAGTGAATGTTAGCCTTTTTTTACCCTTTTGTTTAGACAAAAACTTGCATACAAATTGCATACAATTTTCTTAGTAATCTTCTTTATAATTAATTATTTTCTATATATTTTTTATAAAAATACATTTTAACTAAAATAAAAATATAAGCTATTTCAAAATTATTTGATAAAAAGATCTATATTCATTTAAATAAATCTGACTGTAAAACTGTAAACTGTAAACATACTCTGTAATAAAATATTTTTTGAAGTTGAAAATAAAACAAAGATTATTTAAGTATTTTAAACAAGAAAATACTATTTCAGTCTTTCAAAATGTCTTGCCATTTCTTAGTAATTACTTGTATAATTTACTAGCAATTTCTCAGTAAAAGTGTTTTACACAAATGTGGGTCTACACCACATTTTTTCAGTGTACCCATAAATTTAATAAAGACTACAATGCAGCACTCACCATACCAGTTACGCCATATTATTTGTAATATATGACAGTGATGTAGCACACACACCTGCTGTCACAACACACACACACACACCATTCAGTGATGTCAAATAAATATTAAAAAGATAAAGGAAGTATGATGTCAGCACTTCTGTGGACTTCCTGTTACCTCTGTACAGCAAAGGTTGACACTACAACTCTGGCTCAAGAGTCCTGTCCTCACAGACAAACACACACACACACACACACACACACACACACACACACACACAGTCACTATAACACACGCACAGATATGCAGTGTTTTGGAATAATGGAGTAAGAGACTCACTCTTCCTAATGTCATGAGTTCAGGTGCCCAGAATCATGCTGGAGACAGCGAGAGCTAAAGGCCGCCGGGTATGAGGAGGATCGCTCTGGCTCGTTATGTAACAACTCAAAGCGCTGATATAATGGAGAGTGAGAGACACGCAAGAGAAGGATTCACTGAATCCTTCTCAGTTTCTGATATTCTGGATCCTGTAGAAGCCAAAACAAAAAAAAAAGTGTTAAATTTAAATACATTAATTTGACCTGAAATTTATACATTTGTAATGTATTTATTGAATAGTAAAAATATATATTATAATGTATAAAAAGTAGTTTTAAATAAAATGTATATGCATCTGAATTTTTATATTACATGTGAACAAATAATTCTGAGGTTTGATAAATCAATGTTTAAAAATTAAAATCAAAATATTTAGTCTCTCAATGAAAAGAGCAGATGTTATTTTAATATCATTGATTACTACTATAGTATTTATTCATAATTTGAATTCATTTTTATTTTTATATTTTATTATTTCATTTTATTTTTAGTTGAAGTTTTAGTAATTTTGTTGTGTATAGTTTTTATTTTTTTTATTAATATATCATATTTTTTTAATATATCATACATTTTTTTAAATAATACATTTTTATTTCAGTTTTAGTTTTAGTTAAACTAGTTAAACTAAGTGACAATGAGAGCTGTTTCAGCAACTAGCTGAAATAAAATAAGCTTAAGGGTTTTTTATATTTGATCTCAGTTGTATTTCAGGAACCATTTTTTATGGTTTTAGTAAACTATAATAACCCTGATAAGAGCAGAATACACAATAAAAATGGTAAAAGAATGAGCAAAGTTTGGTGTACATGTTAACATGTAAACTTCCTAAAAATATTTAATGTCATCTACTCATTTCCATTGAATTTAATAATTAAAGACAAAATAATATGATACTTAATATTTAGGATGTTCCATAAGTGTAAATAAGCTCTAAAGAGAAGCTGTCCACTTGTGCAGTCTGTCACTGTGTGGCAAATCCAGACTGATTTAATTTCTCAAACTCTCGTGTAAGACAATGAAAGAATCTCTCACAGGCTGACATTTCCATAGAGAAGATGTCCAAGTCTCTCATCTGTATGTGTGTTTCTGCATGTGTCTGTACTGGTGCTGGAGTGTCAGAACAAACACCAGTGAATGACTTCAGCAATGAGATTATACTGCGCTTGTCATCATCAGGCCTCATACTGAAGAAGAGCTAGACATCCATGAGCACAACTGGATATTGTCTGTGAAATAATCAGTACTTATTCATTTTGGATGGACTGAAATCACAGTCTGTGCATGCATTTTCCATTCACTAAGACTGCTTCTGCGGCATTATATGAATTAATTGTTTTCCATGGAAGTCTATCAGCTATTTCAGATATTGTCAGATAATCCGGCTCTAAACGTACAAAATGAGAGTCGGTTGCTTTACATGTCATTCAGGTAGTCTCATCGCGTCTAAGTGGGTGATTCTTGGCCAGAATAAGCTGCAATGTGAAGCAGACAATAGTCAAAATTAGTACTTACATGCTAAGCATCGACTTGAAGATGAACTGCATCAGAAAACAGTTAGAAATCATTTCTCCTTCTGTAGAAATGCTTAAAGACACAAGTAGTCACAAAAAGGAGTCATTCAAACAGAGAGCAGATAATCATGATTAAAGAAACATTTTCTGAGTTATTTCACACTAAAGAAAGCTAAATAACGCTAGATCTAACAAGCAACCCACCTGGATTTAGCTCTTAGAATTAAATTAAATTAAATTAAATTAGATTAAATTAAATTAAATTAAATTAAATTATCTTTTATTTTTTAAATTATAATAGAATCACTGACTTCATTTACATGCCCTAGAATATCCCGGAATATTGCATATTTTAGTATTAATGTGGAATTGTGCATGAATATGAATAACCATAAAATGGTTGTGCATGTAAATAGGGTTAATGTATGTACATCAAAAGGGTTAAAAATAAATGGGGAAAAAAACATAATTAAATTAAAATAAATAATCAATAAATTAAACAAATAAATTTAATATTAAATGCAATTAAATTAAAAATAAAATAAATTAGATAATACATTAAAATCAATTATTTTTTAAAAATATAAAACAAAATTAAATTAAATTAAATAATATAAAATTAAATTAATTTAATTTAATTTAATTTAATTTAAAAATAATCACATATCACCAAATCAAACTTAAAAAGTGCCGATTACCAAAAACACCTAAATCGAAATTGAGACAGATGCATCTAAGAATCAGATAAAGAGCGAGTGTGCATATGAGAGGGCGAGAGAGAGAGAGAGGGAGGGAGGGGGG
>NW_015536784.1:135700-136332 GCF_001515605.1 Sinocyclocheilus anshuiensis | reverse complement strand
ACACTCCTTATGAAAATATGGCCATATGAAAAACCGACAAGAAGAAAAAAGAGGCTTCATTTGAATGTCTTCATCTCAACATCCGCTCTGCAGAACGATGTAACGCGTGGCGCGGGTCTGATGACGGGCTGATGCGGGGCTGATGTGGAGCTGTCCGCGGTGCTGAAATCGAGCGCTTCGGTCCCACAGCTACATTTATAGACGTGAATGCGCGACCAGCGGAGGACATTCACATCTAGCCAGCGTGGAAAGGATGAGGAGGAATTTCATGCCCACTCCGCTGCTCATATTAAGCTGTTTTGGAGCGTCGTGGGTCTTGGCTGGTAAGTTTACAAGATTGCATTCCATCAATACTAATGGAGCATTTATGGGGACTGTTGCACAACCCATTAATTATGACATCCGATGAGGCACTGCGAGGTAATTGTGGTCACATGTGGCATGTGTAATGATGTGATGTCTGAACCTTTGTGGGGAGCCTGGGAAAATATAAAGCATGAGATTAATTTGGTCATAACCAAAAGCAGATGCCATACGCTTGATGTAGAGCAATGAACTTAAATATTTTGGCAACAATAGACACCTGTTGAATCATAACACACACACACACACACACACACACACACACACGC
>NW_015536784.1:130061-134939 GCF_001515605.1 Sinocyclocheilus anshuiensis | reverse complement strand
GTCTCCTGCAGCCTCGGCTGGTTAAGCCTGTCTTTGGTGAGTCTCACCATGTCCCCTGCATGAACTCAGCAGAGCATTGATCAGTTTGTCCTGTTTGCATTTGTTTTTTTTCTCAGACTTCAGTGGTCCCTCTCTCTCTCTCTCACCACACACCACACACACACACACATACACCAAACAAACACACACACACACACACACACACACACACACGCACGCACCCACAGTCACTTGAAAGCAGTGCATCATAAATCTCTAATAGATTGCGTAAATTTAATTACATTATCGACTGCAAAACATCAGACAATGTGCGTTGTGTGTACGCTAATTTAAATTATAAATATTGTTTAGAAATATTCAATATTAATCTATGCTATAATATTTTTACTAATTTTTGATAGTTTAATTCAGTTGATTTGGCACGAAAATGAAAATCAATCAATAAAATCAAATTAAATCAAATAAAAAATGTAATTACATTTAAATTATTTAAATGAACTATTAAGTTAATTAAGTTAAATTAAAAAGTAAATACAATGAAATTTGCATTCATCAAATTTTGTCAAAATGCAATAACAGAAAGACAATGACTGATACTTTAATGATTCTGTCCTGCATAAACCTGTCACCTAATTTAAGCACAACACCATAAAGAAGCTTTTTCTAATGCAGACATTGCCTGCAAAATAATAAATCCAAACTACAGCCGACACATTAACTTATGGGCTATACATTTTACATCTTAATGCACTATATTCAAGCCCTAGTAAAGAAGAAAAAGCCATAAATCAGAATGTTAACAGGCTTCTGGCAGCTGCTACCGTCAGATCCTTGATACTTTTAGAGGCTCGAGTGACAGAAGCCACTGAAAGGTTGAGCTTCCAGTAGAAAATGTGTGCAAGTTTACTTTAAAGAAGAGCATTAAACACTGAAATGAAACTGTGGAAGAGAAGTCGTGTAGATGAAGAGTAAATGGAGAAAGAAATGTGCAAAAATAAAGCCCAAAGCATGTGGCTGAGCAAATCAAGTCAGCATAGTAAAAATAATATGATGAGATGAATGGCTTAAAGGAATAGTTCACCCAAAAATGCACTTTATGTCGTTATTTACTCATGTCGTTATTTTTTTCTGTGGAACACAAAAGGAGAATTTGTGGTGAATCTTTTCCATACAATAAATAGTTAATGGCTGTCAAGCTCCATAAAAGGGAACAAAAACCACTAAAGGTAGTCCATATGGCTTGTACAATTTATTCTGAAGTCGTATGATAGCTTTATGTGATATACAGACTGAAAGCAAGTCATTAATATACACTTTGTTATCTTTATATGGTGTGTTTTGTTCACTCAGTGTAAATCTGGCATGAATGTGGACCAGGACACTTCCAAATACATTCCCACTCACTTCCTCTATGTTTCCATAGCAACCAAGTACAAACCTGGAGCTTTTCATTTGAGTATTTTCTTATGAAGCAAATGCTATATCTCCCTTTTCCACTCACAAACACACATACTATACCTGGGTTATTACTGTTGACTAAAACTAAAACCAAAACTATTTCAAATATTTTTGTTAATTGAAGTAAAGATTAAATAAAATCAAATATACATATTAGTTGAAAAACATAAACTAAACAAAATGAGATATTTTGCCTTGGTGACTAACTGAAATAAATAGAAGCACTAAAATTACAAACTGGAACTAAATATTAAAACTGAACTAAAACTAAAAAGAAAATCAATCAATCAATAAAAATAAACCTAAATAGTAATATTCTTATGTACAGATCTTGCTTCCATTGAAACCCAAGATCAGTGTTATTGTTAACTATAAAAAAAAAAAAATTGCTTTCAGTAATTGAAATAAAACTGAAATAAAATATACATTTTAGATGAAAAACTTAAACTTTAAAAACGTACAAAACTAACTGAATAACTAAATAAGTTTACTAAAAATAAAAGTGAAATAAAAATAAACTGAATGTAGTAAATTAAAAAAGGAGAGAAAATGACTAAAATTAAACTAAAATTAAAATGAGAACTAAAAATATAAAAATGGAAAGCCAATTCAAAATATTAATAAACACTCTAATGTTATATAAATAATCCTAAAATAACACAGAAACTGAAAAACTGTCTTTTCTCATAAAGAGCACAGGATTCATGGTTCCCATTATATTTTTCCATTTCCTGGCAACTGTAAATAGACGACAGTTAATGAACTGTATTATTTTGTGTCATGAACATCCCTTACCGGTGATACATTCACTGTATCGGCTTCATGTGGCTAATTGCTTTGTGTTAAAGTGAGATTATAGTCAAAATCCCCAGAGGAACATTCACTCAAAAGCCTTCCTTCATTTTGGTCTGTCTTTAGTATAATCATCTTGACCTGTTTTTCTAGATTGTGTCATTCTTTATTTTCTGTCTTAATTGATTTTGTCTGAGATTAATTAAACAATAATCTGAGTAAAATATATACAGTATAACATCAGTGTGTTGTATAGCTGATCGTTCATGCTATTTTATATTTTATCAAAACAAAAATCATCAATTTGAAGTATTGCATTGCTAAAAACAATGTTTTGTGATTAATTTAATACAGATGTCCATATATAAATTTAATGATTTCTGAATCAATGCCTGAACAACAGTGTGAATGGAGTTAAGTGTTTATGCATTTCTGCCTGTCGTCTACATCTATGTGGGATGCTTCATTTATAATTTAACAGCATGTGAATGTTATTGCTCCCAGAATGCCTTTCTACAGCCTATAGAGAAGTCTATTT
Organism: Sinocyclocheilus anshuiensis; assembly: GCF_001515605.1. Taxonomy (NCBI): domain Eukaryota; kingdom Metazoa; phylum Chordata; class Actinopteri; order Cypriniformes; family Cyprinidae; genus Sinocyclocheilus; species Sinocyclocheilus anshuiensis. Next base: position 132,151 of record NW_015536784.1, on the reverse strand, counting down.
ACTGCAACCGTCAAGCAGGAGATACTGTATATGTCTAAGCCAGCTATTATGCCTGAAACACACTCTACAGATGCTTCAACTATGCAAGCCTGATTTCATGCATCATCTACATGTGTCAGAGCACAATTCAGAAGACAAATGCATTCTGCAATGGGCACTGTAGCAGGCATTAGCATAAACTGTCATTTGCATGGCCATTTTTCATCATTTGAAGAAAATCATGGTACAAGAGAAAGTGGCACAACCGTTTAAGGAATTCTCTCCAAATGTGTGTCTTGCGTTAATGTAAGTCTCATGAGCCTTAAATACACACAATGCCATAAGTAACACTAAAAATAACAGCTTGCTGTTGCTTGAGACTGATTTGTGAGTCTTTTGTTCATAAGAGTTGAACTACACAGATCACGCTGTATGATGTTATTGCGTTCAGTAATAAGGACTAAATAGGGATGATTTTCTACATCTAAACATGACCAAATATCATTAAAAAAATCTACATCTACAACTGTTCTCAATTTTTTCATAAAAGAATTTAAAAAATTGTTTAGGTTTTTTTTTTCAGATTTGCTTACTACCGCCAACTCTTGAATATTAATAAATGTGTGAATGTCTATTACTTCATTTTGGGGTTTCATGCATAAAATATGATTGCAATAAATTTTCACATATAGTACTAAGACTCTGCTCTCACTGTAGCAATACACTACAACCAGTTTTGTTCATCACACAACATGTAGGCAAGGAGGAGGTTATATGCATGAAAATTTTATCTGGGGCACCATAAGTTGTACTGGACTCACTGCTGGTGGGCGAGTTTCTCACACGTCATCCGTCCAAATGGCTTCATAACCACGTCCTCTTACATCCAGAAATAGAGTTTACATATAATGTGTGTGAAATAGTGATTTCTAAACATTAAAGAAGAGAAACAACAGCACTCTCTGAAGCACACGGTACTCATTCAGCAAACCTGGGAACACTTGAACATTAACACTCACACAAACGCCTACACATTATAACTACTGGTCAATATGGAGCAGTTTTATTTACAGAAGAGAAATAGGGTCCATATAAGAATCTAAATAGCTACTGTATAAAATATCTAAAGATTAAAGCTATTATATTTCATAATTTTACTCAATATATATTTATAACATACACCATGAGTCAAATGTTGGGAATAATTCAAATGTTTTAATGTATTTGAAATAAGGCTCACCAAGGCTGCATTGCGTGATCAAAATCAGTAAACACAGTAAAAACAGTGAAATATTATTATAATTTAAAATAAGCGTTTTCTATTTGAATATATTTTAAAATGTAATATATTCCTGATGCAAAGCTGAATTATCAGCAGTCTTCAGTGTCACATGATCCTTCAGAAATAATTTATTATATTTATATTTAGCAAACTAAACTATCATTAAACTCTTCATTTAGTTACATATGAATATTATAACACTCACAAATTAAAATACTGTCATTTACTTACCCTAAAGTCCTTCCAAACCTGCATGCTGTTATTGTTTCTATGGGACTTTCATCTTAATGCAGCTCTTTTGCACTGATGAATCACATACAATAAGACCACGAATGTGCATAACCGTAAAACCTAAAACGTCGCTACCGTATTTTTTACGGTAAAATTCCAGCAACCACAGCTACCGTTTTTTTACCGTAAATTTTACAGAATTTTTTTTACAGTGTACATAAATAAAATGTTTTAATTTCATAGATTTTCTCTACTGAAAACCATTTGGACAGAGTGTAAAATTCTTGTCAGATAGAAAAAACACTTGAGCTCACTTTAACTATCCAATCCCCAGACTGCTATCAAGACCAACCAAAAAAGAAAGATTAACTGCATGAACTGACTGGAATCCTCTTTGTTTTTCTCAGACAGCTTGGCTGCTCCAGTGAACGTGTCCATCAGAGATCTAAAGGGCAGCTCTGCTGTGGTGACATGGGACATCCCAGATGGGGAGCCAGTCATTGGCTTCGCCATCACACAACAGGTACTCAAAATGAGAGAGAGAGAGAGAGAGAGAGAGAGAGAGAGGGAGAGAGAGGGGAGGGAGGAGAGGTCACAT
>NW_015536784.1:77058-129935 GCF_001515605.1 Sinocyclocheilus anshuiensis | reverse complement strand
GAGGGGAGGGAGGAAAGGTCACATGCTCAGCACTCATATATCTGTATGTTCATGAAGCATCTGGTTAAATAGAGAGAAAGAGAAAAGTCAAGACAAAGCATTTGGTTAAACATTGTTTCATCTATCCATAACAGAAAAAAGATGTTCGCATGCTGCGCTTTATCCAAGAAGTGAACACTACCACGCGGAACTGTGCATTGTGGGATCTGGAGGCAGATACGGACTATATAGTGCATGTTCAGTCTATCAGTACAAGCGGGCCGAGTCCCCTCAGTGAACCGCTGCATTTCAAAACCCCCAAAGAAGTTGAAACACAGGCCTCCAAGAGCAAAGGTACTACTATATTATAAAACCTGTAGATTCTAATCTTATCTAATTTATCAGTATGAATTAAATAATTAATAATCAATGTTTGACACACCACTGTGTTATTCACAGACGAAGTGACCATGGAAGAAGTGGGTCAGAACGCTCAGCTCCGGGCAGGAGAGCTCATCATCATTGTGGTGGTTCTGATTATGTGGGCAGGTGAGTGAGCAGCACTGGATCAGTCAAATCCTGCTGCAACGTTCAGATTTACTGCAACAATCAATTTATTGGATGGTTAATTAAACAGGTTATTGCACATCTGCAGCGTTTGTCATTTTTGTCTCTTTCAGGTGTGATTGCGCTCTTCTGCCGTCAGTATGACATCATCAAAGACAACGAGCCCAACAATAACAAGGATAAAGCCAAGAACTCGTCCGAATGCAGCACCCCTGAGCATCCATCAGGAGGTCTGCTGCACAGTAAGGTATAACCACTGCCCTATGAGAGTTCAGACAGCACAGGCAGGTACAACCGTCCTGAATTGTCAGTTCATGTCTCACAAGAAAATATAAATATAATAATTTTCTTATTGATCATTAGTAATAAATAAATAAAGTCTTAATTTCCTTGGACTATAAACATGCACCTCCCATAATGCATTTCACATTTGATTTTAATAGTGTTATTTTAGTGTTATTGAGATATTATAATAATTTAATATTTTAAATTATTTTTTATTTTCCGGGGTAATTTAAATTTCCGTTAAAGTTTTAGTAATTATTTTTTTTATGTGTGTTTTTATTTTAATTTTATTTATTTTTTTAATAATAATAAGTCTGTGTAGTTTTCATTCATTTATATTTCAGTTTGTTCTTTAAGTACATCAACTTAAACTAAATGAAAGTGATAAATGTTGTTTATTTTATTTCATGGGTTTAATTTTATTTAACTACAAAACCCTGATGATATTTTATTAGGACTATTGGATAAAAATAAAATAAAACAAAATAAAACATGCAATTGACTAAACTACTGTATATTTTATAAGTATATTTATACTGTACATTTTTTTTTGTTTTAGTTTATTTGAGTACATTGAGTTAAACTAAATGAAAATGATAAATGTTGCTTTGGCAACTAACTGATTTTTATTTATTTTATGTATTTAATTTTAGTTAACTACAAAAACTCTGATGCTATGATATTTTAGTGAGCATAAAAGCGCACCCAAATATTGGGTAAATACTAATAGAATAGAATAGAATAGAATAGAATAGACTGACCTGCTATACATTTTATATGCATGTTTTTACTGTTTATTTTTTAACACTTTTATATATTGAAGGAATTATATGTTTTTATAATTAACAATTGTCTTGCTTCGCAATGCATTATGGTGATTGCATTCTCTGAGAACGATAAATGTGATGCTGCTCAAAACAGTTATCATTCGCATCTTTCTTTTTTCATTACTCCACTCATTGCACTATGCTCTCTGCTGATCGCTCCAGGCTGCCCTCCAATCCTCTCACTAACATCAGACATATGCTTCCACTCTCCACAGTTCCCCAAGAACAACAACAATAACCGAACGCCATCTGTGAACATTATCAAAGTGTGACAGGAATGGCTTCTGCTTCAATGGATTCTGCTTTTACCACACGGCTACAGAGGCCATATGTGCTCATCCTCAAAACAGGAAGCAGGGATATTGGAAGTTTCCTGAAAACAGCTGGAATAACCCTGCCGGCACAGCGAGCATCTGAAAGAGAGGCCAGAAAGGTGAACTTTCACACAGGCCCACTCTGGAGATTAGACCGAATCTGTGGCTGTTTCTTGGACAGGAGAAACCCCTCTGAAAGAAATGTATGGAAAAAAGACCCTTCTCACTTCTCTTTATCACTTTACAAACAACTGGTGTCGGCAAGGAGATCCGCACCCATTCAAAATCATCTCTTTTAAACTTTTAAACTCTTGAGCTTTGCTCCTTTATCTGGTTTTCTCTTTTACCCAATTCAAATAGCATGATCCACATTCCTCTCAATGGTGATGAAGGCTTTTATAATAAAAGTAAATCTGTAGTAAGCCACTAAATGCAGGACATATATTTCCAGCTGACAAAAATTTGTTCTAGGAACGTTTTGCTAACATTCCTATGTTACGAAAACGTTACATCTGTTCTCTGAACATTCAAAACGTCCAAGTTTTGGGGGGTTAGACAAACATTAAGGGAACATTCCATTTTAGAATTTTGCAAACATTGTTGCTTTTGAATGTTCTCTGAACATTCTGAAACAAGAAGTAACATTTAAAAGAAAAATGTTAGATGAATGTCCCACTAAAACGTGTGTGTGTGTGTGTGTGTGTTAATGTTTTCAGAACATTATTAAAGACCACATAACTCTGAATGAACGTTCTATTAACGTTTGGCTAACGTTCTGGCAAGGTTCTCTCATTGTTATGAGAATGTTCCTTGTTAGCCGAGTTGGTGTTTAAATGTCTGAAACCACATTAAAAATCTGGGATTTAAAAAAACAGTTAAATACATAAGGTTTAAGGATCTTGAAATATTTTAAACAAAATAAAAGTTATAAAAGTGAATGAGAAATATTTAATTCTGATATTAGTACATTTGTGACAAAGTATGCATGGGTAGATTAGTTCTATTGAAGCTCAAGATTTTCAATTTTCGGACCAAAATTTTCGGTAATTGAAATAAAGCTGAAATTAAACTAATTTTAGATGAAAAACTTAAACTAAAAAAAAAAAAAATACACAAAACTAACTGAAATAAATATAGATACTAAAATTACTAAAACTAAAATAAAAAATATATATTGTTTAAAAATTATAAAAATGACAACAAGCGCTTAAATTACTAAAAATTAAACTGAAAGCTGAAAATATAAAAATTAAAGCTAATTCAAAATATAAATAAATACTATAATAGTAAATAAAAATAAAATAACTCTAAAATAAAATTGAAAACAAGCAAGAAAGTGGTCTCAGACTTTTTGGACCCCACTGTATAATGGTTAGAACATTGACTAATAAACAGTCCTAAATATGGATGTTTGACATCGCCAGGATCTTCCAAGGTTTCATCCAGCGTTCCCATTCCCAAACTCTAAAGCAAAATATTTTCATTCAAATGGCTTCGCTTCTCAAAAGGGAGAGAAGCGTTCATCCGGAGAACAGGTGGCTTATTTTGGACTGGTTGAAATGATTTGACAGAGAGATGAAAGAATGTTGTGGAATAATTTGACTGACAGCTCTCATTCCAGCATAATGAGAAGACTTTTACTTCTATTTCTGATTGTGTTGTTGTTGTTTACACCTGCAGAGATACTTGACAAACAAAACTGGTATAATAAACCAGCAGTGCTGGGGGAGATACTTTCAAACTGTAAGCCACTCCTAATTTAAAATAGATGGAATTTAGAAAAAGATACTCTGAAAAATGTAGTTAGTTACACTTTTTAATTAAAAATGTAATCAGATTTGTTCAGGCACAAAAACAACGAGGAGTTTGAACGACTAAATGAACGCTCTCAATTAGAGCAACTAGATAAACAGATAAATTTACATTAAATGACAATATGACTAGAATTCACTAATTTATATAACCAAGCTGAAAAAATTAACAGCAACATTTAACAAAATATTTCACTATTTAAAAAATACTTAAATGCCATGCATTTTAATCTGAATTAATTTACTAAAATCAATCAGACACTGCAATGTTAGGAGAGCATGTTTGATTATTACTGTATTTCAGTGGGTGATAATGTTGGGTGCTAAACAGTACCTTGTTTGTGGATAAGCTATTAAAGCCAGCTGCACTACACTCCAAAAATATTTAGGTTTAAATTTAAGCTTTCTGAATTGCATCTAAAATTTCTGTCCATTTGGATTACACAATTTTAACATCAGCAAACTAATAAACCTGCATATTTGTCAGTCATAGATAAATGAAAAAATGGGTCAGATTTCTGTAATAGTACTAGTAAACTGACTGCGTTTTAAATACACACTAACCAGATTTATATGTGTATCATTAATAAATCCAATTTAAGTCTCCTGCATTTTGCAACTGCCTGTTCCACAGCTAGACATATTTTAACGATGTTCATACTTTTTAACTAAATACATTTCCCCATTGAACAAATTTATGCTGATAAGCCATTTGAATAAATACATTTTAAATAAAAAATTGGCAGTAGATGCAAATAGTTAGTTTTAATGCAGAAATTGTACCTGTTTTATTTATCTATGACTGACAAATAGGCATCACATTAAGTTTTTAAGTTTATGTTAAAACTGTGTAATCCAAGTGGATGTTGATTATATGTAATTCAAATACATAACTCTTAAATTTGGGCCTAACATTTTTTTATTTTATTTTTTTAAATCATTGTACTGTAAAAGATTTATTGAAAAAAGCATCTATAACTCCCCAACACTGTTAGATACTAGAATGCTATTATCATACTTTAGAATGGTTGTGTATATTTCCTTATAGTATATAGTGATTATTCTTTAATAAAAGGGATTGTAGTAGGGCTGAGTAAACATTCTAATAGTGCTTCTGCTAGTTCTACATGTTCTCATTATGATATCAAGCCTGGTTTCGATTATTTTAAATGCTGTGAGAGAATTGTCTATAAGACAAGATGAATGATTATAGGACATTTTCAGTATTTTCTGGACTGCCGATCAGAGAATTTCTCTCCAGTGCTAATATGATGTTTCTCTCAAGGACATTCCCCTGCGCTTTCTCAATACTGTCTCTGAGGGAGACTATCCTCCTCTCTAAACAAGGGCTGAACATGCTTCACATCAGCAATAATAACCACGGGGGATTCTGACCGGCCTCCAGGATTGCACTTGAACCGGCGGGACCGTCAACGGTGGTCGATAACAATATGGGAATTACAGGACTGAAGTCATTGTACTACTTTCTCAATTTAATGTGTGCTTTTACTACACTATATTAAACACATTAATTGTCATTAAATCTGATAAATGGAATTGAAAAAATATTTTGTGTTGTTACTGGGACCTCAGCTGAATACTGAATAGCAAAACTAATGACAGTTTACCAAACAAACCATTATTCCCATCCTAAACTCACACAAATGGGTTAATCGACCTTTAAATGGTTTACTTATAGTTGTCTCTGCATATTAAAGGAATAGTTCACTCAAAAATGAAATTTTGGTGAAAATGTACTCCTCAGGCCATCACAATCCACAAGTAATCCACACAACTCCAGTCCATCAATTAACATCTTGTGAAGCGAAAAGCTGCAAGTTTTAAGAAACAAATCCATCAAGTTATTTTTAACTTCAAACTGCATATTCCGCTCCTGATTCAGAGACGACTTTATCACTGGAGAAAGCATTATTATGCTTAGAGGACTGTTTGAAATTAAAAATGTCTTGATGGATTTGTTGATTTATCAGCTGTTTGGACTCTCGTTCTGACGGCACCCATTCACTGCAGAGGATTCATTGGTGAGCAAGTGATAGAAAGCTACATTTCTCCAAATCTGTTCTGATGAAGAAACAAACTCATCTAGATCTTGGATGCCCTGAGGGTGAGTACATTTTTAGCACATTTTTTTAGGTGAACTATTCCTTTAAACTGGGAAAGACAGAATGCAATTTAGCTTTAAACATGAGACAGCGCCCTCTTCTGGCATGCATCTTAACCCTAAAAATACATGCAACAGCAGATCAGATTATATAAATGTGTAATAATTTTCAAATAACTAACCTACAGTATAAAGTTTTTTTTATTCTCAATCACTAAATGTTTAGTGATTTAAAAAAAAAAAAAAACGACATCCCCTAAAAATGTTAACGGTTTAGACTGTTTTTTGGTTTTATATCCAGGGGCTTTCCAGAAACACTTATTAAAGAAAAAACAAACAAACAACAACAACAACAAAAACAATTAAAACAAAACCGTGAGCCTCCTTAAATACAAATTTGTACAACACACTCCTATCTTCATAGTGTTTTTATTCCTCTTAACAGTCGTCTTGATGACAATGTGCATTTAAAAAAAAAAATCTAATTCACTCAAGGAATTTTGTGAAATTGAGGTTTTATAAAGGTGATTTAAACAAAAATCCAAAATTACGTTTTAAATTAAATGTGAGCAATGTTTTTTTCTGCACTGCTAATGGCACCAAACAGAATTGCAATCTGTACGTTTAAGCTGTCTAACAATATTATCTCAGAAAGTGGCATGAGTTTAACCGAGCGATGGCTGAAATTACTGAAAGTGAATCATTATTTTTGCAGTTCTTTCTGGTGCAACTAATGACACATCATTATAAACTTCACCTTTAAAAATTCTGCTCTTGTAATCAAATCTTTCCTACACTCAAATTTAGCTAAATATACATTTACATTTAGCTAAATATACAAATACATATAGCTAAAACTGCTTCTATGGCTGCCATTTGAAATTTGTACAACACACTCCTATCTTCATAGTGTTTTTATTCCTCTTAACAGTCGTCTTGATGACAATGTGCATTTAAAAAAAAAAATCTAATTCACTCAAGGAATTTTGTGAAATTGAGGTTTTATAAAGGTGATTTAAACAAAAATCCAAAATTACGTTTTAAATTAAATGTGAGCAATGTTTTTTTCTGCACTGCTAATGGCACCAAACAGAATTGCAATCTGTACGTTTAAGCTGTCTAACAACATTATCTCAGAAAGTGGCATGAGTTTAACCGAGCGATGGCTGAAATTACTGAAAGTGAATCATTATTTTTGCAGTTCTTTCTGGTGCAACTAATGACACATCATTATAAACTTCACCTTTAAAAATTCTGCTCTTGTAATCAAATCTTTCCTACACTCAAATTTAGCTAAATATACATTTACATTTAGCTAAATATACAAATACATATAGCTAAAACTGCTTCTATGGCTGCCATTTGACAATCGTGATGAGAATATGATCATGAATATGATCATGACCATGAAAGAATTAAGCAGTTAAAATTCATTAGATATCACAGTTTAGATGTTTGGAGATACTTTTTTGGCCCTGAGACAGCGAATCTCGCAGTCCTCCTGAGTGTCGAACCTGTTGCTGTTCCCGTCACAGCCTCCGTACCAGAACTGGACACATCCACCACTGCGGACGTTGAAGTACCATTTCACTGAAAAGTTTGAGCAAGATCCTGCATCGAGTTTGAGCTGGCAAATGTCTATGAGCAGAAAAAGTAGAAATAAAGTTTTAAGTTACACACAATAATGAACAGACTGATGGGTTTGAGGCAAATTTAAAAAGTCACACCTTTAATACTTGTATATTTCACCATGCATATTGAGTTCAGCAATAATTTTATACTTGATTTGCATTATTGTTTTAGTGAATCAGAGATGCTCCTCGTATGTATCTCCATTTGTAAAAAAAAAAAAAAAGTAAAATAATAATAATAATAATAAATCATAATGCGATTAATTTTTTTTCATTCTAGAAATGCTAAATATTTTATGGTTAGGGTTAGGGTATTGGAATTGTAATTATCTTTATATAAAAACAAAAAACGGTCTATGGCAAGAACAGTAAATGTGTCTTTACCCTTGATACTGGAATCATCCTTTGGAGGATTTTCAGATTCTGTGGAGGAAGTTTGAACAATCTCAAAACTCTTTACAGGTAAATGGCCTACATGAAAGCATTCAATATATACATTAAAAATGTAATATTAAATGATTATAAATAGTTAAACTACTATATGTAAAAGAGGAATTAATGCATTATGCATTAAAACGTTAATATATTAATTAATGCATTAAATATTAATATATTTAAAAAATGCTTAACATATAATAATAATAATAATAAATCAACCCCATTGCTGTTTTCCGATAATTTTGACCAACAGAGAATTTTCTTTTTCATGAAAATGCTAATGTTCTCACATTGCACTCAAATCTAATAACTTTGCTTATGCAGGGTATAACAACGTTTTGTATGATTTGTTCCCACCTTATTAGACTTGTGGTATTCCTGGTGAAATATGACCAGCTTACAAAAAATTGCTTATGAATCTCTCATTATGCTATATTATTACTAAATATTGGATTTAATCTTTTTATTACCAAGGGTTAAACAAAAAAGTAAATAATTATAATTTACATCAATAAAAAAAAATGGATTATGAACAGCCTAAATATCAGTAAGCAAGTTTGGTCAATTTACCTGTAGACACACATTCCCTAAAGCACTCATCCTCTGTCAAGAATCGGTTTTCATTTCCGCCACAACCACCGTACCAGAAGTGCATGCATTTCTTAGTCTGCTGGCTGTAATACCATCTGGACATATACGATCCACAAGCACCGCCTGAATCTTTCTCAAGGAAGCATCGTGCTGTTGGAAACAAACAGTACACTCCATTAATTCCCTGCAGCACTGAATACTGAACTCTGTCAGAGAAACAGCAGAAAAGCTTGTGCATTTTTAATGTGAGTGAGGATACAGAACTACGCCAGAGATATGTGCAACTCCAAAAAAGCTAAATCAAGGGTTAAATTGGCCAGTAAGATCTAGATTCACCACCTTTAGTCTTTGAGGGCTCCGTTTTGTCCTCTTTGTGCTCTTCTGTAAATTGTTCAGTGTCATCAAGTTGACTGGGTTCAGTGATTGGTTCTGTGTTTTGCTGATCATAAACATCTTCATATTCCTCCAGAGGTTCCTCTGTTGTGAAGGGCTCTTCGGTGGGCGCTTCAGTGGGCAGAATATCTCTGAAACACAGTTAGACACATTCATATCATTAAAAAGCACAGAATGTGTCCTGTACAGCTAATTAGTGTTCAATATTGCAGCATCTGTTTGTATTTCGATGTGCAAATAAAAACAAAATATGTTTTATGAAACCCAGGTTTCCCATTTCTGGCACAGTGCAAAAACTCAAAAGTCAACAAGTAAAAAATTTTAGACCCTAAAACCATTTAATTATTGAGCCCAAAGCTTAACCGACTGTACAAAATGGTTTTGAAAACACACAATTCATGCAGTAACCGTTGTGATTTTATGTATACTAAAATAACTAAAACTAAAACTGAAATAAAAATTAATAAAAAACTATGTGAGCTTATTAAAAAAATGTATGGAAAATACAAAAACATAATTACTAAAACTTAAACTAAAATTAAATATAAAAGAATATGCATAACTCAGTGCATGCTGCAGTGACAAAGAACAACTAAAAACAAATTACTAAAATTCTGACTAAAATTGAATAGAAAACTAAGAATATAAAAGTAATTAATTCAAAATTTTTATAAAAGTGAAAATAATTTAATAAATAATAATATTTTGGGTTATATACTACTTGTAAATTATGAAAGAAGATGTTAGCATCTGTTAATTTTCAGAAGATGAGGAAAGCAGATAATACAGATTCTTTTGGGCTATTGTTCATAGAAAACTTTTTAAAATGACAAAAACACAAAATGACAAAACTTTCAAATTAAATTGAACTATAATAAAACTATAATAAATTAAACAATAAGGTTGCTGGTTAAATACTGCTTAAAAGGCAACAAAACTCTACAGAATGTTTTTTGAGATGCTAAAAAAACATTTATGTTGCAAATGATGAAAGAGGATGTTAGAATCTGTTAATTTTCAGAGGAAAAAGTCTGCAAGTTTACAAAACAGACCATGTTAGTAAGCAGTTCTATCGCAGCGGCCTTATGAAAACACAACCATGAATATTTCTTACTGTGGAGCATATGCAGGAAGGCGTAAGCGAAGCGTGTGCCATAATCTCTGTCATCCAGGAACACCAGGTGCTGCTCCAGAGGAGAACTGGTGAGCTCCTCCATCTGTGTCCAGTCGAATCTCTGTCCCGCCATGAGGATAAACATCACAACATTCTGACACTTACACAGTCTAGACAAATAATCAAGCTGAGCTTTGCTGTGCTCCGAATCTTCACCAAAAACAGCCATGACCATTCGTTTGCTTCGTGGTCTTTCTGCTTTAAGGATAATGTTAGTAATCAGCCTCTCCAAAGCAAACTCAGGATGGGATGTCCCGCCCACTTGCTTCACTGTATTAGTAATATGCCTCTTCATGATATTGCGATCTTTAAATGTGGTGAAGCTGAACTCCTCGCTGATGTAAGATGAGCCGTAAACGGAGCTCTGCTGGTAGACGGACACTCTGGTTTTTCCGTCGGCTCTGCTCGGCTCGCTGCTCACACCGATCCGGTCCAACAGAGACAGCAGGAGCTCCTTCGTGTTTACATACTGTTGAGTGTTCAGGTTATCAGACCCATCCAGCAGCACAGACATGTCCAAATCCATCTGCAGGGGTGGAGGCCGGATTACACCGCACACTGGGTCTGGGTTACAACGATCTGGCAAGAGAGAATAAAAACCCTTGGCTTGTAATTAAAGACATCCATGATCCAAAACCTACCTACATAAGCCGCATCCTAACAGAAATGGAACCTCATCAATGACTGATTCGGAACACTCTAGATAGGCAGCAACTTTGTGTGTCATGTGCTAAGAAAACACACTTAAAAAAAAAAAAAAAACATTTAGAATCAACTTTTCTGTAACTTCATCCACCATCATGCAGTAGATGGATTTTTACTGAGCTTGTTGCAATGCATTAATGGGACTGACTTCTCATTGGTCTCAAGTTGGCTTGTTGGCATTTCTAAGATAATGACATAATTCTCTAATAAGCATAAAATTAATAATGCACACTAATTTTGGTCAAATATGCACTTTTTGGATTAACATTTCTTTAACTTTGTCCACCACTAAGGATTTTTACTGAGCTTGTTGCAATGCATTATACTTGCTGCCTTAGGGGCCATTCACACAGAATGTGTTTCTGCATTTTCATGCACTACATAAACATGGGCTAGACAGACATGTTTGACTGTGGCAATCATATCTTGTGTCTATTACAACTTGCAAGCATGACACCACATTCTAAAACACAGCACTCAAGTTAAAATAAGTAAAAAAAAAAAAACGCATCTCTAGACCTTGAATCTTTCCCCTCCACTGTCCTGTGTCTTGCATTTTTAAATATGAAAAATGCATTCTGTGTAAATGTTCCCTTGGAATTTGAATAAAATTAGATATTTTAAGAGGCAGCGTAATGCTGCGTACATTTTGGAATGGCTTACACTTTGCATCAGAACCTTGTCTATGACTACTTAAAATGTTGTCTACAAAGGTTTTGGAACAGAGCTTTAATTTTTATTCCTTTAAATGTTTGGATGCTCAAAGAGATGAAAAGGATCAAATGTGAATGTCTGCACTGGAGCTTACCAAAACAAATGATGCACTGTTTAATGCGATTTACTCCTCTGCCATCAACGATAATGTAGCTTCCTGTGTCATCAACCTGAGACAGATATTTGAGGTAGAAATTACTCTTATTCAAAGCTGAGAGCACTAGTGAATTATCCGAAAAAAAACAATTTTTTTGATTTTCCACAAATTTCAAAAATCCATTCCTCACAAAATACTGGTTCTTGCATATTTATAACATTTTTAATCTAATTTGAAAAAAGCATGCATTACTCATTCTTTGTCATCACAGTCACTAATGCTGACTGAAATTAGTTTCATAATTGATTAACTGAACTGAATTGAACTGAATCAACATTGAACTGACTTGAGCTGAATAACAACACTATAGAGCTGCATTTAGCTAAATCAAACTTGTTTCATAATTGATGAACTCCACTGAATTAACACTGAACTGACTTGAGCTGAAAAAAAAGAGACTACTGACTTTTGTAGAGCTGGATTAAGCTTGTTTTACAAATTTGCATCACTACTGAGCTAAACTGCATCAACACCGAACTGACATGAGCTCAATAATGACACTATTATACTTTATAGAGCTGCTTTGTGGTTGTTTCATAACTGATAACCTTTCCGCTGATATTGTTAGCGAACTGAACTGAATCCACATTGAACCAAATTGAGTTGAATAATGACACTATTGTCTGTTTTGTGCTACTTTACAGCTGTAATTGTATTTGAAGAACTTTGCAAAATTAACACTGTTATTGTCCTGTTTATTACTGTGGAGTAATATAAATAAATATAAATGAAGGTGACTTGCATTTTTTGCATTTGCAAATCTGATGTTTTCTTATCTACCTGCATTGCTCGGCTCACATCATCAGCAGGATTGAAGGCGATCACTCCGAGGCCAATATCTGCAGCCTTGAACTCCAGCATGGCTGTTGCAAGGCTCGATTCATCCCTCGACGGCCCGTTTGTGAAGAACACGGCCACTTTCCTCATAAGCCTGCCCTTTCGGACACGTTTGAAGATGTTCCGGGCCACAAAGCTCATGGCTTGTCCGATGTCTCTAGTTTTTGTGGTTCTCTCTAGCGCGAATGTTCTTACAGCTTCCAGAAGGCTCTTCTTCTTAGGGTGGTCTGCGAAACGGATCAGGTTCCTGGACTCGCTGCTGTAGGAGATCACAGACACTCGAGCTCCCCATGGACAATTTGTTTCAGCAATGGAAATGTCTTCCAATAAAGATTGGGCCGCAGAACTCATCCGCTCGAACACTTGAGGAGTCACACCCGCAGACATGTCCAATGCTATCACCAGGTCTGTGGGGTAAACTGGACACCGGGTACCATTACCTGAAAGCATTTTGGAAAAGAAAAAAATAAATAAATAAAATTTACAATTCGCAAAAAGTTACTAATAAATGAGGCACTGAAATGTTAAAGTGTAAGGCAACGCATACCGGAGCAGCAAGCTGTGGAGACAAAATGAAAGATAAAATTTAGATGCATTTCAAATGATTTCAAGGTTTAACATACAGAAAGCTAAATGGCACATATAAGAGATCACGAAGAGAGAAATAAAATAATTGAATGAGATAATGCTAATGACTAAAATCACTAGCAGTCATTCTGCTTGGCATTCTTTGGATATTAGGCGCTCTGAACTTACGACAGTTTTTGCGTATGTGTTCGACCAGGTCACATTCCTTGACGTTCAGAAGCAGAAAATAAGGACAGAAGGAAAACAATTAAACTTTTGGAACAGATGAGTAATTTAATACTATTTAAAGATCATTTATCTTAATGTGAACCTACAGGCATTGGACTGATTCCAGGAGCTCCTTTTTCACCCTAAAAATACAATACAATTAAATAAACAATTAAATAAATACATAAACAAACAAATAAATAAATAAATATGAAGATAAATATCTCAGTACACCTTATTTACATTTGCTTAACCCGCCTTCATTTTTGGGTCACACTTGCTACCTACGCGGTCAAAAGTGACAGAATCCTTGAAATGTAACTTTATTTATTTATTTATTTTTTACGAAAACCAATGTAAAATATTTTTGTCCAATAATATTTTTTATTATTATTTAGAATTTTGAGATGATTTTATGATACTATGCAATATTTAAAAAATTTTATGCAATTTGTTTCCATGGTAGTGTTACTTTTTTATTTTTCGACTCTTTAACATATTCGAATCATGTCCATGACTTTTTTGTTCACATAGCTAATTTGACAAAAGTCACCAAGTGTCTTCCCGTTCCAATGAAGCAAAAAAATTAAAAAATTAAAAATATATTTATTTCGGTCAGTTCTGACCGAAGAGGACCAGAGGATTAAACTGACAATGTTTTGTGATGTATATAAGAATTTATTTATTCTGTAAGAAAGTGTTTGCAATTGACTGACCCTGTGTCCGTCCATCCCATTCTCTCCTGGAGCACCTGGAGGACCTCGGAGACCAGTGTTTCCCTGATCACATCAATACATAATACAACATAACTGCATAACTTCCAAAAAGTATACTACAAACATACATAAACTTCTCTATAATGTTAAGTAAAATAATATAATTTAAAAGTGTACCGGTTTTCCTCGATAACCTTTATGTCCTTTACTTCCACTGGATCCTTTGGTACCATCCTCACCCTATTATTATAATCACTGATATTAATAATGTTACATAATGTTATATTAATTTAAAATTATTATTATTATTATTATTAACATTTATACAATTACATAAAATGCCTAGTGATGAGCTGCAACAGATCATTAACTAGCTTTAACAGACCTGCAAACCAGGGAGGCCAAAGTATCCAATGTTTCCCTGAAAACAATTTTATTCTGTTAGTTGAATATCCATAAACATACACAAAAGAAAGAAAACAAGTAACTGTATTTTCCAGAAAATTATGTTTTGCACTTTGCTCATGTGCAAAGCTTTGCTCTTGATGTTAATTGCATTATATTTATAAATCGCTTTGTAAAATAAGTTATAGCATGTTTCAGATATAGCACAGATACCTTGTGTCCTTTGAGCCCTGCAGGTCCATACCCGTCTCTTCCATCTTGTCCCTTTTTACATAAAGTCATACATTAGACTGGAAAGTCGCACAAAACTATTTCATATAGTTTAGATGGGCATTTTAAGATTTTCAAATCAACAATGCACAAATGCAACAACTGACCAGAGGCCCTTTGAATCCCTCTGGTCCCAGTGTTCCCTTGGGCCCTGGGTCACCCGGTGGACCCTAAACACAAGCAGGGACAGTGTGAAAAGAGGAGCACAGAATTTCTTTACAACATTATATGGCTGCAGCACTACTACATAATATACTGGAGACCAACCAGGTATTAAAGAAATAGTTCACACAAAAACTCAGACTCTCAGGCCATCCAAGAAATAGATGAGTTTGTTTCTTCATAATTCAGAACAGATATGAAGAAATGTATCATTACATGACTTGTTCACCAATGGATCCCCTGCAGTGAATGGGTGCCGTCAGAATGAGAGTCCAAACAGCTGATAAAAACATCACAATAATCCACAAGTAATCCA
Source organism: Sinocyclocheilus anshuiensis (assembly GCF_001515605.1). Taxonomy (NCBI): domain Eukaryota; kingdom Metazoa; phylum Chordata; class Actinopteri; order Cypriniformes; family Cyprinidae; genus Sinocyclocheilus; species Sinocyclocheilus anshuiensis. The sequence continues at coordinate 114,726 of NW_015536784.1, read as the reverse complement.
CACCACTCCAGTCCATCAATTAACATCTTGTGAAGTGAAAAGCTGCGTGTTTGTCAGAAACAAATCCATTATTAAGATGTTTTTAACTTCAAACTGTTGTTACCGTTGCTAAAATACAAGTCATCTATCCATAATATACTGCTTTAAATTATTATTGTCTTATCTGAATCAGCAAAGACTGTTACAAGTGGAAACAGTCCAAAACAGTTCTAACAAAATTGATGTAATGCTAAATTTCTCTAAATCTGTTCCAATGAAGAAACAAACTCATGCATTTTTCACAGAATCAGGAAAAGAGAAAGAAGGAAGTAAGAAGAAAACCAATACAACAGTCTTCCATACCCTTGGCCCTCTGGATCCTCGACCTCCCTTTGAACCTTCAGGTCCAGGTGGGCCAAAGGGACCCTATGAAAACACACATGGTTCTCTCAACATTCATTGTATTGTTCTTTCTGTGTTCTATACCATATGTTTTGTACACTAAGAGAAAAAGCATGAACATGCAAGTAGTTTAATCAACTGAATACACACCTGAATTCCAGGTGCACCCGGAGGACCATTGTCTCCTTGGAACCCTTTTGAGCCTGGTGGTCCCTGAACAAAAAAAGATCAGGGAGGTATAACAGGTCATAGAATCAAACACTAACATCAGACATCTCTTATCTGTGTGTTTCTTTTTAAATAAAGGTGAAATGTCCTAGTTCTCACCACTTGTCCAGGATAACCAGGAAGCCCTAGCTGTCCAGCTTCTCCTTTTTCACCTGAAGATTCACCCTATACAGATACACACATTTACCTCACATTACCATGACAGAACAGACCAGAACAGATTGTATTAGACAAGAACAAAATTGAACAGATTAGAAAATAGAATGTTATTTAAAACAGAATTGACTTTTTTAACAGTTCCGAGATTAATGGAATAAATGAAAAAAGAACAGAATAGATTAGAACAGAATATAAATACAACAACAGGATACAAGAATATAATAAACAATAGAATATGTTAGAATTAGGAATAGATTACAACATACAAGATTAGAAAAGAATGGTATAGAACAGAACATTTAAGAACAGAATCTTTGTATTTTTTTCATGCTACATTACCGGCAATCCTGGTCGGCCTTTTCTTCCTGGAGCACCCTACCAAAATACACTGAGAAGTTATCTGAAGGATAAAACTTCATTAAGGATGAAAAAAGGACATCCAGGCAATTAATGTTAACTATCCTGAAAATCATAATACAAAACGTTAACACAGGTACTGCTCAAATACCTCTAAAAGTCTCTGTGGTCAAAAATACAGTAGGAACAGTAGCATTGTGAAATATTATTACAATTTAAAAAACTGTTTTCGATATATTTTAAAATGTAATTTATTCCTGTGATGCAAAGCTGAATTTTCAGCACCATTACTCCAGTCTTCAATGTCACATGATCCTTCAGAAAACATTCTAATATGCTGATTTGGCAAGAAACCATTTTTATTATTATCACAGCTGAAAATAGTTGAAAAGTGTGAAAACCAAAATACAGTGTCTTTTTTCAGGATTCTTGGATGAACAGAAAGTTTGAAAAGCAACATTTATTGGAAACAGAAATCTTTTGCAACATTTTTAACAATTTCATTTGTCCCTGTTGAATAAGAGCATCAACTTCTTAAAAAAAAAAAGGTGATCCAATATTTTGAACCTCAGTCTATATCTACCTGTAACACATGTAAATCAAAAAATGCAATATGATTGTCAGACTCTGTTCCATGTTTTGTGTGTGTCCTGCTCCCCATGTGCCTTCCCATGCCCTTATTTGGTTAGTTTACTGTTCCTGTCCTGATTAGTTGTCCCTCGTGTGTGTGTGCAACGTGACAATGATATTGTGTAAAAGTGATTTAGCATGATTATTAAACTATCTCAGGATAGAGGGATACTGAATAATACAGAAACTATGCATTTTCAGAAAAGAAGTACAAAACTAGGATTGTAAGATTAGGGTATCATCCCAGTCACACCTTTGTACCTTTTTTTTTTTTTTTTTCTGAGAGTGTAGTACTAGTACAGGTAATACTCACAGGATCACTGTTATCTCCAGGGCTGCCTGGGGGTCCAACAGTGCCCTGGTCACCCTGACAACAGAACACAATCATAACACATTTTACTGAAATTGGTCACATATTCTTGTAACATGATAAAAAAAAAAAAGTGGTTCTAAATTGTACATGTTTCTGATATTTGGTCACTTGATTCTCTTTTATTAAAGTTCTTAATTTGGAATTTTTCTTCAATGAAAGTCAAAGCAAGAGCCAAGAAAGAAAGGTCAATTAAGAAGCAGCAACAATTGTGGCTGTGTCAACTTGCACAAATGTGTAAGTGGTGTTAACATAAACTTATAATTAATCACAAGTGTAAATGTGCTAACTTTGACAGCCTGCAAAACCCATAGTCGCATGGGAGGATTTTAAAGTAGTGTATGCATAATAACAGAGGAAGAATGTAATTATACAACATTTGGTTTACGACACATCGCTACTGAAACAGAAACATTCTCTCACTCTTACACAAACAAATTGAGTTAACATTTTCCAGAAGGAGTGTAAAAAAAAGACCCTCACCGGGAGCCCAGTATCTCCCCTCTCGCCTTTTGGACCTGGAATTGTGTTGTCTATTCCTGGTGCACCCTGTAACGTAAACAGAGAACATTGTACAGACAAATCAAGTCAGGTTGTTTAGACGGTAAAAAACAGCTACTATAAACACACAGAAATACTTACAGGATCTCCTCTCACTCCGCTGTGTCCCTTAGGTCCAGGACTGCCTCTGAAACCCTTCACACCCTAAAAGACAGAAATAACAGTGAGGAAGCCACTGGGTTGTTTTAAGTAGACAGCTGTGATCAAACACATGTGTGATGTAGTTACAGCACTGCCTGGGTCTCCTTTAGGTCCTGGAAGCCCATTTAGGCCAGCATCACCCTGCACACAACAGAAACAGAGTACAGTGAATCAATCAAATGACTCAATAACTCATTTAGTGACGATGCAGTGCTCAACTAAGCAGTTTCATTGCCCACTTATGGGTTTAAATTACTGCAGTGTTTACAAGGCAGCACTTTACTGATATTCCTCAAACACAATTAATTATACTATTACTTGATCATACATATGATTACGGATATTTACAAAAGATATTACTTTAATAAGTGGTCAAACGAACAAATTTAGCTTGGTGGTGGATATAACAGACAAAAAACCTATAGACTTACACTGAAAGAGAGAATTTTATACTTTATAGACGGTTTATACATAGCGTTTCAGATTTTAATTCTGATTTTTTTCAAAGTCAGATATCAATAGGTGCATTTTGATGCATATATGCATATTTAATAGTGTGTATGTGTATTGTCAACTTTCTTGCATCCATTTAAGTGTCTATAACCTAAGACAAATTTTTCATGCACAAAAAACTGAAAACAAGACTCAAACTGATTTACATAAAACAAAAGGCTTAATTCCATCTAGATATCTTCACAAACCTATTTCTCTGTACATTTGATATTTCTCTGTATATTGCATATTTTGTATTGATTTAGAATTTACAACATAGTTTTTTGCTACCTAAACTCTGTAATTTCTACTCCAACATGGATAAATAAACTTTACTCTGCTTTTTGAACAAATTCAAATATTTATATATTTACATCTAATTTATATATTATTTTACAATAGTACATGTGAATGCAAGTGTGGAAAAGGGGCAGAGGAGATAATTGTGACCTGTTCTCCATCCACTCCATCCAGCCCATCCTCCCCATCTTCTCCCTGTCAGACAGAGGTCAAAGGGTCACACACACTTACAGTCTGTTTAGGGAAGTAATCAACAACACTAAACAAATAAAAATTGCAATTGTACTTGTTTAAGACTCTAAAATAACATCTGCAGCTTGGAAAAAATTGCCAGACAAAAACTGCCTCATGAAAACTGTTAACATCATCATTATTAATGAGAATCTGAACTTGTTTTCTAGTAAAAGTGTGCAAGAACCTTTTAAGCAAAATTTTCAATATTTTTTTTTTTACTTGTTAATGTATAAAACAAGTTTAAAAAATATGGTATTGCAAAAAGATTCTATGAAAATAGTCTTAATATGTCATGCAATTTTGCCTCTCATGTAAGTTTGACTGAGACAAGACAACTATACTCAAAAAACTTTACATTATTTTTGAGATGTAAATTGTGGTTGTAGAAGAAAACAGCAGAACAATCTCTCAGAAAGCACTTTAGAAAATCTTTTTTTTTTGTCTTTTTCAGTTTACATTTTCTTCCAAAATAACTGTAAAAGTGGGTGCAATTATAGAGCAAACAGCCAGTGAATAGAATAATAACTCGTGTTACTCACTTTATTTCCAGTGTAGCCTCTCTGGCCCTATTGAAATGAGATTTAAAAACATTTTCTTTATTCAGCACAGCTGTAAAACTCATCTGGTTTACCTGTCCTCATATACAGTACAGACAATAACATAGCCTAGCCATGCAGTTAGTAATAGTCTTGCAGGTAGCATGTATCTATCCCTAAAAAAATGTATTCACACTTAATGTATGAATGTGTTTGCAACAAATAACAAAATATTAAACCATTTTATTTTTATATTAACAATTTGATTCTTTGATTAATCTTATTTTTAACGATTATTTCTTGAAAGTAGAAACAGAAAAAGTACCAGTTTAAAGTTCTATTAACAAGTGGTGTATGAAGAAATACAGTACTGTACTATCTTGCATACTAAGATAAATCCAGAAATTCCAAGCAGAACATTGCACTGATAAAAATGGCATCAAGAGATGCATCTCCAGTGATAATGGTATGTTACATTACCTTTATGCCTCTGTTTCCAGGGCAACCGTTGTGTCCCTGAGTTCCATTCAGCCCTGGTGGTCCTCGCTCTCCCTGCCAGAAACAAGATGGGAAAAATACTGTTTATCCATAGCATATACAACATACATCCTCTATAAAACATGTATATTCTGTCCTATATACAGTATCATCAGTGACACATTGCTACAGATGAGGTCTCAGGGCAAAAATGCACATGAAACATAAAATTGTTAAAACGATGTTATCAGCTACACATTGTCCTGTGAATTTCTAATGCTGAAATTTCTGAATTGGACTATTACGGCAAGATATTACAGGCAAAAACAATGGGTCTCATTCACTAAGCATGCATAGGCACAAATTTGTTCATGAAATGTGCGTACGAACGATTTTAAGAACAAATCACAATTCACCACAAATTTTGAAATTTATGAAAAAATATAGGAACAACTGAAACCACACGTACGCAAAAAGCACTTACTTTATACGGCCTTACAGCTAATCGTTTTAAGAAGTCATATTTCATCCCAGCATGACTATAATTATATGGACGTATATTGCATTAATTGTATTATATATGTCCGTACAAATACGAAATAATCCATGCAATTATTAGTGAATGAGACCCATTGTTTTATCAGGCACTGGTCAGTCTTAAAATTTTGGGCTTTTCATAAAATGTTCCAGATTACCAGAAAGAAAACAAAATAAATGTGACGAGTGGGGCGGGGCCGATAGCCGTGGGAGCGGAGCGAGGACGGTGGAGTAAATGATAATGAGCGACACCTGTGCCCCTCAACGGTCTCGAGTCCGACAGAGGAGTAACAACAGTGTTGGATGAGAGAGGACCAGGCCTGGGGCCCGTTCTTCGTATGTCGCTAACTCAGTTAGCTGGATTTGATTGTTGACGACTTTGCATGCTCTTAGATTGTTTGGTTCTTCGAAGATCATCCGTAAGCAACAGCAACATAGCAACAGGTCCGGAGAGCAGGCTTATTTCATGTAAACAGGATTAGATTGCATCTTTTTAAGCAGAATTGATACTTAAAATCTGTCCGCTACCACTGCGACTTTATTACAAGAGTACTAATCCAGGGACAATAATTTTAAATAATAATAATTATTAATAATAACACTGCTCATCGCTGGTGGAGTTTATGTTTGTGAAGTGTCGACCGTTCTATCTGCTGCGGGAGTTCACGGCCATTGTTATTGTCGCAGTTTACATCCCCCCGTGTGCAAACGCTAAGGACGCGCTTCGCGAGCTGTACATCGCCATCAACGAAAAACAAACCAATAACCCTGACGGCTTTTTCATAATAGCCGGTGACTTCAACCACGCAAACTTAAAGACAGTGTTGCCAAAGTTCTACCAACATGTGAACTTTGCAACAAGGGGAAAAAACACACTGGACTTTGTTTACACAACAGAAAAGAACGCGTACAAGGCTGTACCCCGCCCCCACCTAGGGTACTCGGATCACATCTCTGTTATGCTAATTCCAGCATACAGACCTCTTCTGAAACTCACCAAACCAGTTCAAAAACTCATCACAGTTTGGCCAGATGATGCTACCTCAACTCTACAGGACTGCTTTCAGTGCACAGACTGGAACATGTTTAAAGAGAGAGCCACCTACAACAACCACACAGACCTGCAGGAGTACACTGAAACTGTGAGTGCTTATATCAAAAAGTGCATTGATGATGTGACAGTCACCAAGACCATCAACACACGTGCAAACTCCTGTGAGGCACGACATTTCGTTCCACTGTATGTCCCCACATGCAGCAGAATGACAATAAAGCTCAACTTGAACTTGAACTTGAACTAATAATTTAAAAATTCATTTAAAGATAATATAATAATGTTGTGTATCTTTAATACTATAGACAGCCAGTTTTACTCACTGAAAGATTTATTCGTCATAAAATTATTACTTCATAATTGTATTCGAGTCTTACACACATGCTATACAGATAATGTATAGAGTCGTGCATTAATTTGAGTGCTGACAGATATTATGGGAGCGGCTTGATGGAGCGCAGGAGATGCAGATAACATGATCTTGACCCTTAAGAAATTGTAATTAATGCTGTCACGTAACAAATCTGTTCAAATATAAAATGAAATGAGTTGCTAATTACTACATTGAAATAAAAATGTAAAGCCTGTACAAATATTAGAAATCGTGAATATAAATAATTAGGAATCATGTAAAAAAAATGTAATAAAATAAAAACGGTGCACATTTAATTTATCTATTATAACACTTATGTAGTTTTGTTCGCTTAGCTGTTTCCTTATAAAAGTCCAAAAATGTGTCAAGTTTTTCGTCGTACATAGCCCCTTTTAAACCAACGCATGAACGCGCAATTATCTCAGATAACTCAATCCAGCCAGACTAATCATCAACAACAGGTGCGTTCAAAGAACCGAATTAGCCAGATCCTGATTAGCGCGATGATATAATCTTGGATGTGACATTTCATCTCGGATGTAATAAGCGACGTACGAAGAACGGGCCCCTGGACTATTTATGTTGTTGTTGTTTTATGCGGCAGTCGTCCGTGAGGGGCTGCCGCTTTTACTTTCATTTTGTGTTTGTTTATTTGATTATTAAAGTTTTATGTTTGAATGTTCGCCGGTTCCCGTCTCCTTCTTCCCAGAGCTACGAACTTTGTTACAATTAACTTTTAAGTGTTTATTGCATATATATTTGCGACTATAGATTTCAATTTCAATACCTATCCTTAAAGGCCCTTTTCCCAACACAGTAGCACGTACACACCCCAGACTTTCTATATTTACACACTCCTATCTATAGTCTGACGTTTTTTGTTTTTTTTTTTACAGAAAGGTTTGCATATTTTTACAAAATGTATAATAATACATTTTCTGATTAATGGAGAGACAAAAAAAATAGATACACAAAATCCCTTCTGTATAAACTTGACTCTAATATGTCAGCAAAAGAAACAAGAATTTTGAACCTGGCTTTATCCAATATTCAGATTTCTGTTCTGGAAATGTATGCAAATTAGTGCCTGTGTAATTAGATAATGCCTCTTTTGCTTATTTAAGCATAACATTTCATAAAACATGTAATACAAAAAAAATGTTTGGAATTTTAATGTTATCAGTCAAGTATGGTGATATTTATTAGTTACATTTTTTACCCTATTCACTTGGGGTGTTTTGCCTTAAGTGCATGTAATGTGAAGGTCATGTGACATCAGAAATCAGGCTGACAGTTTCACTTACCATACTACCTTCATCTCCCGGAAATCCAGGATGACCCTTCTGACCTTTATATCCCTAAATAATAAAAGAAAACATGGATACTGACACATAAAACCTGCATAGGCAGCATTTCTTGAAAACATCATAGCCATGTTCCTGGTGCGAAGGCTGTTCAAAAATCTAGCTGCCTTCTAACTAAGATACCTCATTTTAGTCAAATTGCATTTGTCACATTTAGTCACAATGCATTTATCATTCAGATAATGACATAATGCGTCAAGCTCAGTTAGAAAAAATCCATCCAAGATAAACAAAGCAAGAGAAAATATGTAAACCCAAAAAAATTATTTTCTACATTATCAGAATTGAGGGGCTTTGACCTTTTGACCCGAGCTTTCAGGGTGTCCTCGTGGTCCAGGTACACCGGTGCACGAACAAGGCACATCACAGCATTTCCTCAGCGCTACTGTTTCCTGAGGGGAGAGCAAGGCGCACAATGAGTGAAACTGTTTGTATTTTGTTGTTGAAGTCACAAGCCATGCATCCAATCAAATTTTAGGGTATTTTACTACAAATGTATCCGTCACTTGGTAGTAGCTTGAAAAATTAGACAGGTGGCATCCCTTAAAATTATAAACACATATACAAAAGTTGCCAAAGTTTACATATTTGTCCAGTTGCAATGATTTGTGTCGACCACAATGTGTTTTGTGTGGTGATTTATAGTCTACCAAGAGCATCTGGAAATCAAAGATGTTAATAAACAATTAAATTAATTAAAACATAATCAATATTTGATGATTGTACAATAAACAAATGTTAAATTTGGCTCCAGAAACAAAGGCCACAAGAAAAAAGAAAGGCCACAAAGCAGAATGCATTTAAAATAGTAGAAGAGCTAATTTCAAAGACACAATCAGCAGTGCACTGACCCCTAGTTTACACATCAGAAATGAGCACACATGGGTTTAGTACAGAGTGACTGCAGAGGAAATGGTTCAGGGTCACAGTCTTTGCCTTAAACATTTTGTGGAAGAAACGTCCCACAAAAAAGACAGGGAAAACATGGCATAGGCATTCATGGGGGCTACTTATACAAAATTGCAAATTAAGATAAAAGGTAGTGTTTCCAAATCAAACTAAACAAAACCAAAATGCAATTGCATCCTTTTACAAAATGTATTAAAGTTCTGCACACAACTGAGTTTTGGGTGGATCAATCTTGAAATACTTTACTTTGCAATGGCTCAGTTTTTATGGTTAAGATATAAAGTGTGGACTGTGAAAACGGAGGTATAATCCGAAAACAATGATGCATGTTTAGTGATGTGATATGGTACCCACAGATATATATGGCTGTACCAGCATTGTTGTGCCTCCTATTCACTTTCATAGTGTTGTTTAAATGCTACTTTGTACACTCCTAATATTACATTACACATATGACAGAAAATGGACTCCTTCTTGTTTAGCGGCAAAACAGAACAATTGTGCTGTCTGAATATATGGAATAACAATTTCGAGTGTGACCTGGATGCACCAGCAATTGGAGGGATATTTTGCTAATAAAATTGTAACTTTTTAATGTTTAGTCTCTTGGTATACCTCAGAGAGCTTACATTTTACCCATATGCAGTAAGGTGATTTAAGCGTTTTCAGACATTTCAATGTGAGCGAACAACATTTGGAAACCACTTGAAAGCAGAAGAGTGGACAAAACGAAAACACCGTTTTCAAATACATCCAGATTAATGTGGACATAGCCAAAGACATCACTTACCACTTTGCTTAAGTCTCTCTGAACTCGCCATTAAATGCTTAATGTTATCATCCAACCCATCTGTGAAGATTATCAAAACCTAGACACAAACATACGATTAAATGTCAGGAGATTTAGCAGCAGCATTCTGCCTGAATACCATTTTCTGAGTACCATCAACTGAATGAGCAATAAATACTTAATGCATTCTAGGTGGTATTAGCATTTAAAATTCATATTATTTTTTCCAATAGTGCTCTTACAGATGCAATTTCATTTTAAAGCATCATTTTGGGTAAAATATCATGCCAAACGCCAAGTGCATAGTGTTTCTTTGTTGTGTAAATGACAGTAAATGACTATGTTTCTTATGAGAGTCTTTCAGTAAAACATAAAATCATTTGAAAGTAACATCAGCAGAGGTCCTCCTGCTCAATTAAGGGAACATTAACAAAGAATATAATATAGCTGATAGTAATTTTGATGGTAAGTTTTATATCTCGAAAACACTCCCACCTTTGCCTTGGCTTTGGAGGAGGCTAACAGTTCTCTGAAGGAATCTAACAGAACCCCGTTGAAGGACAGGGGTGCCGTAGGTTGAAATGACATCACTTTCTTGACCACATCCTCGCTGTACTTCTCAAAGCCAAAATCATTCAGAACACTCCTATCTAGCCTATAGCCAAATCTAGTTGTAATCTTGCCCTTTTTGATGCAGCACAGATCACCCATCATGGAGATATGGTGGATGGCTGCAGAAACCAACGGTTCCACCTGAGGTCTGAACAGAGTTTGCGTGCTTGTTCGTCTGGACACGTCAAACCCAAAGGCAATGTCAATATCACAGTCTGTTCGAACAAAACAATGGGTCACAATCTTCAAGAAAGATTACAGACAAAATATTATAAATGCTTATCATTAATAAATATGCATACATAGTATATATGTACAGTCTACAGTATATTACCATGTTAGAGAAAGTTTTAACAACAGATTCCCAAAATCACAGAACAGTTTCCTAATTAACTGACCTCATCAATTTCTTAGACTATTGCTATCAGTTAATTTACATGTTTTAAGCATTTACTGTACCTTTTGTTTTATATTTTTAGAAAAACTTCTCCAGTTAAATCATATTTAAAAAAAAAAAAAAAACTAACAAAAAAAACACTTATTTAAAAATCAGTTATCTGGAGAGGTCTAATGCCAGCTAATCAATTACAAGAATCTGCCAAAACGTACATCCTAAATTTACACAGCTGTGTAATTCATTTTTAGACAGGAAAAACTAAATGTCTCTTCCCTCAAGAGACACAACATTTAAACACAGCAATATCTATAAGATGAATTTGAAACAATATGGTGTATTTATTTATTTATTTGATTGCTTGTAGATATTAGGAAGCATCTATATCTCTAGTGGAAATCAAAGATAAGATAAGAAGACTGAACCGAGATAAAGAATGAACAGTGTGTGATTCACTTTCCATCTTCCTTTTAACTATTAATCTGTTCCAAAACCTATTGAGCTTCCTCATCAGATAGCAGGTCACACGGTATATGATAGTCATTTGGAGGCAAGAGGCATTAGGTTTAGGAACAGAGCTTATATGTAGAGTATTTGGTATATAATAATTACGAATTATGAATGCTATAATAAACTATAGTTACTTACCATATGGGGGTTGTGGTATTGGTCTTGTGTCTGTACAGAGTAAATTTAACACTTTCCTTATAGTTGTCTTCAGTTCAAGGCCTTCAAAAGTCTCAATAAGGACCCGATCAGCTGATCCAGCTATTTCACGCAGTTCAGATTTCTTTATTTCATCGCCAATCCCAATGGCAGTTATTGTTATGTTCTTGTTTCTGAGATACGCTAATGCGTTCAAGTCTTTCTCATCATTAGCTTTTCCATCTGTGATCAGCAGGAGATTCTGAGCGACTCTTTCATCTATTCTGGATCCATTCTCTCTTGTGAAGTAGTATCTAATATTTCTCAGTGCGTCCCAAGTACTTGTACCCTGCTTTCGTTGTCTAATTTTGTTTATAGCTTCCTCCACTTCTGCAAAACTAGTGTATGTGTTCAGGTAAAAGTGATGCAGGAGTATATCGCTGAACTGGGCAACACCCACTCGCCATTTGTCTTGAGCAATATCCAGCTCTCTCACAATGCCAATCATGGTTTTTTTGAGAGTATTCCAACTTGGTTCGTCAATAGACTCTGATCCATCAATTAAAAAAACAAGGTCTGATACCTCCATCTCACAAACTAGGAAACAAAAAAAAACATTAATGGACAGTTTTAGGAAGCAACATTACAACTGTAGATTGGCAGTTTCAGATCACGCATTTGTACCGATAGTTAGAGATAGTTCAGTAGGTGGTCTAAGACACATAAGCAATCCACACCTGGACAAGCAATCATGGATGAAGCAACCATGAGACACAAACACTAAGCATCATATGACGACGAAGATTTTTGAAGTGAATTATATTGCCATATATCATGAAGCGTTGATTGGATTTATATCTGTATTTAAGTTACGTATAATTGGACATCGATCTGATCAATCAAGATGCATGAAATAACTAAGCAGAAATAGTCACTTAAAGTCAACTTACTCTATTGAAAAAGCAGTTATTGACAAAAATGTAGTGGTCAACATATTTTTAAATATATATAATTCCTTTGATATCATTTAATCAGAAGATACATTCACATAGAACGTTGAGTTCATTTCCAGAAAAAATGTATGGCACAAAGTGTTTGGTGATAAGAATAAGATTTACTTGGTTTGGTAAGATCGCAGAGCTCTTGGGTGATCCGTTTTTGTAGTCCACGCAGATCCTGGTAGGTCTTTGCATAGTGCACTGTTCCTTTCTTTCCCACCATCTCCTTTAGCTGTTCTGCATCTGCATCTTCAGTACCAATAGCAAAAAAGTTGACCTCTGAATTTGCCAGGGATTCAAGCCATGTTGCCAGACCACTTAAGTCATTAACCTTGCCGTCTGTAATCAGAAATAGCACTTGGGGAACATTCTTTGCCCGTCGTCCACCATGTGTTCCACCAAAGTAGGAGAGTGTATAGTTCAGGGCTCGGACCGTGTTTCTGCTTCCTCCTGAAGTTTTGAGGTTTGAGATAACCCTCAGAATATCAGTTTGACTGTAGTACTGTTTTAGTGTGAACTCTGAATGAGGGTTATTAGAGTAGGTGACAGCTCCAAATCGTACCCGTTTTTCTCCAACCACAGATTTGCTCACCGTATATTTCATTAAGTTTATCATTTCCTGGAAACCATCTTTATTTGGACTTCCGGAGGCATCCATAAGGAAGATTATATCGATCAATTCTGGTGTCTTGCATTCTGGAAAGATATATGATGTTAATGTTAGAAGTCATTTGGAAAATCCACCTTTGCTAATATTTGAAGTGTTTTTTACTATAATACACATGAAAGCTGACAAGCATTTAGCAGATGTACACATTAAAAATGTGCAGTCCTTCTCTTTTGGCAAAACAGTCATAAGCCATAAATGTCTACATGTTGTTGGTGGTCAGATTCAGATGGTCAGGTGGTAAATGTGTGCACTGCTACACTAGCATGTAGATGCCCTCAAAGATAACATACATTGACTAAAAGTCACAGAACGTTTTTTTCAAGGGATTTAACATCAACTGACAGAAGTTACTGACATGATGTGATCTCTCCTTAAAATCTCAGATTTGGTTTACATACCTGTGTTGCAGATCTTTAGAAGGATGTCATTGCTTAATTCTTTTGGGGATGCAACTGCGTCTTCAAAGAACACTCCATCATGGGATCCAGCAATGGCAAGAATCTGAGATTTGTTTGCATGTCTCATACCAATAGCATTAATGTTGATGAAATTGTCTCTCAAGACTTTAGCAGGCTCAGATACATCATCCCTACTCTCTCCATCTGTAAGAAGTATCAAGAACTTTAAAGCACTGGCGCGTCCTCCTTTAGAAATGTTGAAAGATTGTAATACTTCTTTAAGTGCTTTTCCAGTGTACATTTTTCCATTCATCTGTTCAATATTTCTAATTTTCTGTAATAATACAGCTTTATCATCAAATGTATTTAAGGAAAACTCCTCCTTTGGGTCTGTGCCGTACTGAACAACTGCAACACGCTCCTTGTCCGGTCCAATTACAAACCTATCTATCACAAGCTTCATTATGTCCTTCATATTTTCAAAGTCCTTAGCACTAACGCTTTCTGATCCATCAAGCAGGAAGACAACATCTGCAAAAAGACCTTCACAACCTAAAAATAAGAAATTCATAAAGTGATCACTCGTTCTGTGAAAGGAATCTTGAAACAAATTCTATTTAGGCCAAGAGAAAAAAATGTATCTGCATGCACTGTATTATTTTATCACCCATTCAATTAAAAAATTGTGCAAATCAGGTAACAGTGCAAACATACAGTATAAACATATGCCAATCATCGAATGTCTCACCTTCAAAGGAGCATATTTCTGTAATGATGTCTTTCTTGATTTCATCAAGGAAATCATAGTTTTTGACATAAAATGTTCTTTGTTGGCTGCCAGATATTAATTCCAGCTCTGGCTCAGATGCATCTTTCACACCAATAGCATAAATGGTGACATTCTGTTCTGTTCTCAGAAGTTTAGCAGGGACTTCTACCGACTCTTCTGTCCCTCTCGACTCGCCATCTGTGATGACAATCAGGAGCTTACGAACTTTTTCCCCACGTGTTCGTACAGCTTCTTCGAATAGCGGGATCATTTCTCTCAACCCCAAATCAGTCCTGGTGCCCCCTCCCTCCATAATGAGGGCATTCACTGCCTTTTCGATATCAGCTTTTGTGTTATAGTCATGTAATCGGAAAACTGTGGTTGCGCTGCTTGCAAATTTTACCAATCCAAAGCGCACATGGTTATTTCCAACCTCAAATGCTTCAAGCCATTGCTTAGTAAAGTTCTTCATATCATCAAACTCATCATAGGATATACTTCCTGATTCATCCAGAAGAAAGTATATGTCGGCTTTGGTTGTTTGCTTGCAACCTGCAGTGGAGTGAAATTTTGAGTATTCAGATATGAAATTTGTATTATAATTTTTTTCATCATCACTCTGCTCTTAGGGCCAGTAATTTAAAAAAGAATGAGTAAAAACATCGTACTAACCTTGTAAAACAAAGCTCTGTGAGACTCTAGGTATGATGGAATCTGTGATTTCATTGCAAAGTGTTTTGGTTAAAATATTTGAAAGTGAATTTAGTTTATCAAAGTCTTCCACGTTGAATACAAACTTTTTATATGGGTAGGATGCAATCTCTCTCAAGTCATCCTCCTCTGTGTCTTTGATACCAAGCGCAAATATAGTGACGCCAGATCGCCGCAATGCTGCCGCAGCCCTGGCCACCTTATCTGTTGATTTCCCATCAGTGATAACAACAGCAACCTGCTGAACATGCTGATCTCTTCTACTGCCTCTTGCTTTGGTGAACACATGCTCTTTGGCAAACTTGAGAGCAGCTCCAGTGTATGTTTTACCACGACCATATGGCATGCTGCTGATGTAGCGCAGGATGTCAGTCTTATCATCGAAGGTGTTGAAGTACACATCAGCTCGAGGGAAGTCACTATAGAGAACCACAGCTATTTTTATTTTTCCCTCACCTACATCAAGACCTCCGATGGTGTTCTCGAGAAAGTCGCGTACAAGTTGGAAGTTTTTGGATCTGATACTGCTGGACTGATCAACAATAAAAGCGATATCTGCCACCACGTCAAACATGCACTCTGTCAAAAAAAATATGAGAACTTTATAACACCAGAGTCTTTAGGATTATGTACTACATAATAGTTTTTCAAGTTAAAACTCTAAACAAAGGAGAAAATGAGAAAAGTTTATGGGTTTTTTGGAAAGAATAATAGATAATGCATGCACTCACCCCTTGCGACAGCAGCATCTTCCCATGTGTCAATGGCAGACTTAATTTGCTGTTGTACTTGTTGGATGTTACCTACTAACTTGTAGCTGTGTGGTTGACTAGAGATGTACTTCATTTCATGTGCATCAGCTTTGCTCAAGCCAACAGCAAAAACTGTCACTGCATCTGTTTTGATTGTGCGGGATGCTTGGACGACACCATCGGCAGATTCTCCAGCTGAAATGACTAACAGAAATTGCTTAAAGCCTTCAGAGACACGGCTTCCAGTGACATTACTGAAGAAATTTTTATGAGCATATTCAATTGCATTGCCAATTCTACGCTTCCCTGTAGGCCTCAGTGTCAGGCTGCGAATAGATGACAAAATCTCATTTCTAGCCTTATCAGTATTTAGCAGGAACTCCTCTTTGACATTTTCACTGAACTGAGCCAGGCCGACACGATTAGTATTCTTTCCCACGTTGAGCTGCTGGATCAGTCTTGAGAGGAAATTCTTTATTGTTTGCTGCTCTTGTCTAGATGCTGAACTATCAACCAATATTAAGAGATCAGCAAATTTTGGCACAAAAGCTAAAGAGAATGGAAACAAAGGAATAGAATTACTTGCATCTAAACCATAAATCAATAAATGGTCCCATACTTGAGCACAGACAACAGTAGATTGTAGTTCACTGTGATGGGACTCAAAGCTAGTAGATGTTTTTGTAATAATTTTAAGGTTTTCATATTCAACAATCCCACAGTATAGACACAAATAGGAAAGCATACCAAATAAAATCTGTTACCTTGTGATTGGAGCGTCACAGTAAAGCACACCTTGTTGCGCAGACTTTCTTTTAGACCTTGCAGTTCTTGATAACTGTCAATACTGAATAAGAACTCTTCATGTGGGATATTAGCAATGGTATGCAGTTTTTCCATGTTGCCCCTTCCCACCCTGATGACAAAGATGGAAACTCCTAGGTTTCGTAGTCTCTGGGAAGGTTCCTCCACATCATCATTTGATTCCCCATCTGTGATGACTATGGCAATGCCAGGAACATTCTGTCTGGCCAGTCTAAAGTAATTATCACGGATGAAAGTCAGAGCCAGACCAGTGTTGGTGCTTCCTCTACGGTAGATGAGATCAGTCAACTTTTGGTGCAGATCTCTCTTATCTGAATAGTCACCGAGCAGGAACTCTTGGTACGGCCTGTCACTGTACTGAGCAAGTCCCACTCTCACCTTGTCGGGTCTAAGGTTAAAACTATCCACAAAAGAATGGAGGAACTTCCTCACTTCTTCAAAATCACTCTCTCCAATGCTACCAGACGAGTCAACAAGGAGCACAATGTCTGCCTGAGCAGTCTGGTTGCAGCCTAGGCAAATAGAAGAATTTTAGATAGAACTTTGACCACTTGATTCTGCTCTTAATTCTTATGTTTGCACAAATAAAATAATACAAAGGTCATTTTAATGGTGTAATCAGTTTTTGCTGTAAATGTGCCACTGTTGTTATGTTGCCTTAACCACAATATTTTTAAAAGTCAGCCGGTTTTGACTCAACCTTCTCTGTATTTTCTACCTAATCAGACTTAAAAAGAAAAACTAATCAGACTTTAAACGAAAAAGCTATTTCCTACAGAAAAATCTTTTAAACTTCCATGATAAACGTCTCAGGTAACGCATAGATCGTGTGTGTCATCAGATGTTAAACAACGTCAACACGGATGCACACATCCTTAAACGCTTTGCTAGTACTCGCCATAATGAGATAAATAGAGATCGCTCTGACCACAGAAATGCACGCTTCAAACAAAACAGTCAATGAAGACGAAGAAGAGAATGATGTGTGCTCCCGGCGCCTATTTATACTATAGTCGCACCGGTAGTGACGTCATGGCTGTCGCCGGCCAACGAGTTGGTGTTTTTTCAATGTATGCTTCAGACACGGGTCACGACGAGGCGTTCCCCATAGCGACCCCTAGAGGACGCAGTTCGAAGTTCCCATGAAAGGGAACTTCTGAGTTTCCAAGTTATGTGCATCAAAATCAGCACAGACCTTCAGGCTGTGCTGACTTGGTTTGCATTATTTCTTGTAAAGTATTAGACTTGGACTTGGACAAAAATCCCCCCCAAACCCAATTTACATTGACAGAGCGTTCTGAATCTTGCTTGGAACTGTTTTTGATTTGATACAAATGTTCAAATATTTGATACAACTATACAACCTTCGGACTCCAAACCAACCCTCAAAATGTATTAAACACCCAACCAAGACTTTGTCAAACTAATATTCAAAGTTTCTAAAAAATACCTTGAATATAAGTCAATAAAGAGCTTAAGGGTTTTGTTGCAACTGGCTACTGATCTCTCAGTAGGTTCTTTCATTAAAAAATTAACAGTAAAGACGTGACCCAGAAGTGCTGCACTACTACATTTAATGCACATAATTAATAGTTTTACAATGTAATATGTTACCTCTTGACATCAGGATGACCTCTTTTTGTGTTTCCTCTACAGTGGTACACACTTTCCGGATTACACTCTGAGAGATTCCCTGCAGAGTTGCAAAGTCTGATACGCTGTAGACGTGCTGATCATACGGCTCGCTCGCGATCTGTCTCAGTAACGTTTCGTTTGCATCTTTGATCCCAATGGCGAATATTTTGATTCCCCTTTGCCTCAGCTCCTGAGCCTGTGACTTGACCTCATCTTGAGAGTCACCATCTGTGATAACAATGGCAATCTGAGGAACATTCTGCTGTGCTCGACTTCCGGCCTTTTCAACAAAGTGTTGTTTCAGCATGAACTCCAAACCCTTGCCGGTAAACTTCCCGCCGGTTTTATAACGAAGCTTTTGGATGTAGCTGAGAATTTCCTCTTTATTCTGGTAAGTGCTGAGCGAAAATTCAGTATACGGCGTGTCACTGTACTGGACCAAACCGATCCTGATTCTATCAGGAGCAACTTCAAAGTTCTCTACGAGCGAGGAGAGGAATTCACGGATTTGTAGGAAGTTCGCCGGCCCAATACTGTTTGAGCCATCCACCAGGAATACAATGTCAGCCACTGTGTTCTGTGCACAGACTGAGAAAAGAAAACAACAATCAGAATTGAAAATAAATTTAGCAATAATCTAATCTAGTAAATTCTGTCCCTACCAATGTTTTGGCCATTGCTGACAAGAAAACTTAATGACAGAACAAGAAAGCCAAGTAATCCCCACTCCTTCTCCATGCTTGTTCCCTGAAAGAAAGCAACCAATGATGTTAAAAGTTTCTGCACAATTTGCATCACCAAACAGAATTACAAATATAATATGCATGTAAAAAAAAAATTATACAAGTTGAAAGAGAATGAGATCTTTGCATTTTCCCACTGATCTTTCCTGTTTTATATGAAAATAACAAACAGAATATTTGTAAAGACTGATATATTGAGATATGTGAGCTACCGTTTTTGTGAGTTACTGGCCTACGACCATTTATACTTCTTAGCACACAAAGGCCTCGTCCCAAATGGCGCACTTCATGTTTATTTGTGTAAACAATGGCCATTAGGTCAGCAAAATCACAAACTATTTTAAACAGATCAAATGCACACCACCAGTACAGCATGCTTGCAGCAGCATTTGCCGAAATTACATTTTGGTCTTGTGGATTTGTTACACTGCACACAAACGGAGCAACTACAAATCTATACATATATTTAACAAATCTTCAGATACAAAAATATGTAATGTATGCATGTCATGTTTCTCAGATAAACATTTCAAGGATGAGCTAAAACACATCCACTGTTGTCTGATTGTTTATGTAGGACAGCACTGAGAGGGTTCTCCTCTTAAGGGCTAATGTTTGTGGATCGTCTCTCAATTACTCTTACATCCTCAGAACATCTGCCTACAGTTAAACAAAACATTTATTTGAGATGAACATCCAGACCGGCAGATGAAGAACAGGCAGACATCTCAAGCATCTCAAGGACAGATGGTTTAGAAACATCATTCACTTTCAGGTTATTCAGTGTTTCATGTTCACAATTAGTGAACATAAATGTAAATAAATGATAAACTACTACAAAATGATAAACTATTATGATTCATTTTATCAGTCTTCAATATTATTTAATCACCGGTTTTACAAAATATGGTAACGCTGTAGATTACAGCCCGCAATTTACAGTGTAAGTAAACCGAATTTACAGCGTACCTGTAATTATAGTGTACCTATACAGTAGCCTGTCTGCAACATTTAGGGAATAAAGAGGTATTAACCTGGAAAATTACAAATTATTTATACTAAGTATATTGAAACTAAGGGGTACCTATTTTAATATTTATATTTATAATACTGTACGTTGAACCGACTATGTCTGTCAGCCGTTATACTGTTTTAAGTTCCCTTAAATTAGTTGTTATTTTTTAAAGTCTAATAAATGTTAAAATTGATAGCTCTCAGTTATACTGTAATGTTGAATGGCTAGTCAATGGTTAAATAATGGGGGAAAACAACAATAGAGGCATCAGTAATATTGTTATCAGTGATACTTGTCTTCAGTCATAAAAAAGATGCCATTAAACAAATATTAAAAATATACTGTTCTTTATGCTGTTTCTACATTAATTTGAATTCATTCAATTCATTAAATTCATTAAAGATTGAATGTGAAATTATTGTAATATAAAATTATATTTAAAAACTTTAATGTTAGGTGGGATTAATCGTGATTAATTTAAGAAAAAAAGGTGTGATTAATTAGTTAATTTTTTAATAGACTGACAGCGCTAATATATATATATATATATATATATATATACCTAGAATTACTACTAAATTTAAATTAAATCATATTTAAATTAAAATTAAAATCAATTATAGGAATTATTTAATTCAATTTTACATTTTATAAGTGAAGACTTAGCATTTAGTCAACATAAACCTTGTCTTGGTATCATTTTATCTTGAAATGTAACCAAACACTCATATTTTCAAATGCTATTCAACAGGCAAGTTTCACACTAAAACTTTTCTAATATTTCTAATTCATATTCATCCCAAGCCAGTAACAATAACGGAAGCAGAGCTCCTAGAGATTTGAAATGCAGCTCCAAATGTGTCCCCAGTTTTAGCAAAGGATTGTCAGCCAGCTCTATGCTTCTTTCCTAATGTGTTTAAAATCAGGCCTGAATCTATGAAAATACTGGCTTGTGAACATGACACTCATGATAGATCTGAATCCAGAAAAACAGACTTGAATTAAACACATAAATAAAATCTATGCTTAAGATTGCTTTAATAGTTTTTTAAACAAACCTGAAAAACTCAGTCATCTTTTCTGTGAAGTATTTCTTATAAACATAGGCATTCTCACAAACGAATGATTTTAAAAAATACTATAAATCATGTGATTACCTTGGTACAAACAGCTCTGAATATAATCTAAATATAATAAAGGAAGAGAGTAAAGAGGTGAACTTACACAGAGCCCAGGCATGGATGGGATGAGTCCAACCCGAAGACTCTGAATGAGAAACTAAAAATCAGAAACTGTTCATACAAACTTATCAAACCACTCCTCAACACCACAATTTCCATTTTAGGAGAAGATGACTTCAAAAACATGTATATACAGACCCACAAGTGCATGATAGATTTATCTTTTGTTTATCCTCACCATTAAATAGCTGGAACGCAGTGTGTTCACATTCCCCTTTTGGATTATTGCAGATGTTGACAGCTTTGTGTTTGTTGCTTCCTTAAATTCTTAGTTTAATCTAATTTAGTTCACCAAAAAAGGAAAATCATGTCATAATTTCTCACCCTCATGTCATTCCACGCCTTTAAGTGGTTGTTTTCTCTGTTGAATAAACTCTACAATGTGCAAAAAAAAAAGCATTATACTGATTATGTGCTAAATTTCCAAATCTTCTCAACTTATTTTATAGCTTTAATATCATTCACATTCAAGTTGGCACTCTGTAATGGATAAAGGCATTTGTGAGAACCAATGGCATTTGGTATCAAATACATGAAATCTGGTGTTTATAATCATAAAAAAACATTATTAATAATTGAGCACCAACAATAATTGAGCAGCAAATCAGTATATTAGAACGATTCCTGAAGTGACACTGAAGACACAAAAATTCAGCTTTGCATCATAGAAATAAATTACATTTTTAAATATATTCAAATAGGAAACAGTTCTTTTAAATTGCAATAATATTTCACAATATTCCTGTTATTACTGTATTTGTTATCAAATAAATGCAGCCTCAGTGAGCATAAGAGACTTCTTTCAAAAAAAAACAAAAAAAATCTTAATTATTTCAAACTTTTGGTCACCAGGGTTGCATGGAGCAGCTGAGATCATGTTCTCATGAGATCACATGACCAGTTGAATCCTACTCTCCATAACCAGTCTGTTATCAGCCACTTCACTTCATGGAAGACCACAAGAAAGCATTCTGGCTTCAGATCCCAGCTGCTCTTCCAAACAACATGTGTCTTGTCTAATGCAGTCTGTATACAGAAAACACAACATAGACACATTCCTACACCACATATAAGGCATGACATGCTGTAAACATGGATAAACAAAACTAGCATTTTAGCATTGTTTATGTCAGGCAAGAAAAGCATTTTAAAAGGTGTTAGAACCCAAAAATGGTCATTTACCATGAACCTATCATTCATTACTTGATTCACATAGCTCAGGTTCAGATGTGTTTGGATGGGTACAGTGTTGGGTTGGTTATATCTCAGTTATCAAAAATAACTCAGATCCTCATTAAAGCTAAAGTCACTTGGCTGATTCCTTCGTTTGTGCATTTTTAACACAATATTATTTATATCGTTAGCTCTCAAGAGGTAGGTCACTCACCAATGACTGAGAAAAACTGAGCTCACTTTTCCCGAAGGAGGGGAGAGGGCAGGACTCTGCTTTTGACTGGTAAGCTCATATATTACTGTATTTACAATGATAATATGCATTTATTTGATAGAATTATAATTTTGAAATGTAAAAGCACAGCAACTAAGCCAATAACCTGTTATTTGACAAAATATGTAAAAACTGCATTTAGCATATGCTATGTTGCTTGAAAAACACTCTGCATGCATGCAGACTTGAATAAAAGTGTCATTTGAGTAAATTTATGTTTTGATATTGTGAAATAGATATTATTGCAGTGCAAACAACTGTGTGCATAAAAACGTATTTCTTTGTTTCAGTTTCTGATGAAGATTATGGACCACCAGTGCTTGGCACAGAGGGGCCTCACATCTCCAGGAGGCAGGCCAGAGGAAGGTGATTCTTAACATAGGGGACAAAATCCTAGTGTTGCACAGAAGTGAAATGATACAAATTTGGAAGATGTGGAACATGTTCTATACTGTAATCACAAAAACGATATTTGGTCTCATTCGTTTATACCATTTTGCATATTACTAGTTGTGCATCTCAGAGACAAAAATAACAAATGAAGAAAATTAAGCAATAATCAAGAAAACTGCTATAGCATATAGAAAATGTGAATATTTTGGGTAATGTAGTTTATAAAACCTGTTATTGCAAAGGACACTTGTAGACGCTAAATAGGACAAGTCGCCTTCCTTCAGTTATATTTCAATAACTCTTGTATAGAAAATGGAATAGAGGAATTCTTTTTTCTACTGTAGTATATTCTGCCACCTAGGGGAATCAAACAAAATAATCAGCAGGTCCCTAGAGCACAACCTGAATAACAGACTTTCAAATACAGGACTCTGGAAAAAAATAATATCAAAAAGTACCTTTTTTTATGTTTATTATAATATTTTAAATACATATAATGTTATTTATGAAGTATTGCAATCTGATTTTCTTAGTTTGAGGGTTCTTGCTGTAAATTGACACCAACATTTTACATTTCTTCCACTGTATGTATGTGGGGTGAACATTTAAAATGGGGTATGGCAAATTTCAATCAAATTTCATGGTGGAATTTCAAAATATGCCCCAGAGTGGAAGGGGTACAATGGGGTTCAACTGGGTAAAATGAGATGACATTATTCTACTCACCCTTCAACCATCGAACATTAAAATTACATTTAAAAGTGTAAAAGAATAGTACCTTTAATAGACTATGAATAACCCCAAAAGTGCGATTCTTTCCACAGCAATAACGGACGGGTGAAATATCACTTTAGTAGTCTAATACAATATATATACAGTGGGTACGGAAAGTATTCAGACCCCCTTCCGTACCCACTGTATATATATATATATATATATATAAATATATATATATATATATATAGGCTTATATATATCTGTTTTATGTAACATACGTTGCCCTAGTCAAATATGTTTATAAACTTTAGCATTGCGTGATACCATGTCATACTATTTCAAAGTGATTTCCGTCATTTTGACAGATAGCCTAATAAATTGTATTTACCTGAGAAAACAAACAAACCTGGAAAGAGACGTGAGGATTTGAGAAGAAACACGAGAGATTCTTCGCGCATTCCAGTGAATTATTAATGGGATCTATAGTAAATTAAATCGGGAGAATAGACCACAAATGCGGGTGTTAATGTCAAGGCCTGACTGTATATTAGAAAACGTCTCAGGTTACTTATATAACCATGGTTCCCTGAGTAGGGAACAAGACACTGCGTCCTCTAGGGGTCGCTATGGGGAACGCCTCGTCGTGACCCGTGTCTGAAGCATACATTGAAAAGTGCATCTCATAGATGGAATGGTGCATCCCAAAACCAATATGTTTGAGAGTCACCAACTCGATCTAAGGATAAAGCTGGATTGGCTAGCAGTAAATCTCTAGCGGAGGGGGGCAAACACCCAGCTCGCAAACGAGAGGGGAGCTCGACCTACCACATGTTCCGATGCTGGAACAGCTAGCAATAATTTACTTAGCTGAGGGAGCACAGACCCAGCTCTCAACGAGAGAGGGGCCTCGCACAGCATGATCGTTAGAAATCAGAGGGTAAGCGTACTGCAAGCTAGCCAAAAAACTAGTGAAGGGCCTATGCTCACCTGATGCTGCTGGTTCCAGGTGCTCTGGGAAAAAAAACAGAGGGAGCACTGCCTGAGACAGCATTACACAAGAAGGTTCTCGCAAATGCCACCTATACTTCCCGCTCGATGCCTCAGCAAGAGGGGATATCCTGGAGCCCGGACATCCAGGAATTTTTTGCAGTGTCGTGCCGGGGGCCTGATGATCAAGAAGGCTCCCGCAGAAGCCTCTGACCTGGCCGCATGGTCCAGGAAGCATGAAGCCGGAACCAGGGCTATCATACCAGCTGGACACAATATCGACGAGTGAGGTAACACTGCAAGTCAAGCACCTGGTTTCTGAATCCAGCAAAGGGTTGCTCACAGAGGACCTACCTTAAAAAGGACAGAAACACACAGGTCCCGGAAAACGCTGCAAAGAAATCTCACAGAAGGATTATACACACATAACCACCAGCATATTAAATACATATATATATACACATATATATGCGCCGGAACCCCGTTCCAGAGGCGATTCCAGAGAAGCCTCTAGTTTGGACCATCAGTAAAGTGGTTGCTATGAAGTCATAGAACCAACCAAAACATCATAGGTCCATCGCCGGCCAACGAGTTGGTGTTTTTTCAATGTATGCTTCAGACACGGGCCACGACGAGGCATTCCCCATAGCGACCCCTAGAGGACGCAGTTAGAAGTTCCCTTGAAAGGGAACATCAAGATTTCAGTTATAAATAAAAAATAATATTTCTTCCTATCGTTTTTAGGGAGTTGGATGGGCCTGTGTGTGTTTGCACACAGATATAGATGTTTTGCACCCGTTTGGGAACCTGCTGATGAGGGCCGTGCACAGGGGGGTGGCCTGGTGGCTAGAGCCACTGCCCCTTTCCCCTCATCAGCTGAGGTGCCCCTCTCACCAATCCCCCACCCTCACCCCAGCTCAAAGCGTTCAGTTACCGCTCTGCTAAAGATCCGCTGATTCCGCTAATCCGCTCCGTGTTTTCCCGCCCGCTCCGAAGCATCACTCACAATCGGTGTGCTGCTATCTGGAGTGGAGACCACAGTTCCCGAAGGTCGTTCATTAACAGGTAGATGCATTACAATCCACATTACAGTCAGTGGATGATTCGCTGAATTAATAATTTGGTAGTTTGTTTTTGTATTTCTGTCGGTAAAGTGATTAAAAGTGATTACAACAAAATATCCACGTTCTTAAAATTAGAATGTCTGATCAAATTATTATACCCGATCAGATGAGGTGCCCCTCTCACCCCCCCCCACCCTCACCCCAGCTCAAAGCGTTCGGTTACCGCTCCGCTAAAGATCCGCTGATTCCGCTAATCCGCTCCGTGTTTTCCCGCCCGCTCCGAAGCATCACTCACAATCGGTGTGCTGCTATCTGGAGTGGAGACCACAGTTCCCGAAGGTCGTTCATTAACAGGTAGATGCATTACAATCCACATTACAGTCAGTGGATGATTCGCTGAATTAGTAATTTGGTAGTTTGTCTGTTCCTGCTCCGCTAAAGATCTGCTGATTCCGGTAATCCGCTCCGTGTTTTCCCGCCCGCTCCGCAGCATCACTCACAATCGGTGTGCCGCTATCTGGAGTGGAGACCACAGTTCCCGAAGGTCGTTCATTAACAGGTAGATGCATTACAATCCACATTACAGTCAGTGGATGATTCGCTGAATTAATAATTTGGTAGTTTGTTTTTGTATTTCTGTCGGTAAAGTGATTAAAAGTGATTACAACAAAATGTCCTCGTTCTTATAATTAGAATGTCTGATCAAATTATTATACCCGATCAGATCTAACATAACACAAAATTCGCAGTTGTGCCTTCACAAAAAAGAAGACAGAGACAGAGAGAAAGAGCGAAGGGAGGCTGCTAAAGGCAGTTCAACATTGCAAACATGAATTCAAAGATCCAGCAAGCCAGCAGGTAAATCATCATATAGAATATTTAGCAGTTTGTCACACTTTAATTCTTGTAATTAAGAATATTTCCCATTATAATCACTTGTCTTGGTACTAGTAATCTACAACACATCATATTTTATTAAAACCATATTAATAGTAGGCCTGTAAATAGTTTAAAAATAATATAAATGTTCTAAATTAGTTGTTTATTTGTATATAATATAGATTAATGCTGTAAAATATTAAAATAAATGTCTAATACTTATAGGGGAGAGTGGGCTAAGATTAGCCATTTTTTACTTATGTGGTCCTCAAGGGAAAATGACACAGAAATACAAAGAAAGTATCTATCCTATCCTATCCTAACCTATCCTAATGAAAGTATTCCTATCATTTTAAATAATCAGAATGTATCTATGACAAAGTGTTCTAAAAAACATGGCTTCTTATAAAAAAAGGGTTCTCATGGCTCAGTTTGCCCCCGGTTAGGGGTAAGTTGACCCCAGTCGAGTCAGTGGGTAAGATGCACCATCTGGGTGTAAAATGACCATCTGCCCAAATCTGATTCAAACCCATGTGAAATAAATAACAATTAAAAAACTAATTTAATAATTTCCTTTTACAAACAGTCATATTTATTTTCATAAAGCTAACTTTAACAACATAAAACCAACCAAATTAAGTTTAAATTTCAGTATTTAATTGTTTGCATTTCTGAAACAATATGTTGAACGCCAAAGTTGTAGCCTTCCTAAAAACAGACTAAACAGAGAGTTTGTTGGCCATTAGTGACTACAGGTGGAAAAATATATCTGATTATAATGTGATGAAAAACATTTTCTGATTCTTATCAGAGAAGGATTTGGTACACTGTCCCTATCAAATAAACTACAAATAATATGTATATATGATAAACTAAACCAGTAATATCACATTAAAACACCAGTTTATAATTCAGAGATTTAACTTAACTACAGTACCTTATGGTGAGGTAAGTTAAAATGAATAAAATACAATAAAATACATTTTAAAAAATAATAATAAAAATAAAGAAAAAAATGTGTTTTACATTTCGTTTTGACTCAAGTGGGGGGACAGGGGAAAAATAATCTAAACATCGAATCTCTATAATGGCTCAATCTTATTTAAAATCTGATATGTTTTAACTGCTTTTTTGCTTCTTTTTAATTTACACAGGGAATCAGATACACTTTTTAATTCAGAGTAAAATACAATAAAATCTGGTTTAGAAGCTGTAACTTAAGACTTGTGAATATGACTTTTCCTAGCAAGCAGAAGATTTTTACAGTATTATTTAAAAGAGCAGAGCAAGTGTTACAAAACAGAAACAGGACCATTTCTTCTGTAATATCAATGAGGTTATTAAAGGATGTAAAAATCTAAATTTGAAATCTCAGTCCAAAATGATACTGTGAAGGGACATCTAAAGAACTGATGAAGCACCGATTCATTTTCAGATCCAAAAAAAAAGAGCATTCTGGTTGAATACCCATAAACTTGGATACAAATAACTTATAAGGATAAAATTTGTGAAGCATTTTAGTATGAATTTATTTAACCTTGCTTGGTATTACAAAAATTATTATGAATAGACCATATATTACCAGAGAGAAATGGACTGAGCGACTGTGATTACCTGCATCATCTTCTTCTTTTATTGTTTATTGGCTGTTGGCAGAATAGCTTATTAGTGCATTACTGCCACCAACTGAACTGGAGTGTGGCGTGTCGTAGAGTGTGTAGCTACCAACTCTGCTGGAAATACAGATAAAAAAATCTGGGAGTCTTTTTTAATCACTATTTCATGTTGTGGTATAACTGCTGCTACTCCTGTTTTCTTAGATCCTGGATCCTTTGAACTATCTGTAAATATTTGTGTCATATATCATAACATTTCTGGTCAATATATTGATTGATTCTTATTTTTATTGGGTCACAAACCTGTTTCTTCACTTCTTATATCAAATGAAGGTCTATAGGCATTACAAACTTCCAAAGTGGAATTGCTGGCATTTGTATTGTATGACCATATTTTATATTATTAGATTGCGCCATTCACGTCTTTTCCCGATTACCTGCATCAGATACAGCATTCATTTTTCAGGTCAGTCTCATATTCACAATAAAACATTAGTTTAAATGTCCACTGAGGAAAGCCAAATCTTTTTCGTAGTATCCTTTCAACTGTTAAGGGATTTTCCAGCATAACGCTGGTCAATGCAATACAAGGTGTTGTTGAAAGTAAAAATCATATATGTGTATAGGTAGATGCCTTATTAGAGGCTCTTTCTATGGGCCACTATACATAATCCGTCTGCCATATTGGAACACTCAAAACACCGGTCTGTGAACACTGGAGAGCAAGTTGACTGTGCATCTGCAATGCAACTGTAGTTATAGGCATGCATGAATATCTATATCTGCAATAAACTTCAACAGATGATTTTGCTGAACTAACACAATACAAGATGAAGCCATTAGCAAACACGACATTAAAAAGTTACCAGAGTTTATAAAACCTGTAATATTGAGTTAATACATATTAACACACAAACCAACACATTTTTAACTGTCAAAGATTATCCCATTTCTTTGTGAATTTAAATGTTGGCGAATTTTACAACCAGATGCTGTGCAATGTTGTGGCATCTTGGAAAACTCGTTGATTTTTGACCATGAATGACAACACACAGACCGTTCCAAGATGGTAAATAAAATATTATTTATTGAATAATAATCAATAAACAACACCCATCATAAAAGTTGATAAACAATTCAGTCAAAAGTACAAAGGCAGTGCTCTGATACAGCATTAAAGTTATATAAAAATATAAAATTATGAAAGAGGACGTGTCTAGATTGTCTTAATGCAAGCTGAGGAGGATATTTTGAGTGGCCAAGGATCACAGCTGGAGAGCTACAGAAAATAGCTACAGAAAAAAGCCTTAAAAATGTATCAAACATCACCTATAGCACCGCATGTTGTTTGGGAGGGTTTCAAGAAAAAAACAGGAAACGTAAATGCTCTCACCCGAGAACAAACTCCAGCATATTCACTTGCCAGACACTACTGGGTCTTCAAACGGGACTGGGTTCTATGGTCAGATGAAATTAAAAAATGAGCATTTTAGCAGCAAACACTCAAGATGGGTTTGGTGCACACAGGGGTGAAAAAGTACCCTATGTGTACAATGAAATATACTGCTGCATCTTTAATGTTGTGGGCCTATTTTTCTGCCGGAGCTCCTGGACATCTTGTTCAGATTCATGATATCATGGATTCTATCAAATACCAACAGATAAAAAAATCTAAACCTGACTGCCTCTGTTAGAAATCTTTTAATGGGCCATAGTTAGATCTTCCAATAGGACTAAGATCCAAAAACAAACATCAAAATCAAAACAAAAAATGGGTCACTGAGCACAAAACGAAGGTTCTGCCCTGGCCAACCCAGTTGCCTGACCTGAACCCTATAGAAAATGAGTGGGGTGAACTGAGCTGTTATCTTGGGAAAACGAGGTCGCAAAAAGTATTGGATAAAAGGGTATGATTAATTGTGGTCAATGTGTATTAGAGAAAGACATTTATTTCATAATGAGATTTTCCCTCCATTTTAAATTCTTATTCCCTTCTTTAAATTCCCTTAGATCAAAGGGATTAATGCCGATTTTTTCCCACATGTTTCTTTGTTCACATTTACCAAGGGTGCCAACAATTCTCACCATGACTGTATCACAGTTTAGATGTTTGGAGATATTTTTTGGCCCTGAGACAGCGAATCTCACAGTCCTCCTGAGTGTTGAACCTGTTGCTGTTCCCGTCACAGCCTCCGTACCAGAACTGGACACATTCACCACTGCGGACTTCGAAAAACCATTTCATTGAAAAGTTTGAGCAAGTTCCTGCATCGAGTTTGAGCTGGCAAACATCTATAAGCAGAAAGAAAATAGAAATAAAGGTTTTAAGCAACACGCAGTGAAGATCAGGCTGATCAGTTTGAAGCCATTTAAAATAGTCACACTTTTGATACTTGCATATTTCCCCATGCATATTGAGGTCAGCAATAATTTTATACTTGATTTACATGATTGTTTTAGTGAATCAGGAATGCTCCTCATATGTATCTCCGTTTAAAAAAAAAAGCGATGAACCTGATTTAATTCTAAAAATTTAAAATATTTTATGGTTTGGGTTAGGTTGTAGGAATTATAATTAGCTTTAAATAAAAACAGTGGGAGTCTACGGCATATCCGTCAAGTAAATGTGTCTTTTACCCTTGAAACTGCAATCATCCTGTTGAAGATTTTCAGATTCTGTGGGAGAAATTTGAAGAATCTCAGAACACTATACAGGTAAATGGCCTACATAAACCATCCATTATATCCATTCAAATAGTATATGTACTAAGTAAATTAATTATAAATGGTTATATGCCTATATGTAAAAGAGGAAATGAAGCATAATGCATTATAACTTTAATATATTAATTCATGTATTAAATATTAATATATTAAAAATAATAATTAATTAACGCTCATGTTATGTTCCGGTCATTTTGGCCTGGAGAGGTTTTCCTTTTCCTAAAAAAATGTCTTAGCAACTTTACAGATCTTCTTTATGCACCAAGAGCTTGTAACACTCCAAAGAGAAAGGAAAAATTAAAATCGCATCATATGACGCCTTTAATGTTTTCGCATTGCACTAAAACCTAGTGACTTAGCTCACACAGGGTATAACTTCCCAAAAAAGTCAATAATTTTTATACAATTTTGATTATTTTTCCCACTGTTATACTTGTGGTATTCCTGGCCAAAAATGACCAGCCTACAAAAAGGCCAGTTTTCCTCTCATTGTGCTATATTACCAAATATTGGATTTATTCTATCCACTTATTTTCTTTCAATTAGCACAGGTTGTGTTTCTTTTTGAAACTGATTGATTGTAGGCCTCATTAATCTAAGCTTATGCACCTCAGTTTTTGAGTAAAAACTCCCAAAATAATCCAAAAATAATGCTTTTTGTTCACTCAAAAACTGAGGTGCATAAGCTCAGATCAATGAGGTCTATGACAAAACCTGCACTAATTCAAAGAAAACAAGTTGACCAAAAAAAATTAAAAACAAGGGTTAAATAAAAAAGTAAATGATCAGAATTTACATCAATAAAAAAATATGGATTATGAACAGCCTAAATATCAGTAAGCAAGTTTGGTAATTTTACCTGCAGACACACATTCCCTAAAGCACTCATCCTCTGTCAAGAATCGGTTTTCATTTCCGCCACAACCACCGTACCAGAAGTGCATGCATTTCTTAGTCTGCTGGCTGTAATACCATCTGGACATATACGATCCACAAGCACCGCCTGAATCTTTCTCAAGGAAGCATCGTGCTGTTGGAAACAAACAGTACACTCCATTAATTCCCTGCAGCACTGAATACTGAACTCTGTCAGAGAAACAGCAGAAAAGCTTGTGCATTTTTAATGTGAGTGAGGATACAGAACTACGCCAGAGATATGTGCAACTCCAAAAAAGCTAAATCAAGGGTTAAATTGGCCAGTAAGATCTAGATTCACCACCTTTAGTCTTTGAGGGCTCCGTTTTGTCCTTTTTATGCTCTTCTGTAAATTGTTCAGTGTCATCATATTCACTGGGTTCCATGATTGGTTCTGTGTTTTGCTGATCATAAAAATCTTCATATTCCTCCAGAGGTTCCTCTGTTCTGAAGGGCTCTTCGGTGGGCGCTTCAGTGGGCAGAATATCTCTGAATCACAGTTAGACACATTCATATCATTAAAAAGCACAGAATGTGTCCTGTACAGCTAATTAGTGCTCAGTATTGCAGCATCTGTTTGTATTTCAATGTGCAAATAAAAACAAAATATGGCTAATGAAGCCCAGGTTTCCCATTTCTGGCACAGTACAAAGACTCAAAACAGTAAAATTTTTAGACCCTAAAACGTTTGGATTATTAAACCCAGAGCTTAACCGACTGTGCCACACCACCTACAGTGTACACACAAAAACATGCAAAGAAAATGCTTCTCCTGCTACAGCCAAATGGTTTTGAAAACACACAATCCATGCACTAACCTTTGTGATTTTATGTCGGAAGACTGTTAGTAAATCACATTACCTCTCTGTGGTTTGTGGTCCAGAGTCAACAGGCCTCACCACAAAACCACGACAATCACGAGTCTGTATTGATGACCGGGATAAGATTCCTCCTGCAAAACAACAGCAGATACACAGCAGGGTTATTATCATTAACTAAAATTAAAAATAAAGCCATAAAAATACAATTGTTAATACTTAAATGTTAAATGAAATGAAATAAAATAATAAAGAAAAAAACC
This sequence comes from Sinocyclocheilus anshuiensis, assembly GCF_001515605.1. NCBI lineage: Eukaryota > Metazoa > Chordata > Actinopteri > Cypriniformes > Cyprinidae > Sinocyclocheilus > Sinocyclocheilus anshuiensis. Next base: position 81,602 of record NW_015536784.1, on the reverse strand, counting down.
TTGTTTTACGCTACTTTCGAAGGCTACATTTATCATTTTTGCTGAAGTACAAAAATAACAAAAACTAAAACTGAAATAAAAATCAATAAAAAATTAATAAAAACTATGTTAGCATCTGTTAATTTTCAGAGGAAAAAGTCTGCAAGTTTCAATAACAGGACAGGTTAGACCAGACCAGGATCTTTCGCAGTGGCCTTATGAAAACACAACCATGAATATTTCTTACTGTGGAGCATATGCAGGAAGGCGTAAGCGAAGCGTGTGCCATAATCTCTGTCATCCAGGAACACCAGGTGCTGCTCCAGAGGAGAACTGGTGAGCTCCTCCATCTGTGTCCAGTCGAATCTCTGTCCCGCCATGAGGATAAACATCACAACATTCTGACACTTACACAGTCTAGACAAATAATCAAGCTGAGCTTTGCTGTGCTCCGAATCTTCACCAAAAACAGCCATGACCATTCGTTTGCTTCGTGGTCTTTCTGCTTTAAGGATAATGTTAGTAATCAGCCTCTCCAAAGCAAACTCAGGATGGGATGTCCCGCCCACTTGCTTCACTGTGTTAGTAATATGCCTCTTCATGATATTGCGATCTTTAAATGTAGTGAAGCTGAACTCCTCGCTGATGTAAGATGAGCCGTAAACGGAGCTCTGCTGGTAGACGGACACTCTGGTTTTTCCGTCGGCTCTGCTCGGCTCGCTGCTCACACCGATCCGGTCCAACAGAGACAGCAGGAGCTCCTTCGTGTTTACATACTGTTGAGTGTTCAGGTTATCAGACCCATCCAGCAGCACAGACATGTCCAAATCCATCTGCAGGGGTGGAGGCCGGATTACACCGCACACTGGGTCTGGGTTACAACGATCTGGCAAGAGAGAATAAAAACCCTTGGCTTGTAATTAAAGACATCCATGATCCAAAACCTACCTACATAAGCCGCATCCTAACAGAAATGGAACCTCATCAGTGACTGATTCGGAACACTCTAGATAGGCAGCAACTCTGTGTGTCATACAAAAAGAGCTCTTCATTGACATAAGGAGTTGGCATGCTGACGTTGCTTTAGATAACAACACACTAATAAGCATAAAAATAAATCACATAAATATTGGTCAAAACGTTTTTGTTTTTTGTTTACAGTCAACATTTTTATAACTTCGTCTGCCATCATAGCTGCATTATGGGATTGACTTCTCATTAAGAAGTTGGCTTGCTGACATAACATAATGCTCTAATAAACAAAATTATTAATGCACATAAATATTGGTCACAACATGCATTTTTTTAATTTACAATCAACATTTCTCTAACTTCGTCCACCATAAATTTTTACTGAACTTGTTGCAATGCATTATGGGATTTACTTGCTGCCTTAGGGACCATTCACACAGAATGCGTTTCTGCATTTTCCTGGACTGCTTTTTCATTGTTTTTCTTCATAAACATAGGCTAGACAGACATGTTTGACCATGACAATCATATCTTGCATCTTTTGCAATTTGACACACATGACACCATATTCTAAAACACAGAGCTCAAGTTAAAATAAGTCATCTTGTAAAAAATGCATTTCTAGACCTTGAATGAATGTTCCCTTAGAAGCTGAATAAAATTAGGTATTTTTAGAGGCAGCGTAATGCTGCGTACATTTTGGAATGGCTTACACTTTGCATCAGAACCTTGTCTATGACTACTTAAAATGCTATCTACGTAGGTTTTGGATGAGAGTCTTCAATTTTATTCCTTTAAATGTTTGGATGCTCAGAGAGATGAAAAGGATCAAATGTGAATGTCTGCACTGGAGCTTACCAAAACAAATGATGCACTGTTTAATGCGATTCACTCCTCTGCCATCAACGATAATGTAGCTTCCTGTGTCATCAACCTGAGACAGATATTTGAGGTAGAAATTATCAACATGCAAATGGATGTGCAGAACTTTGGGAATGATGACATTCCAATTCCATGGAAATCTGAGGGCACAGAAATCTGCAAAATGTTCCACAGTTTTCCACAAATTGTTACATCTTGTATATTTGTTTATTAAATATTAGAGCTCATCTGCTTTCAGCTACCAAAAAGAGTGTAGTACTCATTCGTTGTCATCACAGTCACTAATGATGATTCAAATAATTTTCATAAATGAACTAAAATGATCTAAAGTGAATTGAATCAACACTGATCTGACTTGAGCTGAATAACGAGACTATTGACTTTTGTAGAGCTGGTTTCTAGCTGAATTAAGCTTGTTTTATAATTGATGAAATTTGAAATTTTGATGAAATTGAGTTGAATAATGACACTATTGTCTGTTTTGTGCTACTTTACAGCTTAAATTGTATTTGAAGAACTTTGCAACATTAACACTTATTTTCCCGTTTATTACTGTGGAGTAATATAAATAAATATAAATGAAGGTGACTTGCATTTTTTGCATTTGCAAATCTGATGTTTTCTTATCTACCTGCATTGCTCGGCTCACATCATCAGCAGGATTTAAGGCGATCACTCCGAGGCCAATGTCTGCAGCCTTGAACTCCAACATGGCTGTTGCAAGGCTCGATTCATCCCTCGACGGCCCGTTTGTGAAGAACACGGCCACTTTCCTCATAAGCCTGCCCTTTCGGACATGTTTGAAGATGTTCCGGGCCACAAAGCTCATGGCTTGTCCGATGTCTCTGGTTTTTGTGGTTCTCTCAAAAGCCAATGCTCTTACAGCTTCCAGAAGGCTCTTCGTCTTAAGGTGGTCTGTGAAACGGATCAGGTTCCTGGACTCACTGCTGTAGGAGATCACAGACACTCGAGCTCCCCATGGACAATTTGTTTCAGCAATGGAAATGTCTTCCAATAAAGATTGGGCCGCAGAACTCATCCGCTCGAACACTTGAGGAGTCACACCCGCAGACATGTCCAATGCTATCACCAGGTCTGTGGGGTAAACTGGACACCGGGTACCATTACCTGAAAGCATTTTGGAAAAGAAAAAAATAAATAAATAAAATTTACAATTCGCAAAAAGTTACTAATAAATGAGGCACTGAAATGTTAAAGTGTAAGGCAACGCATACCGGAGCAGCAAGCTGTGGAGACAAAATGAAAGATAAAATTTAGATGCATTTCAAATGATTTCAAGGTTTAACATACAGAAAGCTAAATGGCACATATAAGAGATCACGAAGAGAGAAATAAAATAATTGAATGAGATAATGCTAATGACTAAAATCACTAGCAGTCATTCTGCTTGGCATTCTTTGGATATTAGGCGCTCTGAACTTACGACAGTTTTTGCGTATGTGTTCGACCAGGTCACATTCCTTGACGTTCAGAAGCAGAAAATAAGGACAGAAGGAAAACAATCAAACTTTTGGAACAGATGAGTAATTTAATACTATTTAAAGATCATTTATCTTAATATGAACCTACAGGCATTGGACTGATTCCAGGAGCTCCTTTTTCACCCTAAAAATACAATTAAATTAAATAAATAATTAAATAAGTACATAAACAAACAAACAAATAAATATGAACAGAAGCATCTCAGTACACCTTATTTAAATTTGCTTAACCCTCTAGGCCCCTTCATTTTTGGGTCACACTTGAACGTGAACGTGACAGAAGCCTTGAAAGTGTTTTTTTTTTTTTTCAGGAAAATCTATGTAATATATTTTTGATTACTAGTTAGTATTGCGAGGGGAATTTATGATATTTGGCAATATTTATCAAATATTTATGAGCTTTTTTTTTTTTCAATTATATTAAAACTCTCAGCCCCTTCAGTTCCTCTTCAGGAACTTGAGCTGCGTCGAAAACGCTAGGGGAACACCTTCTGCGACCCACGCTCTGAATCACATGTGAAATCAGTCCAATAGCTGAACGGGACGTCACGGCGGATGACGTCATGACCAGGAAGCTATAAAAGCACGTGCGGCGGGGCCAGCGTCAGCTTTCTGTCATTCAGCAGAATGACAGTGTGTGTCTGTGTGTGTCAGTCATATTTATTGTTGTCTGTCTATTGTGAGAAAAAGTCTAATAAGCAGCTATGTCTAAGGCTCACGCTAAGACAAAGCATGCAAAGGGCGAGTGCAAGCCACGTTATAGGTTGTGTGTTCCTCCCTGCCCACGTTATATCACGAGTGGGGATACACACAGCCTGTGCATGATTTGCTTGGGAGCGAAGCACGCAGAGTCGCCTCTTGAGGGGGCCGGCTGCCCGCATTGCGAGCGCCTCCCACTGCGTACGCTTCGCTCCCGGAGGGCTCTCTTTGAGGAGGGAGCCTTCGCCAGCGTTCCTCGCGGTGCTGGCCCCGCTTCCGTCGAGTCGGAGCGGCGGCTGCATTCGTGGGGTTCGCAGTTGGATCTGGCGGAGGGAATGGAGACGGGCGAGTCCCTATCTCCTTCCTCACCCACCAGATCCAGTGCCCGATCTCTGGGTTCGGAAGTCCGTTCTGCGGCTACTTCCTCCCAGGGTGACGGCTCGACGCTTCTCCTGTCTTCCTCCGAGGAGGTTGACGTGGAGGACGTCGAAGAGGTTTCGCCCCCTCAAT